>NC_090939.1:322212970-322523091 GCF_040938575.1 Ambystoma mexicanum | reverse complement strand
CGTCATAATACACATGCTCAATGATGAATGTCCACACAGGTTAAACTTTGCAACTCCAACGGTGTATTGTAAATTTAAATGGATGAGTGTGAACATTCCCTCCACCCTCCACCCACCTCCCCCCCAACTCCACAACAAACCCTCATCCCCCACTCCCCTCCCCCCAACAAACCCTCACCCCCACCGCCCTCCCCCCCAACTCCACAACAAACCCTCACCCTCACCCCCCAGCCCCCTCCCCACAACTCCACAACAGTAGTCCCATGTTGTCCATTAAAGCTGCATGTGGCAGCAATGCCGACTAATCCATGCTCCCGGGGCCCGGGGGAAGCATGTCCCGGCGCCACATAGAATGCAGAGTGCATCACGGTGGGCTTCCCGGGTGGATCGACTGGATGAGGGGGTGTCCTCCTGCCTAGGCAGCTGATTGGGATGCGCAGCTTCAAGGGCATCTGCGATTTGTCCTACGACATCGCATAACCTGTTGGTGCTCTCTGTGACCACCTGACGCATTGCCCTAAATTCATCTAGCCACTCCACCCTGGCCTGGCGGTCGTCCTCCATGAACCCAGTGATGAGGGCAGTCATCTGTGTCACACAAAGTGCATCCATTGATGGTTCATCCCTGCAGGGGATTGGGCCTACATGCCCTGGCATGGCCTCGACTGGGGAACTGGGCCCGGGATCGGCGTCTCCCTGTGCATTGCCACGTGCACTAGGGCCAGGTGTTTCAGGCTCCCCTGTGTCACTGCACGACGCCTGGCGGACATTGCTGGGCTCCGGGGTGTGGACGGTGGGATAGAAGTCCTCCTCGGAAGCCCCACAGATGGACAAGGGGCTGTCCACATTCTCCCTGGGGGCTGTGGCTGCCAACTCCTCAGCAATGCTCGACTCCTCCGACCTTGGGGTGGCCATTGTGGCAGGCGCCGATGTAGGGAGGGATTTGGGTGGTGCATCCTCCATGGACCTTTGGGGAGCCGGGGTGGGTGTTTTTGTCCGGACTGGTATGCGGCGGACCCTGCCTCTGCCTGTGGAGGTGGTTGGGCTCCCCACTCTCATGCTCAGTGCCTGTGGGGGTAGAAGAGAGGGACAACATGAGTGATTGTTTGAGATGCTAATTACATTAATGGCTGCATTCACATTTCAGTCATTTGGGGTTTGTGGCCTTTTGGGCGTTGCAACAGCACTAGTACATATGCATGTGTACGATATGTACGCAGGTGTCAGAGTGACTCATCCTGCCCTGGTAATGTGCAGTCTGACTCGCACACTGCCGAACCTGCTGCACAGTGTGCATAATGGGATGTGCCAGTTAGTGCACTATGGTTGATGTGTGTTATGTACTTGCACTTGGCCCGTGATTGTGTGGCAGTTGCCTCTGCATTATTTGGATGGGGGAAGGCAGCATAAATGTAAATGCCATTGGCAGTGTTGAGTTTGGACACTCACTTCCATCGGCAGACAACGTTGTCCCGCACTCCATATCGCTGACGCCCTCTATGGATTCGGTCCCGATCAATGATGCGCATGTCTCCTCCCATGGCTCCAGTCTCATTGGTAATCTTGGGCCCCCTTCGGTCTGCAGTGCCTGACTCCGGTTGGTGGAGAGGAGGCTCCGCACCTGCACCCGCAAGTCATCCCACCGCTTGCGGCAGTCCTTGGGAGTGCGGGGGTGGTGCCTACTGCGCTCACCCTTTGGGCGGTTTGTGCCCAGATGTTTTTTTTGCGGATTATTGCCTCTTGCCACATGTTGGTGCTGAACACGACGTCAGCGTGCTCCGCCAGGTTGTCCACCATGGCCTGCAGCACTTCCGGGCTGAATCGCTTCTTGCGGAGCCGGTCCGCTGACTTCTTCTGGGCTTTTGGCATTGGTCCCGGGTGTGTAGTCCTTTCCACTACTTCAGATTGCTCCCAAGGGTGCTGCCTGATGAGGATGGCAATGGATTGTGTTTTTAAAGATGGCTGCCGCGCTCCCTCCCGGTCCTGTGCGATGACGATATTTAGGGTTCCGTTATTTTGCGGTGACCATAATTTACGGCACACGTAAATTACAGTCACCGTTATTTACAGATGTCGCTGCTTCCATGGCAGTGTTGTTAAGTACGTCTCCCAGCATGGTGGTAGGGGGTTTTACGGGTCATTTAGCGGCATGCCGCTATGTACTTTTCCGGCATGGCGAAAAGCTTGTGCGCGCGAGGTCGTAATGGGCGCAATTAGCGGTCTGTCACCAGGTCGGTCTCGTACTTTCCGCCATGCCGGAAAGTACCTGAATTTACCTCCAGCTCGGAATGAGGGCCATAGTCTCAGCTTGCACACAGACTCTCAGTAGTGGCTGCAACAGGATAACTCCTAGCAGGGAGTGTGCGTTGGTCAATTGATACCGAAAGTGTGAACCATGGACGTCAGAGGTATAGGCTTTGTGGAGACTCTGGAATACATGTGCGCATGTCATGGTCACAGAGCAAGGACCACAAGCTCCATCACATAAAAGGCCCAGCTGGACCCAGTCCTGGCGACGTTGGTGCCAGGCTCATGAGAAAGTGTGCTCTGCACTCTTTTATTCTGGTGCACGTGTTATTTCCTCCCCTGCAGGGTCTCCACGTGCATCCAGGTCGGGCGTGGCCATAGGAATACATTGGGCTGCATGTGCAGCATCTTCTTGGAGTGGCAGGGTGGGGCCACAAGGAAGAGCAAAGGGCTTTGCGTTAGTCTGCTTATAGCAGCGTAACGCTCCCCGCAGCCTGAAGCGCTTATTACCTTATTCCAGTGATACCATTGCCTGGAGCACATCATACCTGATTCCAGCAACACCATCACCTGAAGCGCATCTTACCTGATTCCAGCAATACCATCACCTGAAGCGCATCTTACCTGATTCCAGCAATACCAACGCCTGAAGCGCATCTTACCTTACTCCAGCAAATCCATTGCCCGAAGTGCGTCTTACCTGATTCCAGCAATAATCATCGCCTGCAGCGCATCTTGCCTGGTCCCAGCAGTCAGTGCAGTCGGAGCACATCCTTACCTGTTCCGGGCTTCCAACACTTACTTGGGAGCTCATCTCGGCCAGCATCCTCACAGATCCAGCCATCCATCACCCGCCGGCAGATCTTCGGATAGCTACTCCCCGTCTGACTTTGCCAGGCCATCCCTGCAGGAGAAAAGGACAAATAAGTTTAGAAACAACATACGCTACATTACGCTAAGGTCGCACGCATCTCAATTATCGCGCTTGACCTTAGAACCAAACTTACCATCTATTTGGGACAACGTAAACTCCTCAGGCCTCCATTAGGACTCTTTTCCGGCACTGCGACTCCGCTGGGCCTCACATCACCTATTGGGGAGAAGGAAAGACATTACAAGGGATACAGACAATAATCACAGAAAAAAGACATTGCAAAGAATACGGACAATAATCATTGTTGAATAACACTTACCTTTGAAGTGGTTCAGCCACAGCCGGTCTCGGCTGCCACGCACATGGACCAGTGAAGAAACTATGTCTATCTAAGGCGCCCCTGCACTTGAGAAGCAGGACGGAGAGCTCACCCTCATTAATAAACAGGGGCAGTATCAACGACCAGCACAGACCACACCACAGGAGCAGGGGAAGAAGCCTGACCCAGGGGAGCCAGTTCCAGGGAGGGCTGAAACCATGCCCCAACGTCCCCACAGAGACCAGGTGAGTGTAACAGAACGCAAAGCCTCTCTGAATCTCTGCCTTGGCGATATGGAGACCTCGGAAACTGACCAGTTGGCCCAAATAGTGGGGGAACTGCGGGCCGAAGTTCATGCCTCCAGACGAGAAACTAATGCCTTAAGAAGGGACCTTATTGTAGCACGAGAACGAACTGATGACTTTGCAATACAGATGCTTCAGACACACGCAGGTCAGGTTCCATTACCTGGAATTGCACAGCCACCTATGCCGCAGCCATTGCCATCAGTTCAAGTGGTGCTTCCAGGTGCAGTGCCACTGGCCCCACCCAAACATGTTACCGGCGATCCTAAAAGTATATGCCATATTCATGAACCAATGTCACCGTCACTTTCTGTGCCGACCTGGGGCTTTTCCTAACGATAGCGCAAGAGTCGCCTTTGTTTTTTCATACTTAGGAGGCAGCGCAGCAGACTGGTCGATACCATTAGTAAACCAGGATGATCATCTGCTCCGAAACTTTGGGTAATTCCAACGGGAAATGGAAAAATTGTTTGCTAGACACACCCAAGGACAAGCCCTGGATAACGAACTATTGTCCCTCAGGAAGGGAAACCAAGATCTGCTGACTTATATCGCTACCTTTAATCGTCTCGTAGCACAGACAAATTGGCCAGAAGAGAAGAGGACCACACTCTTTTATCTGGGTTTGCGTGGGGAACTAAAGGATGTTCTAGCCCAAGTGGTCAACCCTCCTGAAGGTTGTGCGGAGTACATCAATCTGAGGGTACAGCATGACCACAGGTTGCAGAATCGAAAAATGGATCGTACAAGAACTGAAGGGAGGTTGGTCTATATGCGACCCCGGGACAATCAAATCAAAACCCACAAACCAACTGAGACTATGCAGATTGGGGGATTACGGGCTCCTATCTCCAAGGTGTAGAGAGAAAAGAGGAGACAACAACAATTCTGTTTATACTGCGGAAGAGCAGTACATTTCCTCCAGGAATGCCCAGTAAAACCCCCCAAGAGGATAGTAGGTGCAACGGACAATGGCAACAAAGAAAAGGAACAAAACCCAGAAAACTCCAACACCCGCCAAGCGTAGGGGTCCACTTGTCGAGCGAAAAGAAGGAATCTGCACAGATCTCACATCTGATCATCCCAGTACTTTTGGTCAACCACCAACAACCGTCAAATTTACATGCCTTGGAGGCATATATTGATAGCGGAGCGGTGGAAAATTATATTGATCAAGATCTGGCTGCACGAATAGGCCTTCCTCTCCAGCAAAAGCTAAACGTCACAGCAGTGTATGGTTCTCAGTTGTCATCCGGCCCAGTGACGCAACATACCGACAAAGTCATGCTGATGTGTTAGGATGGTCATCGGGAAGACATCTTTTCGATCTTATTGGGGCTCCTCAGTTCCAGATGATCTTTGGAATGCCGTGGGTGGAAACCCAGAACCCTAGGATCGACTGGCGAACACGAGTGCTGACCTTTCCTCAAGAATGCGCTAACATCTGCTACCACAAAAGTGTGGAGAGCCAAGAACTCAAGATGAAATCTATCCTGGGGCTCTCTGGTTCCCTACCCCCTAAATATCTGGATTACCAGGATGTGTTCCAGAAGGAGCAATCAAACACCCTGCATCCACACAGAACCCATTATGAACCCATTCTGATCTTCATGTACTAGTGTCCCTATCACCTTTGTCAACCTTTTGGCCAATATGGTCGTTAATATTTTAATGTCGTAATTGAGCATGGCCAATGGCCTGTACGAGCCACATTCGTCTCTTGGTTTCCCTGGCTTGGGTATCGTGACCACCGGTGTCTCCCTCATGCTTTTCAGTAGCGTCCCTTTCCCATACGATTCTTTAAACATCTCCAAGAGGGTGGGGGCCAAGCTGGCATTGTATGCCTTATAGAACTCAGGGGGCAATCAGTTGCTGCCTGGGGTCTTACTCATGGACAGTGATTTAATTTCCTCAGTTATGTCCTCTGCTGTCAGGTTCCCATTTAGGGCAGCCCGTTGAGCTTCATTCAGTGTTGGTTGACCTATCTCATCCAGCGTGTCTAAGACATCACCTTGGGGTACCACCGTTGCGTGGCTGTACAGCCGAGAGTAGAATTGCTTAAATGCGTTATTGACATCTAACTGCGATGTATGAACCCTGCCAGTAGAGTCTTTAATTTCAGTGATCGGGAGTTTCGGGTGTTCCCTCCTGCACAGCCACGACAAGTCTACTCGGTTTATCGCCCTCTGCATGCGCTCTTGTAGTCTTAGCTACATAGTCAAACTTAGCTAATCTGGCCCACGCATTTTGACAGTCACTTCTGTCTACAGAGAGTTCCTCCTCTGCCTCCCTTGTCCTAGGTCTGGTGGCTTCTAGCTGTGTAATCTGCCTCTCTCCTGCCTCTAGTTCATTCCTCAGTGTTTTCCTGATACCCCCGCCACTGGCAATGACTTCCCCCCCCTAACTACAACTTTTAGTGCTTCCCAGATTGTGTCCCATCACTTCACGCTCCCCACATTGATGTCTAGATATTCTTGTATTTTGTCTCTGAGGCCACCGTTGCGTGGCTGTACAGCCGAGAGTAGAACTGCTTAAATGCGTTATTGACATCTAACTGTGATGTATGAACCCTGCCAGTAGAGTCTTTAATTTCAGTGATCGGGAGTTTCGGGTGTTCCCTCCTGCACAGCCACGACAAGAGTCTTCTCGGTTTATCGCCATCTACATGCGCTCTTGTAGTCTTGGCTACATAGTCAAACTTAGCTAATCTGGCCCACGCATTTTGACAGTCACTTCTGTCTACAGAGAGTTCCTCCTCTGCCTCCCTTGTCCTAGGTGTGGTGGCGTCTAGCTGTGTAATCTGCCTCTCTCCTGCCTCTAGTTCATTCCTCCGTGTTTTCTGATACCCCCGCCACTGGCAATGACTTCGCCCCTAACTACAACTTTTAGTGCTTCCCAGATTGTGTCCCATCCCTTCACGCTCCCCACATTGATTTCTAGATATTCTTGTATTTTGTCTCTGAGGCCCTGCTTAAAGGCACAGTCTGTGTGGGCTGTGTGGGACGCTGTATGGGTCATTTAGGCCCCCCTGTTTTCCCCTCAATGAGGAGTGGGGAGTGGTCCAACATTGATCTTCCCAGGTAAGATACTGACTCTGCCTGGGGTAGATGTTTCTTGTCTATTAGTAGATAGTGAAGTCTGGTGTAGAGTGCATGGGGAGATGAGAAGTAAGAATATTCCCTATCTTTCAGGTGTAGCTCCCTCCAAACCTCTGCTAGGAGCAAATTCTCTATTACCTTATTTGATACGGAGTGGGTTGAGGTGGGCGGTAGTGTTGGGGGATTTGATCTATCCAGTGTGTGGTCTCGTATGCTGTTGAAATCCCCCACCATATAAAAAAGCAATCTCAGTAGGATGTTAGCTAAGCACCCAATTTAGTCAGGTACGCTGAGGTCCCGTTGTTGGGGAGGTAGGAGTTGATGATGCATATGTCCAGTTGTTCGATGCTGCCTCTCAATATCAAGTACCTCCCGTCTGCGTCGACCTCCTTCGACAGCAACTTGAATGGTATTGCGCCGTCTATCCATGTGTACACTCGGCGCGTGTATTTAGAGTACGCCACGCCAAAGCCCTGTCCCCCCACCACTCGTCACCTTGGCAGTGCCCTCAGCATTTAGATGAGTCTCTTGTAGGAGTGCAATTGAGACATTTATTCTCGTCAAGTAGGATCTGATCCTGTTCCTGCGCATATAGGAGCTCATCCCCCTGACATTCCATGTCAACACCTTAATGTCAGCCGCCATCCCTGGGTTGCAGTGTCCATATTAGCAGTTCTGATGTACATTGTTCCCATGTGCCTGTCATAGCGAAGACTGAGAAACATTTCAAACAACAACTTAATGAACTCAACCAACTGCACCCAGCAGTTGCGCTGTGTGGGCAACGCTCAGGTGCCCCCACCACATCTCGACCTCTCCAGGACGTCTTTGGCAGGTTGTGGTGCGACAGCAACAGGCCAGCACCAGTCTTTTCGCTGGGTCGTGCCATCTTGCCCAGATCAGACGGTGTGACAGGTCCCCTGTCTTTTTTAACAAGAAAATGGGCGTAGTTTGTCTCTTTTTAGAAACTATCTGTCCTCAGCTGGACTTCACTGCAGTCGACATCTGATCATGCAGCCGCTTCTTCTCCGCTTGCCATATTATTGTGCTCGAGCCACATGTTAGCTGCTGCTGGTGTCTCTAGAAAAATGTATCGCCCTTTGTGTATCACCTTAAGCCTAGACAGGTAAAGCAACATGTACTTGAGGTTCAGTTGGCGTAGCCTGGCTTTGACTGGGACAAAGGAGTTTCTCACTCTCTGAACCGCTGGGGTGTAGTCCGGGTATATTGTGATCTTGGCGTTATCCCTGCTTATTGCACCTCCCTCGTGTGAGTAACGTAGTATGACTTCTCTGTCTTGGAAGTTGAGGATCCTGGCTTTGATCGGGTGGGGGTGCGAGCCGGCTGGCGTTTTTTTCTGGAGGGCCATGTGCGCTCTTTCAACAGCAAACCCTTGCGGGAGTCGACCAACTCCTATTTCCTGTTGTAGTAAGGTTTCTATGAAATTCATGGGGTTGGGACCCTCAAGTCCTTCTGGAACACCAAGTAGGCAGACGTTGTTGCGTCTGGATCTGCCTTCCGCATCTTCAGCCCTTTCTTCCAGTATCTTGCTGCGTCTTTCCAATTCCCCTACCCTGTTCTGTACATTTTTCAGTGTTGTAGACATTTCGCATTGCTCTGACTCTGTGGTTGCTACTCATTCCGCAAGGTTGCGCATGTCTTGGTGCATTAGTTGCATGTCTGATTTCACCTCCTCTATCTTAGTGTTGATGAAGGAGCGCAGCCCTGATATTGCCTCCAATATTTGCTTATCTTTAGCGTGTCCCTCAGAGGCCTGTTGGGTTGGTTCAGTCTCTTTGGTCTCTTGTCTTTGTTCCTTTGGCCTGACTGCGGCAAAGGTGTCCATGATATTGGTTTTGTTTTTCCCTTTGGAAGGGGATATTTCCATGTACCGTGGGCTGGGGCAGTGGCGGGTCACCAATCGGGACTGCCCCACCTGTGTTTGGGACCTGTTTGTATGTGTGCTTCTGTGAATTCCTCTCAGTAGGCTTTTGATCGGGGTCTTTATTGTTTGTTGTTGGCTACCTTGCAGGAATTACCTCCCCTGGCGGTGGGGTTAGCTGGAGTGGGCCGCTGCACTTGCTCGCCGTACTGTCCAGTGTTTTGTGCTGGGGCCGAGGGTGCTGACTCCCCGTATTGTTGTGCCCTTAGGGTACACTTCCCTCCAGTGCCTGTCTTGGCCCAGTTTATGGTGCAGTGTTGCTTAGTGTGGCGTGTCTCCCTCTTACGTGTGCTCCGGTGTGGCTGGGTCGTTGTTCGGCCTGGTG
This sequence comes from Ambystoma mexicanum, assembly GCF_040938575.1. Classification (NCBI taxonomy): domain Eukaryota; kingdom Metazoa; phylum Chordata; class Amphibia; order Caudata; family Ambystomatidae; genus Ambystoma; species Ambystoma mexicanum. The sequence goes on along the minus strand of NC_090939.1, from coordinate 322,513,981 downwards.
GGGTAGTTTGATCCACACGTTGGTGTGGGCACACAGTTTTTGGGTGCTATCTGACCGCTACAGTGTTCCCCCCCTTTGCTTCAAAATTGCCCCTCGCTCTGTGGGTAATTGCGCAAGGCTAAGTCAGTGCCCACCGTACTCTCAAGCTGCTGTGCGTACAAGCCCCACAGTGTTTGCCTGGCTTCCATCAGCGGGTGCAGTGTGGCGTCCCGTTGCAGCTACTGTTTGGGGCTGTTGCTTCCTCCGGGGTCACCCCACTGTGTGAGCCCACGCCTGATTGCGCTGTTTGATGTCCCACGTGTGGGAGCAGTGGGTCTGTTTCTGTGGTCGTTATCTGGCCAGCTGGCCTGATGGCCACAGTCTTCCCCCCCCCCGGGAAGTCTTTTATGTGTTCGCAGGGTGACACGGTTCAAGGCGTGCTACTTGGCTCCTTCCCCCAGCCTCTGCTTGCCCCCTCCTCGCCTCACGTGGGCCGTGCCGCCTCAGGCCCGCCAAGCCTCCCCACATCTCCGGGAAACCCGCTCTTCAGCCCGGGCCCGAGTGTCTCACCTCTCTTTTGGCAAGTCTATGTTCCAGTTGCGGGCCCTGCGGGCTCTCTTCATCCTCTGATGCTGTCCTCTGTCAGGGCGCCGGCTCCCGGAGCGCCTCCGCAGTGGTCCTCTTGGCGGCTCCAGCCGCTCTCAGATCTGTCGCCTCCCTCACTGCTGCCGGGTGGTCTGTTCCCCAGCCCCCACTCCTCTGGACTATCAGGCCGCCTCCGTCAGTCCCCGGGATGTCGGGCCAAGCCGCTCACGGTCGGGACTTCGCTGTGGTGGCACTCGCTTCTCTCACACCATCAGGGGTAAGCTCACTGTGCACGTCCCTCCCACTGTCATTGGCCTCGAGCCTCCGTGCCATCCGCCATCCTGGCTGCCTCTGGGGCTCTGTTTCAGCCGCCCGGTATGTTGTTTTACATGCTGAGATTTATTTTGTGCTTTTCCCACAATGTGCAGGATCGGTTCCGCTACAGTAATGTCCGCCAATCAGCTCTTTTTGTCAACTTTTCGCCATAGTTTTCAAGGATCAGCCGAGGATCTAGACGGGAGCTCAGTCCCAGCACGTCCTCACATCACACGCTCAGGCCACGCCCCCCGGGAGTAAATTAAAATGCATTTTTGTAAATGCCTGTCTAAAGCCTTTGTCTGGGTATTTCTGTACATACCTTGAAATGTAGTTCAGTGGCTTTGCCTCATATTTAAAATGTGTAAAGACTCTATACTTACTACATTTATCAAGTGTTGTGATCCAATGATGTCTCCATATTTACATTTTTATTTCCTGGGGGTTTGTGATTTAACCTAATTCGTTACAATTTACTTCCATAAGACATCCAAACATTCATCTCTCCACTTTGACAAAATAGTATCTTTCCCCATTTTTAAGGCATCCATCAAGATAGAGAACAAGGTGGAGTCGTTGGCCACCAAGCACTTCCAGTAGAAATTTCCCCTTAATCATAACCTGCATATCCACAGCTCATATCTAATTATATGTATCAGCAGGCTGTTAGGCAGTCCTAATACTTTCTTCCAAAATACTCCCTCAAGTATGTTCCAATTCATTACTGCTGCACACAAAAGGGTATCCGCTCCATAGGATATTATAGGAACCACTTCTAATTTATAAAATTGCAATCAAATTTGCAATCAAATGTCCTTAATATTAACAGCCCTTGTGAGGCCAGCCACTCCATCCTCAACATCATCGTGGTGGCTCAGACAAATTCCCTTGCTTCATTGTTAAAATGAAAGCCTAGGTTACGGTATACATTTACTTTTGCCATTGGAGAGCTAGAAGGGGTCAAGTAAAATGTTATTTTTTGTTTCTAATTCTCTTGTATTTAACCACCACAATATTAGATTTCTTAATATTTACCTTCAAATTGTTACGCATAGCAAACCTTCCAGGGAGCTCAATGATTTTTGAAGTCCGATCGGGGTTTGATCTAATACCACCAGATCGTCTGCATAAAATAGGCAATGAATCTGATGTCCCCTAATTCTGTGAGGAAAAGCCTGGCGGTGATCATGCTTTCTTTCAGGTTTGAGACAAGCAAGTTAAATAGAACAGGGGCGAGGATACACCCCTGTTTTAGGCTTCTAGAAGTTGGGAGTTTTTGGTGGATAGCTGGCTTGATGATTAAGGTGAACATAAATAGATGTATCACTATAAAGTTGGACAATAATGTCCAACAGGCCTAGAGGGCAACCCCATGTTTTCAGCTTTGCCCTTAGTCGAGGTCTATTTCAAATATATTAATTTATTTATTGTGCATTTGTAAGGCACTTATACATCAAGTACATTTTGTTTCAATGTGCCCACAGGGCAACAGGGCAGGGACATGGGAATGAAAACAAATACAACAATGGAAGATAGAGGCATACATATTAGGCCTTGTGAGCATTCAGAACGTTCAGGTGCAGAGAGAGAGAAGGGATGAGAGAGTGGGGGGGGTAAGTGCTAGGTGTAGAAAAAAGGAATGTGCTAGGGAGTGAGCAGCTGTAAGTGCCTAGGTGGAGTGGTCAGCCACCAATAAATGAGTAAGTGCAGGCCTGTGGTGACATAGGTCATTGGGTGCCAAGGCAAAGTGCTGGGAGGAGTGGAGGCTGTAGGTGATTGGGTATGGGAGGCCAGGGCCCGAGAGGACACGAGGGCCCTGGTAACCAATCTCAGCAACTGTGGAGGTTAAAAGAGGAGGGAGGAAGGGCAGGAGGAGATGAAAAGCAAAGTCTTGAGGAGCTTCTGAAATTTGAGGAGATCCGTCTCAAGACGAAGAGGAAGGGAGAGGCTATTCCATAGGAGGGAGCCTGCTGAGGAAAGAGATTGGCCACCAGCCTGCTGTTTAGCAAAGCGCTTAACACAGAGAGAGTTGGTGCCAGAGGAACGTAAAGATCTGGATGGAGAGTATTTAGTGAGAGCAAGTTGTGGATAGCATGGTTCTTGGCCCCAGACAGCCTTGTGGATGATGCAGAGGGATTTGAGTTTGATCCTTGCAGCAACCGGGTGTTTTATGGGGCTGGAGAGATGTGGTCCCTGGGATTGAGGCCAAGGATAAGTCTTGCAGCCCTATTCTGGATTAGCTGGACCGGTCATAGCGAAGAAGCGGGTAGATTAAGGAAAAGACTATTGCAGTACTCTACCCTAGAGAGAACCAGAGCTCTAGAGACATTTGGCCTCATTCCGAGGTTGGTGGTAAGGGGTTAACTGTGCCGGTAAGGGTGCCAGAGCCGTCAACCCCTTACCGTCACATTACAAGGTCCTTTAGCGGGTCCTGCAAAGGGTGACTGGTTTTACCAGGTGCCCTTAGCGGGACCCGCTAAAGGACCAGCATGGTAACATGCATGTTGTTAACGGCCCCGTTGTTAGCATGGTCCCTATTCCCATTAAGCCCTACGGTGGCTCGAACGGGAATGGGGATGTGTTCCCTGAGTGGGGAAATTCTGGGTCCTCCAAGGTTGGAATGGCCTGGTATTTCCCCATTCAGGGAACCCGGACCCGGTATGCTGTATGGGGGTAGCCATGCCGCAAATAGCAGCATGGCTACCTCCAACCTTGTAATGACCCCCATTGATTGTCTGGGGGAAAGTGAGGCAAGGAAGAATTCATTTGAGGAGGCAGAGTTGAAAGTGGGACTTCTTGGCAAGGTCCTGAATGTGAGGGATGAAGGAAAGAGAGGAGTATAAAATGACTCCAAGGCCTCTGGCTTCAGATGAAGGAGAAGGGGAAGAGCCCATAGAAGATGGCCAGAGTGAGGGACAGAAAGAGGGAACAGGAGTCCCAATAGGAAGGATCTCGGTCTTGATGGCTTTGGGGTACATATCATTGGAAGTACACCAGGACTGGATGGCAGATATGCAGTCAGGAATAATGGTGGAAGTATGAAAAGGGTCAGAGGGAAGTTTGAACAAGAGTTGTGTGTCATCTGCATAACCCTGGAAGTTTGGGGAGAAGGTGGAAATGAGGTGTGCAAGCGGAGCATGGTAGTTGATAAAGAGCCAGGGAGAAAGATTGGAGCCCTGGGGGACGCTGCAGGTGGAGATAGAGGTGGGGGAGGAGAAAGAGCTCAGCATTACCTGGGATGGACAGTCAATGAGGAAGGAGGTCATTCAGTCCAGTGCCCGCTCCGAGATAGCTGAGGTATCGTGGAGTCGTTTTATGAGGATGGAGTGCCTGACCACATTAAATGCAGAGGAGGGATAAGAACAGCTGGAGAGTTGGAATCAAAAGATGCGAGCAGTTCCTCATGGGTGTTCAGAAGAGCAGTTTCCATGCCTCTGGGTGCTCGGAATCCATATTGATGGTTGTGGAGGCAACCAACACATTCAGTGATCCTGGTCAGTTGGGGTAAGACCAGCCTTTCCAGGAGTATGCCAAGGGAGGGGGTGATAGATATGGGGCGGTAGTTGGCTGGACAAGATGGGTTTGCAGAGGGTTTTTTCAGGAGAGGCCACACAAGGCTTGAGGGAGGAGGGGAAAGATCCAGTAGCAAAAGAGTGGTTGCAGAAATCAGCGAGTGCAGGGGCATCAATGCTGTCAAAAGCAGCAGCAAAGTCAATAATGGCCAAGTAAATTGAAGAGCCAGCTACCACTTTTTCAAATAATTCAATATGAATCCATTTAATACCATACCAACTCTGCTTACAAATCCTGACTGATTTTTGTCAAAATTGCGTGATCTTATTACCCATTTGCTTCTTTCCTTCAAGACCAAGGAAGCAAACATTTTTCCCAGTGCCTCTATTAGTGCAATAGGTCTATAATTTAAGGGGGAAATGATTAGACCCTTCTGAAAGATTGGAGTGGCTACTGCAGCTTTCCAAGAGGCATTCTTCCTTTCCTCTTCTTCCCCCAGAAGCTCAATGTCTCCAGAGCTCTGGTTATCTCTAGGCTTGACTACTGCAACAGCCTCTTTCTAAATCTGCCTGCCTCTTCTCTCCGCCCTCTGCAACTCATCCAAACAGGACTGCCAGACTTGTCCTTGGCCTCAAGCCAAGGGATCGGATCTCTCCAGGACTGAAATCTCTGCACTGGCTCCCAGTGGCAGCGAGAATTAAGTTTGAAACCCTCTGCATTGTCCAAAAGGCTTTCTGGCACATGGGACCCCAATCCCTTCAACTCTTTCTTCCTAAATATCATCCTTCTGGAGCTATTCGCTCATCCGCCTCCAACTCCCTCAGGGTTAGCTGCTTCTCCAAGCAGTGAGTTGGTGGTAGATCTCTTTCTTCTGCTGGGGCCTCCCTCTGGAACAGCCTCCCTGCCTCTCTGAAACTTGAAGAGAACCATCTTCGGTTCCGGAAGCACCTCAAGACCTTCCTCTTTGCTTCTGTGTCTCTCCTCCTCTCCCCTGTTGATCTCCTCGCTGATTCTGAAACTGCACTGGTTACCTGGCTACCTTCTAATCTCTGGCCCAGTTCCCCTCCCAGCCAGTTGCACACCTGCACTGCCCACCTGGCAACCCTTGCACTTGGGGACTGTTTCTGAATCCCTGCAGCCCCTAATAGCACTTGACACCTGATGTCTGCACTTATCCTTGCACTTGCCACCAGCTGGCCTTTATATTATGTACTGCACTGCCCCCTCCCCTTGCCCACTGCACTTTTTCCCCTTCTCCCTTCACCTGCACTTGCTCGATCTCAATGCCACCTGGCCTAGTAGGATCATTGTCTCTGTCTTCCATCTGTTTCCCCTCCCTTGCCTGATCGCCTCTTGAAACACTTGTGTATAGGCATGTTATAAATGCCATATCATATCATATTAATCTTCAAGGCCTAAGAATGACCACTGTACTCCCTTGTTCCCTTCCCACTTGAAGCGCTTTGAAGCACTTCACTTGTGTATAAGAGCTTTACAAATAAACAATTCCAATTGCAAAGGGAACAGAACCTTTCATCTCTGCCCTCTCGCAGCAGCAGAAGTAAAACACCGTCCCTCGTCCAACACCAAGTATTCTTATCAGTTGTCACTACAGATGAGTCACCAGTGGGGTTTGGGTTAGTTTGCCTATGAAGTTGTTTCTTCAGCTTGAAGAGGACTGCATCCACTGCTATTTGTAAATGCCAACAGCCACCCAGGAAGATCTTTTCAACCATTATAAGCTTCAGGGCGGGGTCCCTCCAGGGGTTTGGTTGGGGGCTGTGGTATTCCATTGCATCTTATGATTAAATTAATGGTTTTGCAGTAAACTGCTGATCTTCTGTACCTACGTCTATCACTAGATTTTTTGAATGGCTCGCCTGGTAAGAGCTTTCCCTTGTAAGAGATTTCGTGAGGAAGAGAGAAAAAATGTAATGTTATGATACATGGAATTTGGAAAGTGGTTAATGACCATTGGTATGGCTTTCAGGGACGTCATTTCACCAAAATGCCAGGGGTAGCGGAAGTGACATCACACAACCCTTGACCCCCCTGATGACATCAGAGGAAGTGATGTCATCTGACCCCACCCTTAAGTGATATCACAGGAAGCGATGGAACACGACCTTTCACCCGTTGACAAAACAGGAAGTGACATCACACAGCCTTGAACACTACGAAAAATATGGTTACGATATCACTATAATGTGGTGTAACTTTCATACAAGAATGGATCGCCATATGCACCGTTAAGATCAGTGTGCATAGGCCCATATTACCAAATTACTGTGAATGCAAGCAGACGTCTATGACCAAATGATAATGATGTGTTATTATATAGCACTTACGCTTAAGCACGTTATATAGAAAGAATATACACACAATATCACCAAACCTGTGTTGGTACTCATTTGTTGACCTCAGAAGGAAGAAAGGCTGAGTTGAGGCATTTAAGAACAGACTAAATCAGTGACTCACCCCCTGAAGTGTGCCTGAAATAAACCTTTAATGAGCCTAGCAATTATTGTATGAAATTCCAGAAAGACACATTATTTGGTATTCCTATTCTTTCTTATTTAGGGTCGGTGCTGAAAGTGTTAGACTTGTGGCACTCCTGTTCTTATTTTTCTTCTTTTTTTAAGGGGCCTGAACAAGAAAGCCAGCCACTCCAGAAGTAAAGCGCCACATGGTGTTGACCACAGCCCAGGAGCTTGCAATACAAAAAAATAAAAATAAAAAAAACTCATTTTTTTTTCGTTTTTTTTTTTAGAGGTTGCAAGGGAGACCACAGTGGTTGCAAGGGAGACCTCAGAGGTCACAGTTGCGACCTCTGGTGACCCCCAAATGACGTCCCTGATGGCTTTGGAATTCTAAACTTCATACTGGTAATCTCCATGTCACAGGCTACTCTCCTTCTCATCACAGTACTTGCAACTCATCAACACTCCTAGATTCGAAGGTTGTGGCACGTTAGGGTAAGTAACTTACATGTGGATGGGCTGCCTATGGGTAGAAGGTTAATAAAATGAGTGGATATGGGGCAGGAAGTGACTATCTCTGTGCTGAGCGAGTGACTGCAGGTTGCATAAAGGTACCAGAACCCTCCGTGGGCCCTGCTCTGTGATGTTTGCTGTTCTCTACCTCCGTTTCCCCTTGTTGTGCTCTCCCTGCCCCCTCTCCCCTCCGTGGTCTCTCCGTGCCTTCCTCCTTTCTTTATGCCTCCCAGCCCTCCCACTGCATCCGGATTGGCCGCTCCAGTTCCTGACCAAGTTAGGTAGCCTTGCAGTCACCGCGCTCTCATATTACAGTGTGTGCTGAGCGGTTGACTGCAGGCTGCTGTGAAGGTACCAGGACCCTTTGTGGGCCCTGATCTGTGATTTTGCTGTTCCCTACCTCTGTTTCCCCTTGTTGTGCTCCCCCCGCATGCTCTCCCCTACGTGGTCTCTCCGTGCCTTCCTGCCCGCCTCCCACCCCTCCCACTGCATCTGGATTGGCCGCTCCAGTTCCTGGCCAAGTTAAGTAGCCCTGCAGTCACTGCGCTCGCATTTTACATCGTGTGCTAAGCGGGTGACTGCAGGCTGCTGTGAAGGTACCAGGACCCTCCGTGGGCCCTGCTCTGTGATTTTTGCTGTTCCCTACCTCTGTTTCCCCTTGTTGTGCTCCCCTTCCCCTCTCTCCCCTCCGTGATCTCTCTGTGCTTTCCTCCCCACCTCCCGCCCCTCCCACTGCATCCGGATTGGCCACTCCAGTTCCTGGCCAAGTTAGGTAGCCCTGCAGTCACTGCGCTCGCATTTTACATTGTGTGCTGAGCGGGTGACTGCAAGCTGCTGTGAAGGTACCAGGACCCTCCGTGGGCCCTGGTCTGTGATTTTTGTTGTTCCCTACCTCTGTCTCCCCTTGTTGTGCTCCCCCTGCCGCCTCCCCCCTCCGTGGTCTCTCCATGCCTTCCTTCCCGCCTTCCACCCCTCCCACTGCATCCGGATTGGCACCCCTCCGCCTCCTCATTATTGGCGCTGCCCGACAGATCCACGGCTAAGGGCCCCTAAGGCAAATGGCGGCTCCCTCTTCGGCGGCTCCTCCTTCTGTGTCTGCAAGTGTCCGGAGGGGATGCCAGTCGCCAGTCAGTCTTCTGGTCAGTCCCACTGAGCTTCCCTGCCACCTTCACACCTTCTCGGTTGTGTTGTTTTCCCCTTGTTAATACCAGGCTTTCTCCCCTTTTAGGATTTTCAAACATAGGTGTTGTTATAATATGCACTGTATCATGTGTTTAAAAATTGCATTTTGAAATACCAGGCCTTTCTCCCCTTTTAGGATTCTCAAACTTGGGTGTTTTTTCCCTGTGTTGTTATAATATGCACTGTATCAGTATTTAAAAATTGCATTGTGAAATACCAGGCCTTTCTCCCCTTTTAGGATTCTCAAACTTTGGTGTTGTTATAATATGCACTGCATCAGTATTTTAAAATTGCATTGTGAAATACCAGGCCTTTTTCCCCTTTTAGGATTCTCAAACTTGGGTGTTTTTTCCCTGTGTTGTTATAATATGCACTGTATCAGTATCTAAAAATTGCATTGTAAAATACCAGGCCTTTCTCCCCTTTTAGGATTCTCACACTTGGGTGTTGTTATAATATGCACTGTATCAGTATTTACAAATTGCATTGTGAAATACCAGGCCTTTCTCCCCTTTTAGGATTCTCCAACTTGGATGTTTTTTCCCTGTGCTGTTATAATATGCACTGTATCAGTATTTAAAAATTGTATTTTGAAATACCAGGCCTTTCTCCCCTTTTAGGATTCTCATACTTGGGTGTTTTTCCCTGTGTTGTTATAATATGCACTGTATCAGTATTTAAAAATTGCATTGGAAATACCAGGCCTTTCTCCCCTTTTAGGATTCTCAAACTTTGGTGTTGTTATAATATGCACGGTATCAGTATTTAAAAATTGCATTGTGAAATACCAGGCCTTTCTCCCCTTTTAGGATTCTCAAACTTTAGTGTTGTTATAATATGCCCTGTATCAGTATTTTAAAAAATTGCATTGTGAAATACCAGGCCTTTCTCCTCTTTTAGGTTCTCAAACTTAGGTGTTTTTCCCTATGTTGTTTTAATATGCACTGTATCAGTATTTAAAAATTGCTTTGTGAAATACCAGGCCTTTCTCCCCTTTTAGGATTCTCAAACTTAGGTGTTGTTATAATATGCACTGTATCAGTATTTAAAAAATTGCATTGTGAAATACCAGGCCTTTCTCTCCTTTTAGGATTCTCAAACGTTGATGTTTTTTCCCCGTGTTGTTATGATATGCACTGTATCATGTGAAATACCAGGCCTTTCTCCCCTTTTAGGATTCTCAAACTTAGGTGTTGTTATAATATGCAGGGTATAAGTATTTTAAAAAATTGCATTGTGAAATACCAGGCCTTTCTCCCCTTTTAGGATTCTCAAACTTAGCTGTTTTTTCCCTGTGTTGTTATAATATGCACTGTATCAGTATTTAAAAATTGCATTGTGAAATACCAGGCCTTTCTCCCTTTTTAGGATTCTCAAACTTAGGTGAGCCCTCCTACCTTTCTCAAACCGGCGCTTTTTGAAAAACTCCTTTCTTGAGTGTTGTCGCCTGTCCTATTGCGCAACCTGCCTGCCTCCCGTTGTCTGTTCTGCCTACTCCACTGACCCTTTGCTAGTGTCTTCCCTTCCACCCTCCCCCATCCCACTTACTCTATGGGGCTCTCTGTCTCTCCTATCTTTTATAACTGCTTCTCTATTGACTATCCTGCTCGCCTCACTTAATCTGGTAGGAAAAAGTTTAAAAAGGACATCCTGGTCTCCAGCCCAAGCCTCCCTATCGCCGACACCTACACCAGTGCCTCCTCCAAGGAAACTCTCACTGACATCCTCTTTGTCGTGCCTTCACCAGACCTATGGACCCTTCATAAGGTCTCTGTGCTCTCCCCTTTCGCCTCTTCTCCCATTAATGGTGGCACCCGCTGGGACGCCCTCCTGGCATCCTTCCTTTCCTCTAAAGGCATCATCAATGTCTACTCCAATGGGACTGTCCTGGTCCAAGGCCCTCAGGCCAACCTTCACCTCTTTGATAGATGCTTCCCATGCCTCATCAACTTCCTTTCTTCTCCTGCTGTCCCCTCTCCCCTTTCTTTGACTACCTCGTCTCCCCCTTCTGCCTCCTCCCTGGCTACCTTGCCATCCCATTCTCTCCCTGCCCCCTCTCGGGCTCCCTCTACATCTGTACCCCTCCCCGGAAGTCCTTCAAGGATGGCAACCTTCTCCATCTTACAAATTGCTGAAAGGAGCTGGAAAACTCTAGCCTCTGGGGCCAGAGTATTATAATAACATGAGAAAACAGAAACTATAAGTCCAGAGAAAAATGTATTTAAAATAATGTATCAAAAATGTATTAGAAATGATACAAACAATTTGCAAACTGGTGAACAAATCACAAATAATTAGACACTGGCCACTTTAATATAGCAAAACAGCAGCAGCAATATGCCTAAAATCGGCTAAAACATTGTCACACATACTTGCCATTCATGGTGCAATAATTCAAACACAACTCTTCATACTGTGACATACATCCAACATACAAACCCTACAGGGATGTCATCTTTTGCACTTTTCCTTCCGATCCACCCTGATAATAGATTGTCTGTGAATTAATTCTATTGTTTGTGAACATAACAATAATGTCTGGTATTGTGGGGATTAGTCATGAATTTCTTTTCCCCATAGGTTTTTAGCATGATTCCTTTGTTTTTTAGTATGTTGGATGAATGTCACGGTATGAAGAGTTGTGTTTGAATGATTGCACCAGTTTGCAAATTGTTTATATCATTTCTAATACATTTTTGATACATTATTTCAAATACAACCTTCTCCATCTTGCCACTCTAAACTCTCGCTCTGCTGTCAAACACTCCTCTGATATCTGCCGCCTTCTGGAAGAACTAGACCTTGATGTCCTCGGTCTCACCGAGACATGGTTCATAGCCAGCTCTGTCACAAGCTTTGATTCGCTCTTACCTGATGGCTACAAGATCCTCTCTGCACCAAGGGCCAACCGCTCAGGTGAGGCTGTAGCCCTGATCTTCCCCGAATGGATTCCTGCCTCTGTCACTACTACGCAGGCCTACTCCTCTTTTAAATGCCTCGACTGCAGGCTCTCTCTCTCCCCTAGCCACTCACTTACTGTGGCTACTATCTATCGGCCACCTGGTCAGATTTCAACCTTCCTTTCTGAGTGGGCGGACCTCTCCTCCTCACTCCTGCCCTCAACTACTCAACTCCTCCTTCTTGGAGACTTCAACATCCACCTGGATGCCTCCTGTCCACCTTCTGGACTCTTTCGCGACCTCTGCGACTCACTCTCACTCACTATTCTCCCCTCTGGCCGACTCATTCTGCAGGGCACACTCTTGATGTTCTGCTCTACTCAGACCTTCCCCTCTCTGTCCCTCTCACCACTCCTCTCTCCTGGAGTGATCACTTTCTCCTCTCCTCCCACCTCACTCTCCCTACCCCCCAGGACAAGCCACTTCCATCACTGCCACCCACCTTCTCAGTCAGCCGACCCATGAAGCGCGTGTCATCTGAGGCTTTCGCCGCCACCTTCTCACCCCCCACCCCCTTGGCTGATTCTCATCCTGACACAGCCCTCTCCACGCTACACTCTGCTATTTCTGATACTCTTGCCATTCTTGCCCCTGTCATGAGAATCCGCCTGAAGCCCAAAGCCCAAAGCCAAGTGCAACTCCTGGTACGACACAGACGTTGTCACCCTAAAACACAAGTGTTGGGTGGCCGAGAGGAAATGGCGTGCTTCATGTACCTCCTCTTACAAACTGGCCTGCCGCCTTCTGCAAAGGCAATACCGGCTCTCCATCCTAACTAAGAAGAGAGCGCATATCCAAGCCAGCATCTCTGCAGCATCTAACAACTCTGCTGAAGCTCACTGTCTCCAGAGCTCTGGTTCTCTCTAGGCTGGACTACTGCAAAAGCCTCTTTCTAAATCTACCTGCTTCTACTCTCCGCCCTCTGCAACTTATCCAGAACAGGACTGCAAGACTTGTCCTTGGCCTCAAGCCCAGGGATCGTATCTCTTCAAGACTGAAATCTCTACACCTGCTCCCTGTGTCTGCGAGGATTAAGTTCAAAACCCTCTGCATCGTCCACAAGGCCTTCTGCGGACTGGGGCCTCAATACCTTCAACTCTCTCTTCCTAAATATCTTCCTTCTCAAGCTCTTCGCTCATCTGCCTCAAACTCCCTCAGGGTCAGTCACTTCTCCAAGAAACTAGTTGGTGGTAGATCTCTTTCTTCGGCTGGGGCCTCCCTCTGGAACAGCCTCCCTGCCTCCCTGAAACTTGAGGAGAATCATCTGACTTCCTGGCCGACACTGACTTTGCACTGGTTGCCTGGCCGCCCTCTGATCTCGGGTCCAGGTCCTCTTGTTGCGCCTTGAAACACCTGTGTATAGGCACATTATAAATGCCATATCATATCATAAGGACAATAGCTTCTTGTAGGACTTTGTACTGTGATGAGGAATAGAAGAGCACTGCAATCCTAATTGCCTACAAGTAATCCAGGTGTAATGTTCTTAATGATGGGAGTCCAAGGATGAAACTGATGCGTCTGCTATGGTATAGTACCTTTTATTGTAGATAGTCTGGAGCAGAGTACCGGGCATCCTTCCCCAGCATAGGGGGTTATCAACTGTATTCCGCTGTAATCCCTGGAACCCAGACATGGAACACTCACATGAGGACTCTAGACAGCTGTCACTCACCCAGCGTTCCATTCAGCAGACCTCAAGCATAACAAGACACAACACCACGTCCTTCTTTGAATTCATAGAAGAACACACATTACTAGACCAGGCCTTGACATTGCTCATCGTGCTAGACATGCATTGATAGTCGCCCACCTGGTAGCAATCATCCATCAAGGTCACTACATGATGCTAAAATGAAAAGCTGCTTATTTAACAGTTTCTGACCCCTACACATGCAAAGAATTGTATGCATTGTTGGTTTATCTGAAAAATAAACAGGGAATATATAACTTGATGCACAGCTACACATTCCGTAAGCTTGCTAAAATCCAGTCCAGGATTTTATAGACCAAATATTATTTCAAAGTCCCTTCTGTTATTTGTATGTGAAATTACTTAACCGTTTCAATTTCAGTTAATTTGATCTAATTGTCCACTTCACCGAAAATACCGGCTAGCTGCACCAAAAAGCTCGAGATGCGATTGCCATGGCACCCGTCTCGCTGCGGCTCACCCACGATCGGGTCCTTTGGCAGGATAATGTGGGAAGTTTGACCCAGTGCCAGGGCTGCGCCTGGGCTTTGTGAGAATTAAGGGGATGTATTACCAGTGCGCAACAATCTGCCACCGTTCACACCCAAGAAACACACAGAGAAACCACCTAGCTTAGATCGTGCAGAGCCACATGCATGGCTTGCAGATGTGGGCAGTTATTCCGAACTTTTCGTGCATGTATACCTTTACAGTGTTTGTCTTTCACTGCTGTCCTACTCCGGCTTCTCTTGGACTTTCGGCTTTCCCCTTTTCCTCCCCTCCCCCCCCCCCACAGACTCCAGTCTCGTTTACCCCAGGTGGCAGCGGACACCATATGCCACTATCCAGACAAGTCTCAGCACCTTAAGATCGCTGCAGTTGTGTTAACACAGCATTGGACATCACGAACAGAGAGTGCGCTCACAAATAGCATTAGACATAATGTTGAAATAGTGACTTAAAGCTCCGTAACATATAAAGCGACTCTTCCGCCCGGATAATGGCAGTAGAGTAATATACGGTATAAGTGCCCATCTGGAGCAATTCTATGCACGCGCAAAATCAAGAGCTGTGCAACTTTAATTGAAACTCAACATGAATATACTTTCTGCAAACTACTTTACAAACTTCAATCGGAAAAAAGAAAGATGTTTCGTGCACGGTGCAGTAATTCATCCTGTCACGTGGCTTGCATTTTGGGGATCTGCCTTTATCAAACATCAGCGAACAATGCTAGCTGTTTGTGCCCTGTACAGGTAATAACTCCGGTTTTTTCTCCAAGAATCTGGAGCTCGTTTGAGTAAAGATTTAATTAAAACTCTGCAGAGACGATCACTGGGTTGCTCAGAGATGGATCGCCTCTTTCCCGAGAATGTCCTCAAACTGTCTCTGAGTGAATTATCCCGGCGTGCCCAGCGAAAGGCACTGCTCGTCTCAGCCCACGCTCTGCAGTGACTTACTGCCGCTTCTTACAGTGGGGGAAATTGCAGGGCCTGTCACAGCTGTTGCTGGGGGCGGCGCTGCGCTTTCGGCGTGGAGGCAAATGATTCATTTCCAGCAAGCATTTTGCTGTCAATAAAATATGCCATTTGGCGAGATGCTGCTCTGGAGATGTCATCCTGCATTGCGGTCATCGGAGGCCTTGATCGGGAGAAAAAGAGGTGTGATTGAGGCTTCTTTTAGGCCGCTTGGCGTGAGCTTGCTCAGAGTCTACTCTGCCTTTCTGAGAGCAGCAATGAGTGTTATTTCTCTAAACTCGCCTTTCTAATCTTCTTATTTTACAAGTGATATTTTAGATATACGTCTTTCAGATGAAGTTAACAGATGGCTCTGTGTTGTCAGGGTCACCCATTCCAGTCGTGTGGTTTGCCTTTCCTTTGGTTTCACTGCCATCCAATTTTAGGTCTGCCCAGAAAGAGCATACTGTCTTACCCGAGCTCTTGGGGAAGTATATATATATATGTGTCCGTTGGTGTCAATCAGATGCTCTGAGGTACATTGCCGGGTACATACCCAGTGCATCTTGATGAAAGTTTTGTTGTCGTCCATTTTATATGTGGTTGTGGAACTGTATAAGTTGTCACTGGATGTTTTTAATAACGTGGGCCTGCTTCTCTGGTAGTTCACTCTAAACTTTAAAGAGCAAGCAATAAAGGATGGCAATTAAAACATCTTAATTCTTTACATGTTTCTTTCCATATAAGAAAGAGGAACACAATGGCCAAACCAAAACATTGACAACATTTCCTTTAAAGAAGGGAGTACTTTTTTGTAATATCAGTACACAAACGTATATTTAAGGGACACCTACCTAATCCCTACAAACAAAAAAACCTGCTGGGCTGTTGCGACATCTAAATTGCTGGAAGCAGCATTTATTAAAATGAATGCCCTTGGGGCATAGCGCAACCCAGCCCATTTCCTCGCTCTAACTGCTTCTGCGAGGGGTGAGGTCCCTCATGGAAATTCTCTTTCTCACATACAGGCTAACCGCAGTCTACCTGTCACTAGACTTGAACTTTGGTAACTGAGCTTTACACGCCTGTTCTCTTCGGTCAATGTTTAGCCTTGTAAAAATCATGTATCTTTGATTATGCACAAGTAAAAATAAATAAATAAATAAATAATTTTTAAAAAGATGGCATGAGCCTTGGTGTTGTATTTGTGAAACTGCATGACAAAAGGGTGACATGGAACATGGCATTGGTTAAATCAAGCTGTAATGTACTGTAGTGGTTGTACTAAGTAGCAGAATCGTCTTGAGATTTCACAACTGCTATTTACAACAGCATGTGCCATTTGGTATTTAATTCAAAGAGGAGCATGAGAAGTATTGAAATAAGACGCTGTTGTAGAGGGTGTAGGTAGCATATTGTTATCTAATATTCAGATATGCAGACGTCTTGCATACATGGAAAGAGAAGCAATCAGCACTTGTAAATGGAGTGTAGCCCTCTGATCCTGGGCAAACACAAAGAAGCTTAGCTCGTGTGCTCCACGAAGAGGGAAAGAGCAAAAACAGTGCCAGAAGATAGAGCCACTTACCACGACTGGCAGTGAGCCCCTTCGTTTAGGATATTGTAGAGGAAGAGCCAAAAGCTCCTACCAAAAGCTGCACCCCCATGTTGCCTATATTTTGGGAACCAGAAATTGCGACATGTGCAGAACCAGTGAGGATGCCTGTAACTGCAAAGAATTCTTGCAACAAGGTATCATCCATTGAGAAAACCCCATATGCATTCACTGAGAAATGATGGTCTTCTGGACAGAGTCCCGTAAGAAGTGTGAAAATGAACGAGAAAGAAGACTGGTGATGTCATACGAAGCAGATCTGACGCACCCTGAAAAGATACACAAGACAAAATAACATAGACCTTATATAAGATCTGAAGAGGAGGTGTCAAGGATAGGCAAAATTTTGGGATCGAAATGAAGATGCTCATGCGAAGAAGCACTGAAGAAAATAAAAGTCACTTTACACTTGTACAGATGCTGTAAAGCAAGTAGACAAAATAATCGTGAGGCTGGCTACGTAGTGAACAGATTGTGGTGATGCGAAAATGTATATACATAGGAATGTATAGAACCTGGATGTTCCACGATGCACTTTAAGCAAGATTTAAACCCCATTAATGAAAAGGGTTTCAGTGTGGCGCAGTTGGAAAATAACTAATTGCGAAGGAGAATTCAAGAAAGGCTTGGCTGGCCCAGCACCAAGAGTCGAGGCCACCGTTAGCCTGGTTGTCTGTCAAGTAGTCACATGAACCTGAGAAAGGAACACACTTCTGTTTGAGGTGAGATGAAAAAACACTGGAAGAGTCATAAGTTCATCATTTAATAGTATTATATGCAGCGAAGAGCTCAAAAACATGGTCTCCAGTCACATGGTCAGATGAAAATAGACTTTGGGTCGAGTTACACCGAAACCAAAAGATAAGACCATGCCACACTCCCTTTTAATCTCAGGCACAGAGAGCTTCTGCAAGGCCAAGTCCAAAGCCTTAATTGAATGACAGAAGGCAAGAGTGATGATGGATGTTGGGCTAATTGGGTGGGGAGGCATGACCAGGCCGACCCTCGCTGCACCTGGGATGCTAGCCTGCGTGCTGCTAGCGTGTGGAATATTCCAGAAGGGTGCAAGCGTGCCAACCAATTATAGAGGACCATGGAACAGAGAGCCCTATAGTATGTATAACCAAAGACTCATCATGTTATTTTATGACGATGAAGATGACTTGCACTAGAGGAGGGCTAAGTTGTCCACCTGATATTAGAGACTCAATCCCAACCCTTGTTAATATGGAACGTATAATTAGATGTTCTCTGTAAGCCTACCACATCCCCAAGTAGGTTTTTGTAGTTTACCACATAGTGTGACGTCAATAATGATGAATTTTGACTATAAAAAAAAGTATAAAAGTATAAAGTATGTTTTTTTATGAAATACATTAAGATTGTGCTTTGCGACATCCGTTGATGTACATTGTAACTCCTTGTTTTAGACAATTGCAAATAAAACAGCACTGAGTTTTGCTGACTTCCTGAGTCAGTTTGATTATTGATTTTTGAGTAAATTCTGCATCCCCATTGCTACCTCGCCTTAAAGGACCCAGGCCTGCGGGTTCAATATGACATCTCATTTGCCATAAATGTTTCTTATTTAAAGAAAATACATTGATGAGGTATTTCTTTGCTGTTTATTTGTTAAGGTAAAAATCAAAAGGATGCATTCTAAAGTGTAGTGGCCAACACACATAACTGAACCAATGGGAATCTTTCAACAATTTCCTCATCCTGGCAAGGTCCTGAGCTAAACAATATGAAACAGTCCAGTGCCCACTGTGGCCAACACAGGGGATTCAAGAACTGAAAAAGCATCAATGATGTGGTCATGAACTAACCCACTAAAGGTATGCATTTGAAAAACCTCAGGAGAGGGAGATGGAGTGAATACAAATAGAGGGGGTTCTTCCTCTCCAAGTGACATGTATTTGACTATGTTTTATTAGTTTATGTTGAAGTTCTTTTGTATAGTGCATGGACTGCCGGGTGGCTTCCAGCCGCTTCAAAGAAGTGAAGAAACGTGTCTTACTGATCAGTGAAATACACATTTTTCTGTTGAATATATGTATTTCTAGTTTATTTTCTGAAACTTAATTGATCCTTCCAGTCTTTGAGTAAGAGTAGCAATTTCCACAGTGAATGTTCAGCCACCTATTCTAATCTTATGGAGTGTAGTTGGTTTAACGTATAGGACCAAAGCGGTGATCCTAGCCAATAGTGTGCAAACCTTCCCCATGCTGAAATTTTGTCCTGCTCCATATACAATGTTTTGCACTATGCACAGAGAGTTAGAGAAGCTTATTTCCCATACATGTAAACAATGAAGGGTCCTCAGCACAGCACAGATGGAGTCTCTTTGTCCAGACTGCGTGATCATACGCGCAGCAGTTTTTTAAAGTCACTTTAATCAGGTCAAGCTAAATATAGACATATCTAGTGTCTCTTTGATCTTGTTTTGCATGATTAATAAAGGAGAGATATTTTGTAGCGGATATAGAAATGGAAGACTATTTCAATGTGTAAGATACTTGGGGTTCGAGGAGAGCCAATAGCCTGTAATGACTCCTAGCCTCCTTACCTGGTCCAAGGATAGGGCAGGGGCTAAATTGTGTTGGCCATATTTGAGGAATTGCCATCTGGCAAGGGTAAACATGCCCTGGACGTTTTGATTTTTATTAATCAAAAATGCTCACCCAGCATTCCATTCAGCAGACCTCAAGCATAACAAGACACAACACCACTTCCTTCTTTGAATTCAAAGAAGGACACACAATACTACACCACGCCTTCACATTGCTCATCATACTAGGCATCCATCTATAGTCATCCACCTCGTAGCAATCCCCCATAAAACTTACTACATGATGCTAAAATGAAAAGCTGCTTATTTAACAGTTTCTGATCCCTACACATGCAAAGAATTGTATGCTTTTTTGGTTTATCGGAAAAATAAACAGGGAATATATAACTTGATACAAAGCTACACATTCCGTAAACTTGATAAAATCCAGTCCAAGATTTTATCGAACAAATATTACTACAAAGTCCCTTTTGTTATTTATATGTGAAATTACTTAAAAGTTTCAATTTCAGTTCAGTACATCTAATTGTCCACTTCACCGAAAATACCGACTAGCTGCACCAAAAAGCTCGAGATGTGATTGCCATGGCACCCATCTCGCTGTGGCTCATTCATGATAGGGTCCTTTGACAGGATAATGTGGAATGTTTGACCCAGTGGCAGGGCTGCGCCTGGCCTTTGTGAGAATGAAGGGGATCTAATACCAGTACTCACAATCGGCCACCTTTCACACCCAATAAATACACACAAAGAAACCACCTAGCTTAGACCATGCAGAGTCACATGGCTTGCGGATGTGGGCAGGTATTGCAAGATTTTCATGCATTTATACCTTTTCAGTGTTCATCTTTCGCTGCTGTCCTACTCTGGCTTCTGAATATAGAAGCCAGAGTAGGACTTACCTACTCTGGATGTAGAAATGTAAGACTATTTTAATATGGAAGATACATGGGGTTCCGGGGAGAGCCGAGAACCTGTAATGACTCCCAGCTTCCTTACCTGGTACAAGGATATGACAGGGGCTAAATTGTGTTGGCCATATTTGAGGAATTGCCATCTGGCAAGGGTATACAAGCCCTGGACGTTTTGATTTTTATTAATGAACAAAACGATGTGGGCAATGCCTTCCCTCGGCAAGGGTAATCTGCTACTCTGATCCGCCATTTAGAAGCTCCATGCCAAAGGCAGAGTATACGCCTATGCCCTGATGAATCAGTATCCTGAGCTGCAATGCCTGCTCTGCAGTAGCACAGAGCAGGTGATGGGGTCACAGGTGCCCATTTGAAAGCTGCAGTGACTGCCCCACGTTACTTCAGCACAGTGGTTTTATTTAAGGCATGTACCCCTGATCCAAACACATCATAACTATGAGAATTACTATCCTGGTGACAGTTGCATAATTATCTATCCAAGCCACATCAATTTAATATCACACTTGTCAAAAATGTGAGCCCATCTCAGCTGTGGGAGGGTTATGTCTATTCCCCCCAGTCCAACTGTCTCTGCAGCTCCCAGCCAGACTGTAGCCCTGGGGTTTGCCTCTCTTAGGTCCTTTATGAGGCAGGGTAACACCGCTCTCCAAGGAGACGGCCACTCCACAGCAAGCTGCTGTGAGAGCAGGACTCAAAGGGCACACCCTTTACAAACGGATTAGACTCACAGCAGAGAGCTACATACCAAAAGGGCCTTCAATGCTATTGACAATTGAAGTGTGTGGGAGAGTAGACAGAAGGAGCTCAGACTAGGCTGAGGAAGGTTCCGCCATTGTGTTTTATCTCGATATCTCTTCCTTCCTGTCCCCTCCACTTTCTATAACACAATGCACCCTGGGTATGATGTAAGAAGGCAATATCTACCTGTTCCAAGAACAGGAATTGCACCCTGTAGAGGTGGTCCCAGATATGACCTGCACCCCTGCCCCCATTGCGAGTTGCCAGTAAGGTACTCGCCGTGGTACGTGACGTATGAGGAGCAAATGAACCAACAGAGAGCCGCACTGGGACTCTGCCCCTTGTACATAAGGAGATCAGTACCGGTTGAAGCAGCCATAACGCAGCAACCCTGGGCAGCACAGTACCCTATCAGACAGCTATACCAGCCACTGATACAAAATGAGGAATGACTGCCTATGGTCCACGAGGAGACCCCTAAAGCCTTAATGGAAAGAATTGGCTACTGCTAGCACGTATGTCAGCACTAGTAACTACAAGGATAATTATAACGGATACAGGGGAAAGACACTGTTAAAATATAAGGGAATGGTGCCACGAGACAAGATGGAAGCAACCACCCTGTTGAACGTATGTAAATAAGCTTGAAATGCAAGATGCTAAGAAATCGATACTGCCTGCAATGCTTAGTAGAAGAATAGAGCGGCAAGCGCCAACCATATATCTACCTCAACGCAGCACAATGTACACGTGCGACTCCATTTTGTAAAAGCAGAATTACACTCAGGTGGCCAAGGTCTGACTGGCCAAGCTCCATATCCAGGTCCAAGCTAAGGAAAGGAGCGGGATCGAAACTTAACAAAGAGAGGCTCACGCCGGGGAAATCGAGGTCAACCAGAGAAGGGGGGGTGAGCATGAGCCCACGAGGCTCCAGCTTCAGAGCATACCAGCCCGCCCGTGAAGATCAAGATAAGGGAGGCCCATGCAGGTGGCCAAGCGCACACAGAATTAAAATGCACAAAAGGTTGGAAACTGAAGCAGATTCATGGTGGACCAGCACGTGACCAGACAGGCATGAAGATGTACCACCGCCTGATGTCATCCAGAACCCGAGGGTGCCATAATTTTTCCTGATAAGAGACTACAGATCCGAGGCCATACCCAGCCAACTAATTGACACATAGCCCTAAAACACTGATTGATGGAAGGGAGGATGGGTGAATCTTGGGACACTAGGCACCTGGGTGTCTACCCGGCATGCTGCTAATTAAAATGGAGATTTATGTTTAGGGGTGTAACTTGCCCAATCACAAGGGACCATGTAATCTAGGGTCCTATAGACACTGTAACCGATGAGACGTCATACGTGTAGTGACGTCAATCACGTGTGTTGTAGCGGGAAGGGCGTAGACGCCCACCCGATAAGAGTTATCCAATCCACTTGCGTTATTTCCATATACAGATATAGCACCTATACTTAAGTTACCTTTCCCAACCAATTATATTGCATGATGATTTTTTTGTAGAATTAGACGTCAATGATGACGGAATTTTGCCTATACCAATGACTGTTTGACTGAAGTTCGGGGAAGTCGGGGTGAGGCAGGTGTTCGTGATGCTGCTGATTTCCATCTGCTGATGTATGTATGATTAAACGGACTTCCCTTTGCCAATTTACTGAGTCCTGATTATGGAATCTTGCTGGAGTATGTGAATCCTGCACTCTGTCCTCACATGGTGCAGCTATCATGCATTACTAGTTTTCGAGGGTGAGTACTGACCAATGGGCCCGTCAGTAATTTCCTCTCCTCGTCAACACGTGTTGAGGATGGTTTCGGCCATTGATTATAGATTATCGATTGATATAGTGTAAGACACTTTTCAACCGACGGCACAAAGTAACTCTGGGCCTTCGGTACATCACGAGTCCTTTCGCTATTCCGGCTGAGTAGGCTGAGAAGCTCCCTGTGGACAATGATAGTGTAATTATTCCCAAAAAATCTGCAGTGGGTCTGAAGGAACCCGCCTTTCCAAGCATAACCCTTCTCATTCCCACGGGCAGCGGTTCGGACGAAAACCATAAAAGCAGGAAGAGGAAGGGGCGGTGATCCTGAAGTTCCAGAGAGGAAAAGAAGCGATCGGTGAGTGAAAACAACGAAACTCGTTACCTTGGCAAATGTCTTATAGGCCTTAGAGTAAGAAGGGGAAAGGTAACAGAGGGTGGTGGAGAAGAGTAATACAGTTAAAAGTAGGAAAGACTGTAGAGATATAGAGAGTGAAAACCCAGGCACCTGAAGTAATCGGGAAAAATACTGCGGGTGCACCCGAGAAAAAACTGTAAGGACTACCCGGGGGCACCCGAGAGAAAAAAAAACTGTAAGGAATACGGGGGGGCACCCGAGAAAAAAACGTAAGGAATACCGGGAGGGCACCCGAGAAAAAAACTGTAAGGAATACCGGGGGGGGGGGGCACCTAAGAGAAAGCGGTAAAATTAGCCTTTTTCCTGCGCTTTAAAGAGTGGTCAGAAGGAACGTGAACCCAGAGCCCACAGAGAGGGGACATTAGGCTACGCTTACGTTTAAAGAAGTAAGAATGGGGTTTGTTCAAATCCCATGACGGGGTAATGATTAGAAGGCAGGTATACGCATGACCAGCTAGTGTCCGTCTAGTCTGTCAAGCATCTGTCCTATATGTCCTGTGTATGCTGAATGTGGAATTATTGTGTTATTAATTGATGGCAATGTATTTTTGCTTTACGCAATTCTGTAAATGAGAGGGAATCGCCACTGAATTGATGTGTTTTGAGTAAAACTGTTGGTATAAAAGTTTTGCGGGAAAATTGGATTAGAGCTCGCGTATGTGGTGCTTGCTCATAATAGCGTAAAGTTGAAAAACTGTATGAACATTGAATGGAAGAAGTTACCCCACTTGCACATTTGTGCAAACAGTTGACAAAGCACGCAACAAAATTGAAGAAATATAGCCAGGAGTGGGTTAAGGGCACCGCAATTAAATTTTTATGCCGTGGCCCCAAACTGGGTCATTTTCTAAGGCTGTTTTACAGCACATGACCACCTTCTTACATGCCACATATAGCGGGAAGAAGCTCGAAAAACACCTTGCTGTTGAACAAGTAAAAGAAGAAGAACCCCCTGCAGACTGGATATTAAATGTATGTACGGAGGGGGATGAGACGCCTACCGCGCCACCGGCCCCGCCGGAACCAGTTGTTGAGGGAAGTAAGTCGGAGGGCCTTTACCCACTAAGAGAACTTAAGGCAGCCACAGGTTATAGCAACCCTGCATATGAGTCACCTGCGTGTAACAGTGACAAGACGAAAGAGAAGGAACAGGAAATTGACTCGGCCTCCACAGTCCCATGGGTGAGGTGAGGAAAGGAAGGACCAGGCACAAACGAGTGCACCTCTCTATAGAGAGAGAGAGGGAAAGAAGCGGAAAGGAAACGAGGTGTTAACATTTACAAAGGACGAATGGATGGGAGGTCAGATACTGTTGAAGTTAGATGAAAAAGGAAGTGATGGTGCAAGGCCGAGTGAACGGTCTGATGAGGCGCAAAGAAAGGAAAGGGAAAAAGAAGTGTACATAAGAAACGAGAGGGCAAGGAAGAAGGATAGGTTGAGGCGAGAACAACTATATCGCGAAGAGCAAGGTATACCGCTCTGTCGCACGCAATATACAGCCTTTGAAAAGTACAGGCAGAACATGCTAAAGTTGGAGGAAAGTAGAAGGGCAAGGGAGCGTAGGAATGAACGGATGAGGGAAGTAGATAAGGCTAGAGAGGAAGCGAAGAAGCAAAGAGAAATGGATGAGGAAGCAGAACGTAAACGCAGGCAAAGGGCGCGAGATTTAGAATTCTTGCAACGGGAAGTGAAAAAACCCAATCCTGTTGTAGACTGGGAAGACACAGAAGAGTTCTTCACTGCACGCGATGCGGTACCAGGTACAAGCGGGACAGTTATTGATGATGACTTTGACACCAGAAGCATCAGGGAAGCAATTGATAAAATATACGATGAGATGGGACTGGAACGAATCTCCCAAGAGGGAAGGGAAGATGAGCGCTTAGAGAGCACTCAGCTATATGACACTGAGGATGTCACCCAAAGTAGTGGGAGTAGGGGACGTTCCCTAGATAGACTAGAAGTTGGGCAGAACGAAGATGATGCGAGAAGTTGTGTAAATTGGGAGTACTCGGAATCAGACTCTGATGGGGAAGCGGAGGAAGTGGTGTATGACAAAGGGAGGTGGTGCGAAAAGCGACACCCAGGGAACCGAGAGATACGATGGTCAGATGCTAGCGGGTTCATAGATAGGACACTGAAGTCCGCTGGACAGTCCAGCCGACATGATGAGACACCCCACAGTCAGAGGCGGGCATCGGTACCTGCCTATACAGATAGGTTAAGGGCATTGCCAGATAGAAGGCAAGGTGGGAACCGGCAAGAGACCCAGGAGGTATAGAGAAGGAACAGGAGGATTGCGCATTCCAATTCCCACTGTTAGAAAAGGGGGGAGCAAGACCACAATATATTCCATTGCCACACATGGACTGAGAGAATCTTAAAAATAAGCTTCCAATGCTGACCTCGGGAGCCGGAAAGTGAATACATGAGCTAGAGAAAATTACAGGGTACGTCACTCTAGCCATAGGGGACATCAAGGGTCTTCTAATTGCTATACTTGGTGAAAGAGCAGACGACGTGTAGAAAAGGACAGGATATCCCAGGGTACCCATAACTAACACCTCTCATGACGGGGCACCATTTAACAACTGTAGAGCAGCAGTGTGGAAAGCGCTGCATACGCTATATCCAGACACATCTGATATGGGAGCTATAATGACTCGAAAAATGAAGGAGTCAGAGGATCCTTTGCTTTATATCCAGAATTATCAAGATGTGTGGGTGCTCGAAACGCATGAGTATTGGACGAAATCTATCCCTGTATTCCATCATATATTGTACCAAGGGTTACCAGAACCGGTGCAAAAACAGCTAAAAAAATTGGTAGGAATAGAAGCTAAACCGTGTGCCGAAATCCAGTTGACAATTGCCCATTATTGTAGACTGTTGCAAGAAAAGAATCGGAAGAAAGAGGCAACGCGTAAGGGAGAGGAGGCGAAGCTAGTGCAAAGGAATCTCTCAAAGTATGCTCTCGAGCCATGCTAACAAGTCCAGCTGAATCAAATGCACAACGTGCCTCTCACCCGCCACAAAACAATCAGGGTAACACGGGATATTACCCGAGAGGAAGGGGATTTGGAGGAAGAGGGTGGCAGAGCAATCACGGAGGATTTAGAGATAACCAAGTAGGTATACAGAATGTTCAAAACGGTATCCAGAACGCACCGATGGCCAGTTTGACTATGCCAGATGGACAGATGGCCCGACCGCCGCCAGTGTGTTGGTTGTGTGGAGTAACAGGACACGTGGCGCGCATGTGCAGAAGCCAAAGCATGTGGCAGGTCAACCAATGGTTGGGGGCAGGCATGGTGAATCAACCTGCTACCCCACAACAGGGCAGTGCACAAAACTATACCATGCAGCAGCAGACAGTTGGCTTGCAGCAAGGTGCACAGCAAATGGTCCAGGCACTGAACATGGGGAATGTACCACAGGGACAACCCCAGCAGACACTGCAGCAAGTGGATCATGGCACAAATTCCGGTGTGGGAAACCCACAGGTATACTACAGTGGACCGAACCTATATATGAAACAGGAACTCTGATGTGCTCTATCCTATCAGTGACATCAGACCCTAACAGGGAGCCTAGGGTAAATGTCACCATAGGGGGGAAAGAATATTCCTTCTTAGTTGACACGGGTGCAACGCGCTCGTGCATACGAGAAGGCAAGTTCTCCTTGTCCGGCGAGGCCATAGATACCCAGAGTTTTACTGGAGCTCATAGCAGAGTTCCCTTTACTGATGCACTCCCAGTCTCAGTGGGAGAGTGCGACATGAATGTACCCTTATTGTATTCTCGTCAGTCCCCGGTGAATATCATGGGTTGGGACTAGATGACAAATTTGAATATGACCATCTCGTTCACTGAGGATGGCATAGTATGCTCCACTCCAGCAATGCATTATTTAAAAGTGTGCAAAATGATCAGAGCATACTCTGGACGTGCAGCCATGAGAGCTGTACCTCTGGAACCAGAAGTGTTTGCATATGGCATGCGAGTGCTTATGGCGGGACTGCCAGGCATCGCAGACAAAACTATGAGAACCCCGGATGAGTTTCTATTCAGGCCAAGAATACCCATGCACGAAGAGGAGGGACAAGTATTTCCCTTAATGATACAATCTGCCGCGGTGCGAGGAAAGGTAGTATTAGTTGAAGGATGTGACGACGAGGGCAGACCTTGGTGTGCGATTGTCGCCATCGAAGAAGGGTATCGAGTGACTGACGTCACCGATGACGATCTGTTCGAAGAACACCCTGAACTAGAAGAGATACAGGTGGAAGTGAGTCTCATATTTTGGGTCAAAAGGACCAAGTGGGAGGTGCCGCAGAGGATGATGTTAGCGCTGGTACGCCCGGAATATTTCAATGACGATATGGCCTTAGTGCCAGCCAAGGTATGGACTACAGGGCCCTATGATGCGGGTCTCCTGAGGGGGGCTGGTGAAGTAAAATTTAAATTGAAACCAGGAGCAATTCTACCATGGGCACGACAGTATCCCATGTCCAGGGAAGCAGATGAAGGGATTGCAAAGACAATCTCTGCCATGATGAAACAGGGCATCCTCGTGACATCAGAATCACCATGCAACATGGTGATTTACCCTGTCAAGAAATCTAAGGGAGGGTCCTGGTGTTTAATCCAGGACTTACGAGCATTGAACGACATAGTCGAAGCCGAGTTCCCTCTAGTCCCGAATCCATCCACAATTTTGTGCAATATACCCACTGAAGCGAGATACTTCACGGTGATCGATTTGAAGAATACATTCTTCTCTATTCCATTACACCGTGACTCTCAAGACCTGACATCATTTACTTTCAGACAAATGCGCCTGAAAAGTACGAGACTGCCACAGGGGTATTGCGAGTCTCCATCTATTTTCAACAGAGTCCTGCAAATGGACCTAAGCAATATTGCAGTAGACAGTATTATTTTGCAGTATGTAGATGACATTCTAATCTACAGCATCACTGAAGAGCAATGCCGACACGACTCTGTCCAGCTATTGACTATATTGGCTG
This sequence comes from Ambystoma mexicanum, assembly GCF_040938575.1. NCBI lineage: Eukaryota > Metazoa > Chordata > Amphibia > Caudata > Ambystomatidae > Ambystoma > Ambystoma mexicanum. Next base: position 322,486,216 of record NC_090939.1, on the reverse strand, counting down.
AGAAGGGGTACAAAGTGGACAAGGACAAGTTGCAATACTGCCAACAGGAGGTGCTGTACATAGTGCAACTGATCTCACATGAGGGGGAAAAGGTAACCCCAGAAAGGGCTGAGGCTATCAATAACACGGCCAAGCCACGCACAGTAAAGCAAATTCAAAGCTTCCTAGGCCTGTGCAACTATGTCAGAGCATGGATCTTTGACTACAGCTCGTATTCCAAGCCCTTGTTGCAGGCCCTTAAAAAGGCCCAAGCGACGAGAGAAGAAATTGAATGCAATGAAGCGATGTAGAAAGGGTTTAGAGAACTCAAGGGGGAAATTTGTAAGGCCCCAGTCCTCGGGATTCCTAATTATACTGAGGAATTCTATCTGTTTTCTCATACTGATGGCGATTTTATGACGGCAGTACTCACGCAGCGAACCTCACTGGGATATAAACCCCTAGCATATTACAGTGGAAGTTTGGACCCGGTTATGAAAGGCCACTTCCCGTGCGAACAAAATTTACCTGCCACCACGTTCGCCATTGAGAAGGCGCCATCCATTGTGATGGGGTGCTCCATGACATTATATGTTGAGCACTCATTATTTGCCATACTAGAGAAGCCAAAGGGCACGCTGACTTCTCAGAGAGCATCAGCCCACGAGGTGATTATCTCCAATCCATCGATCAAAATAGTGCGATGCAAAACGGTGAACCCTGCTATCTTTATTGCTCAGCCAGTCACAGAGGGAGAACCTGTGCATGACTGTCCGAACTATGAAGAATACTATGATGAGATCCCCAGGGTCAAGGAAAATGCCCTGCCAAGTGGAGAGATCGTCTTTATTGACAGGTCTTCGAGGATTGACCAAGAGGACAGGCAAAGGTATACAGGCGTGGCCGTGATCAAACACATGGCGAATGGAGAGTTCCAAGTACTTGTCAGTGCACGAATACCATCTCATTATTCGGCACAGGCCGCAGAACTAGTGGCATTGATACTCGCCATTGAGAATCATGCGGACCAGGAAGTAACAGTGTACAGTGACTCCGCCTATGTGACGTCTGCAGTACAAGCAGGACTGGCGCGCTGGAAAAGGAGGGGCTATCTCCGAGCGGACGGCACGCCAGTGCAGCACGCGGCCTTACTGGACAGGCTGATAAAAGCATTACAGCTCCCAGTGGGCATAGCGGTCGTAAAATGCGCCGCTCATACCAAAGGGACAGATTTTGTGTGACGTGGAAACCATGAAGCGGACACGGAAGCCAAGCGCATGGCATCCAAAGCTGAAACAATCATGGACGTGGATGAGGCACGTACACATGAACGTATGATGGTGGTGCGAGCCACACCAGAAGCCTATAGTGATATGGGGCAGTCTCAGTTAATGGAGCTCCAGGGGGAGGCACCTCAGCAGCAGAAAAATCTGTGGAAGCATTGAGGGTGTTCTTTAAACCCCTCAGACGGATTGTGGAGGCAAGATAGCACTGGTAAACCAGTAATGCCTGTCGCCCTTCTAAATGTAGTGCTAGAACAGCTTCATTACCCCATTCACACGACAAGAGAAAATCTTGCTGCAACGCTTGCCGAAGACTGGTTTACACCGAATTTAGCAGAGCATGTTGCATTCTTTATGGTAAATTGCATTGTCTCCCAACAATTCACCTCTGGGCACACATTAAAAGTAGTGAGAGGAGTCATCCCCAGACCAAGTGGACCTTTCCAGCACCTGCATATCGATTATGTTGATATGATTCAAGTGTGTAATGGGTACAGGTATTTAATTGTGGTGGTGTGTACCTTTTCCAGATGGGTGGAAGCAGGTCCCTGTACACACCCCGCTGCCGCCTGTGCTGCTAAATTCCTGGTGAGGGAGGTCTTCCCTAGATGGGGGGTGTGTGAGGTTATGAGATCAGACAATGGGCCTCATTTCGTGAATGCAGTGTTCAAACAGATTAGCTCGTTGCTTGGTACAAAGCACAAGTTCTCGTCGGCGTATAACCCAGAGGGAAATGGGATATGTGAGTGAACCAACGGCTTGCTTAAGGAGAGGATAGCCAAGTTGAAGCTCACATTAAGAAAGGGATGGACACCGCCTACCACTGGCATTGTACATGCTTCGGAACCAACCAGGCTCCGACCATCATCTCACGCCGCACAAAATAGTTACTGGGAGAAGGATGAGGACTCCCTTTACCCCCCGAGACAGAGCTAGATATGATGCCCAGACAACTAGGGAGGTTCTAGGAGAAGAAATTAAATCTTATATGGACTGTCTCACATCCAGTGCCACTGTCATTACAGGCCAGCTACAGCGATGGCGGAAAGGGGACAGCACAGCACGAACCACTGCAGATAGTGGCGATGCAGGCCCAGCTCTCAGCCTTGGTGCACCCCTTGTCTTCCCTGGAGACAGAGTTCTGGAAAAAAACTTTGTGAGAAAGAAATGGTACGAGCCGAAGTTTAACGGCCCCTTCATCATAGAGGACTGCACCCCATCCGCTGTCAAGCTTGTGGGCAGAAGAGCATGGATCTTCCTGAACGACATAAAACCTTTTATAGGAGAGAGCACTCCTACTGCATCTACTGCCGGGGAATCCACAGACAACGGGGAAGAACCGCAGCACGTGCAGACAAGGTCTATGGCGAGGAAGAAGGACGCACAAGCAGAAAACATAAACTAAGGAACTCGCTGTGAATACTGTGGCTGTACACTGAACTTCTCCTCCAGACACTGAATGAGGTACAAGACCTTCAAACGAACGCAAAGTGCAGCTGAACTTGCGGGGTAAAGGGAAAAGTCGCATACTCTGAACCTGCAGTGACACTGATAGCTTGATCACATTGAGCCACAAAGCATTGAACACAAACTCTCAGACTCTGATAAACTGTAAACACAGGACACTCTTGTAAACTAAAACTGGTATCCTGAAGCATCCAGTATCAAGACTCTGTTCACGGACATATGGTTCACCCCAGCAGAAGTCTCAAGTGGGATGTGCTCACCTATTTTCAGCTAGTAGTACTGTCCTATCCATCACTCATAGGGAGAGAAACAAGTGTCACAGAATATCAAGATCCAGAAAATAAGAAGGTAATCAGGCAAATACTGACTGTCATCGCATAGGTCTTCGCCGAGTTGCCCGAACACAGTGAACAAAAGACTAATGCTCCCGCCTCAAGCAGTTATTGACAAAGTTACCTACATTTTATTCTTTCGAATCATTAAGGAGTGCCCAGAACTTGTCGGGAGGACCACAGATACACTGACTTTCATCAGAGATCCCCAAAATAATCACATCCTGAATCAAATATGGAGCGAACTGAACAATGTGGTAGCAGACCACGCAGCAGGAAAGTGCAAGACCTGTTCACGACAACAAAAAGACTTGTGATCGAGACCCAGCAAAACAAAGCATATGTCCCTGTCCCCTGCAGACACGCAGCAAGCCCACAACGCCCTGATCAGGATAGTCACAGACTATCCAGAAATAGTGGGAAGGCCTACTGATGTCGATGTTGCTACCTTCCTTAGAGATCCAGTCAATTTCCCACACATGAAGACTCTTCTCCTTGGCATTATGCTCCAAGTGGGACTGTCCAACTTCCAGCGAGAATTCCTAAGGAGACTATTCGGCGAGGGACAGATCGAGGAGGCGAAGACTGATCACACTGCATGAAAGGCCTGTGACCTAAGAGCCAAAGAGTCAGAGCAAATGTCATTAACACCCGAAGACAGTTGGTATGCGTTTTGTGTTTTCTTTCATCTCATTGAAAACTTTCCAGAACTAGTGGGCAGACCCCACAACATTGATGTGCCCGCTTTTCTTGATGATCCAGCAAAAAATGCCCAATTGAATCGGCTCCTGAGGGCTATTGCATCACAACTAAGAAGCAATTATGGACATCCACTGCTAAGAAGAGCCTTAAAAGGGGGAGATCCAAGATAAAACTTTCCGTCATCCCCCAGCCGGGGACAGAGCAAGGAAACAAAGACACAGTTCTTCATGCTTCCAACGTAGTACAGACTGAAAAGGCGTAAACAAGGACAACGACATCTTGAACTTCTTTTCCTATTTTTCTTATTTTTTCTATTTTGCATCATCGTTCCATAGTGGAGTAAATGGGGGAGAGAGAGACTGTTCACCAACTCGACCTCGAAAGACCAAGTCAAAGGAACAGAGACATGAACTTCACTGCCGTGTTTACCTTTTTCAAACTTTTTCTTATTTTTTTCTACCTTCTCATATGTTCACTTTTATTTTTATTTTTATTTTTTCAATATTTTATTTTTGCGTGATATGTAATGAATCCATTCTTTCATGGTGTCACTGCAAACAAATTCCTGTATGTCCCCAGGGCCAAGGTGAGTTGGAAGAGTGCACTGGGAATACGTTGGCCATACAAATACAGGATAATTATGATGTGCTGAAAACGATAGTCTAACCTTTTTCCATAGCCTAGCAAAGGAATTGTACTCCATACTCAGAGACTATCATCATCATCACTGCAAGAAGGGGGACACTGAACTGCACTTGTCACTTTAGTGTTTACTGAACTTTTGAGCAACGAGATCAGAATAAGAAGAAAAATAAACTATTGACTATGGACTTGGTTGAAATGGGGGCCCAAAACAGCAATCTAGTCGTACCACCAGTGGAAGGATGCCCATGGTTCCCTGGAAGGAGATGCTGCAAGCTGACTTTCAAGGCCGTCATATGTATATGCATTGTGATTATTGTAGTATTTTTATCGTTAACTATTAGAACTGCATTTTTTATTAGTGCACGAAGCGTCCCAATGTCTGTGCATCCACCAGGTAATGAATGTCTGGGGCCCACAAAAGCACCCAGACCTTATATTGTCATCCCTGTTCCAAGAAAAACTGATGGTAAAGCAAACAATTTACAGTTGAATGTAATTAGCAGTAATATGTATACACTTGAAGTAATGAATGGTGAGAAAGGCTGGAGACAAGGTCAGCACGGAATGAATGATAACAGCACTGTCCATGGCACGCACCCATACACTGAGTGCACACGAACAAGGGAAAGTGTCAAAGGCTACGAAACCGCACGCCAAACCAACTGAAAGAGAGAAATCACCTGTGGAACAAGCAGCTCCAGAAAGCAGGGAGCAATGTGAGAAACCGAACTGAAGTGAAAGAGCAAAATCACTCAATAGAACGGAGGAAGCAGCGAAAGAACTCACTGAGAAAACACATGCGGTAGTTGAGTATGTGTTTCCACTCATACTTATAGCAAAGAAGCTACATGAGGAGCTGAGCAAGACAACCACCACAACTGGGATAACGAGTATGCCAGCTCCAACGCCAGGAGTAACTACCGAGCCTACACCACAGCCACGTGTTGAAAGGACGGTAAGTCAATGGTAATGGGAGGAGGTCTACAAAAGAATGCAGGGGGAAGGAAAAGAAGCATAAAACCTTCCCCTATTACTGCAGGGCAGGAAATTAAACCTGCCCCTCCAAGGATAATAGCCAAGAGTCTGCCTGAACTGAAGAGCAGTAAGAACGCATTCAGAGACATAGGCCCTCATTACAAGTCTGGCGCTGGACCATGGTGCTATTAGCACCATGGTCCATGCCGGACTCCGGCATGGTGGATGGCGGAATTACCGCCCCATTCCAAGGTGAGTGGGGCGGTAATTCCCCATTCACCTTTTGCCCTTCCCCATTCCCATTTTTCCCCATAGGGCATAATGGGAATGGGGAAAGCCGCTAAGTACGGTGCCGCAAATTGCGGCACCGTACTTAGCACCAAGGTCACTTTGCAGCATGGATTTTAACGACTGCAAAAAGCAGGCGTTAAAACCCGGGACCTCTTAATCAGGCGTTAAGGGTTAACGGCGCCGACGGAAGGAGGAGAATGTTTCGTCTGTGAACTCCTGCCGTACAGCATGAGCAAGTCCAAAATCTTTGTGGCTGTAGAAATAGATGTCCCCACAGCACACTGCATGTCACATGTGGCAATGTGCAACACCAGAGGACAATTCATGAGGAGAGACGCCTCGTTGAAATGGGCCAACGAAAAGGACTACCCTGATGAAGACGGCTATGTCCAGGACATCAAAACAAGAAACAGGGCACACACCAAGAATCATGTGATTAGATATGAGAACCCTGACCTTTTCCCTTTACCCTGATGGAATTTTGCCTATAACAATGACTGTTTGACTGAAGTTCGGGGAAGTCGGGGTGAGGCAGGTGTTTGTGATGCTGCTGATTTCCATCTGCTGATGTATGTATCATTAAACGGACTTCCCTTTGCCAATTTACTGAGTCCTGATTATTGAATCTTGCTGGAATATGTGAATCCTGCACTCTGTCCTCACATGGTGCAGTTATCATGCATTACTAGTTTTCGAGGGTGAGTACTGACCAATCAGTAATTTCCTCTCCTCGTCAACAACCCTTAAAGCAGACTTGCTTTTGGCCAATCACGTGTAGACCTTTGACTTTAAATGATGGGGTCTCCCACTCCTTCTCTGAATAATCTCTGAACTTCAACCCTTGAACCATTAAAGTACATTTAGTTTGGACCCAATTGAGAGAGCAGTCCTTTCCAAAATCCTCCAGCTGTGTGGTGAAGGCAGGGGACAGCTCTTTCCCCTACCCAACCCCAAGGGCACATTGGGGGTGACCTTGTGCTCGTTGATATGGGCCAACGAAAAGGACTACCCTGATGAAGACGGATTTGTCCAGGATATCAAAACAAGAAACAGGGCGCACACCAAGAATCATGTGATTAGATATGAGAACCCTGACGTCAAAGGATCAGGAATAAGGTGGGAAATAAACTCAAGACTGAACGTCTAAGGGAAAATGGCAGAAGAAGCTCAAATATGGAAGAACCGAGGCCAAATGCAGATCTGGGGATCAGTAGTTTCCCCCCGACGGTTGGGAAGAAGGAGTTGTAATCTGCCAAGCTTGGCTGGTCCTTGGAGCCTGCCAAGAAGCCATAGAAAACTCTCAAAGACTATGTAAACCACTCTGGCCAAAATTGGTAAAGCGGTTAACTTGGGGTGAAGCCAGAGGAGACCCCCTGTATATAAAAACCACCAGAAAACCCGAAACTGTGCTTTAGAAGTAGTGGCACGAGGTAATTGGGGGAGAATCAAAACTGCGGGCGAATATACAAAGCCCCAGGGATGTCGCAAGGGACCGCAGTCTTGATGGACCACTATTGGGCATGTGGATCCAAACCTACATAAGACTACTGAGGAACTGGGGAGGCATATGCACACTGGTGAACGTCCACGTTCCTGCACTAGTGATCCCAAAAAATGAACTGAATTTGGACAGTTTCCCGAAAGCAGACGCTCAGGAAAAGGAGGTCTGTGGAACTAATGTCAAGGATGAAGAGAGAGAATTACTTCTCCGCCAAATCCGAGGATGCATTTTATGCCATTCCCTACGAACACAGGCTGTTTAGCCTAACTTCATCTGTATTTACAACAATACTTTTGCCGCACATCCAGGTTGGTGCAAATACCAAGTGGTTGCAGATAACGAGATGGGAGTTACTGCAGACCATCAATACCACCATAAAAGGGTTCAACGCAATCAAGGAAGAACTGAGAGCAGTCAGACTGATGACCCTCCAGAACAGATATGTGCTTGACATGATCACCCCAATGGATGGAGGTGTTTGCGCAAAAATTGGAGAATCATGTTGCACATTTATACCATCACACGACAAAGAAAATGGAACCCTCACAGAGGCCATAGACATGTTAACAACCCTGAAAAACCAGATGACCGATGAGACAGATGAAGTGGACAACGACAGCTGGTTTGGGAACTTATTCTCATGGGTCCCGCAATGGATGGCAGATATATTCAGGTTTCTGGGAGCTTTGCTAGCAATGGTGCTGCTAGGAGTCTGTGTTATCAAGATAATCATCACACAGTGCCAGAAAATGGCAAAGAAAGCCATTGGGATGAAAATCATGGTCGATGTCGAGCCAGGCTGGAAGCACAGAGACCTGACAGGTGAGGAGATAAAGGACTTTGTGAAGGCCAGTAAATTTGCACCAGAAGGAACAAAATTCACTTACCCCAAGAAACGAAGACGGTATGAAGGGAAATGGATTTACTGCAGTCCAAATGGACAATGCCAGTTGATGACCTGGAACAAAGATGAGCATGTAAGAACAGCAGGAAGCTTGAAAGGAGTGATAAAGATATGGACACCAAGAGTGCACACTTTCACACCTTCTTTTGTAAACCCAGGAGACGATGAGCAAGAAGCTGAGGAATCAAAGAAACTGAATATAAAGGAGGAAGTAGGAGTGGTCGATGAACCGACCAGAGGGGGGAGTGTAAAGGAGGTCCCAGATATGACCTGCACCCCTACCCCCTATTGCGAGTTGCCAGTAAGGTACTTGCCACGATATGTGACGTATGAGGAGCAAATGAACCAACAGAGTGCCGCACTGGGACTCTGCCCCTTGTACGTAAGGAGATCAGTACCGGTTGAAGCAGCCATAACGCGGCAACCCTGGGCAGCACGGTACCCTATCAGACAGCCGTACCAGCCAATGATACGAAATGAGGAATGCCTGCATACGGTCCACGAGGAGACCCCTAAAGCCTTAATGGAAGGCCAATGGAAATAAACCAAGGGCCCGAACAGCCCCAAGAACAAACAGAATTGGCTACTGATAGCACGTATGTCAGTACCAGTAACTACAAGGATAATTATAACGGATACAGGGGAAAGACACTGTTAAAATATAAGGGAATGGTGCCACAAGACGAGATGGAAGCAACCACCCTGTTGAACATATGTAAATAAGCTTGAAATGCAAGATGCTAAGAAATCGATACTGCCTTCAATGCTTAGTAGAAGAATAGAGCGCCAAGCGCCAGCCATATATCTACCTCAACACAGCACAATGTACACGTGCAACTCCATTTTGTAAAAGCAGAAATACACTCAGGCGGCCAAGGCCTGACTGGCCAAGCTCCATATCCAGGTCCAAGCTGAGGAAAGGAGCGTGATCGAAACTTAACAAAGAGAGGCTCACGCCGGGGAAATCGAGGTCAACCAGAGAAGGGGAGGTGAGCATGAGCCCACGAGGCTCCAGCTTCAGAGCATACCAGCCCGCCCATGAAGGTCAAAATAAGGGAGGCCCATGCAGGTGGCCAAGCGCACACAGAATTAAAATGCACAAAAGGTTGGAAACTGAAGCAGATTCATGGAGGACCAGCACATGACCAGACAGGCGCAAAGATGTACCACCGCCTGATGTCATCCAGAACCCGAGGGTGCCATAACTTCTCCTGATAAGAGACTACAGATCCGAGGCCATACCCAGCCAACTAATTGACACATAGCCTTAAAACACTGATTGATGGAAGGGAGGAATGGTGAATCTTGGGACACTAGGCACCTGGGCGTCTACCCTGCATGCTGCTAATTAAAATGGAGATTTATGTTTAGGGGTGTAACTTGCCCAATCACAAGGGACCATGTAATCTAGGGTCCTATAGACACTGTAACCAATGAGACGTCGCATGTGTAGTGACGTCAATCACGTGTGTTGTAAAGGGAAGGGCGTAGACGCCCCCCCGAGAAGAGTTATCCAATCCACTTGGGTTATTTCCATATACAGATATAGCACCTATACTTAAGTTACCTTTCCCAACCAATTATATTGCATGATTATTTTTTGTAGAATTAGACGTCAATGATGATGGAATTTTGCCTATAACAATGAATGTTTGACTGAAGTTCGGGAAAGTCGGGGTGAGGCAGGTGTTCGTGATGCTGCTGATTTCCATCTGCTGATGTATGTATCATTAAACGGACTTCCCTTTGCCAATTTAATGAGTCCTGATTATTGAATCTTGCTGGAATATGTGAATCCTGCACTCTGTCCTCACATGGTGCAGCTATCATGCATTACTAGTTTTCGAGGGTGAGTACTGACCAATAGGCCCGTCAGTAATTTCCTCTCCTCGTCAACAACCCTTAAAGCAGACTTGCTTTTGGCCAATCACATGTAGACCTTTGACTTTAAATGATGGGGTCTCCAACTCCTTCTCTGAATAATCTCTGAACTTCAACCCTTGAACCATTAAAGCACATTTAGTTTGGACCCAATTGAGAGAGCAGTCCTTTCCAAAATCCTCCAGTTGTGTGGTGAAGGCAGGGGACAGCTCTTTCCCCTACCCAACCCCAAGGGCACATTGGGGGTGACCTTGTGCTGGAGCAAAACGTGCCTCTCTGTAAGCTACACTGGTACCCAGTAACTCATTGTACTGAAGGACTCCTGCAGGTGTGTGACAAACTCCCCCAATGTTGGGGAGACTGGGAAAAATTACTATTCTTGCCTCTGAGAACCTGGAGTAGGACTCAGCACCTCAGAGCCAGGACAGCCAGCATTCATACACTTTTGCTGTTGAACTGCTGCAAGCACGTTCCCCCCACAGGATGCTCCGGACCTGCCCTTTGGCACTTACTGACCTTTGAACCATCCTACCACCGCTTCCAGCTAAAGCACATCATTTGCACAGATTGAACAATGATTAATCACTGGTTCTGCATGCTCGAACCACTGTTCAAAGCTCCAGCCTGGAGTCAACGATCCAACCAACACTGGTGTTCTTCCCAAAATGCATCCTTTGAGAAGTGCATCAACTGACTCACCTTGTGCATCATGACATCAGCACATCTGCTGTCGAACCTCGACCATAGAACCAAATCTGGTGATCTGCACAATCCACATTGTTCGAGCATCGCTTCGGGCCGCAGCAACCTTCTGTTTCGCCCTGACTCAACATCTGCCTGTTTTCTGGAATACTAGGACTGCCACATTTAAGCAGGAATCGAACTGTCAGCATAGTGCTGAGAAGCCTGGTTTGCTGTTGTCGGTCTGCCAGGACACAGCAAAGGTAGTTTGCCTGATAATTGCCCCCAGTCCGTGTTTGGCCTCTAGAAACTGGCTAGGTCACCTTAATCCTTCTTTGTTACAAGAAAACATCCTTTTGAAAGAACATGTTGATTTCTATTGTCTTTCCTCCCCATGTCTCATTGCCCAGGGTGCTGCATCTTGTTATCTTGCATATTCTGTTCTCTTTCTATTAGGTGGGGGGTTTGTAGTGTTTTCTATTTAAGTATTATTGCATATGATGTGTTTAATTAAATTATATATGTTTGGACATTCCTTTATTTTGAACTGTTGTCTTTTGCTGCTTGGGTTGCCAGTGTTTCACATTCACACCCCTCTTGAGAGTATTAGCCTTCCCTCAGTGCATGTTACCACAAAAGGTAAAGGGGATATATATCTCTTAACTGTACCTGATTTCTTTTTCTTTCTTTTTTTATTGCACATGGTTTGAAAAGCCTTTACAAAGGAAAGTTAAAAGAAAACATTAAATATTAACAGTGGAAATAAAATTCATGTTAGCTCAGAGTTGAAGGAAATCACAGAACACATGAAACTCAAAAACAAGCTAAGTTGTCAAATTAGCATCATATTATTATTATATTATTATAGGATTTATAAGGCGCAAACTATGGCCCGAAGGCATCTAAGCACTAGACAGGAAGGAGCAGTTTTACAGAAACAGGGCACAAAGTCTAGAAGACAGAGGGAGAACTAAAAAGATGAGTCTTTAATCCTTTCCTAAAAGGAAGGTACTCAGTCTGAACTCTCAGATGCAGCGGCAAAGCGTTCCACAGACTGGGGGCCAGTACCGAGAAGGACCGGCCACCCAGATGCTGACAGCGGAATTTGGGAATCTTCATGAGAGCCTGAATTTCAGATCTGAGACTTCTTACAGGACAATACCTTGCCAGTTTCTTTCTCAGATACTGAGGCCCAACATTGCAGCGAGCTCAGTGCACAATACACAAAAGCTTAAACTCGATCCAATGTAGCCGGTGAAGAAGAGCAGCGGAAGGAGTCAGTCGAGGAGCTTTGAGCGCCAGTCATGCTGCTGCGTTCTGGAGGACTTGTAGTCACTGAATCTGGTACTTCGGTTGTCCCAGGTAGATACCATTACAGTAATCTAAGGATCACATTATCGAAGATGTCACCAATGTATTGCAATTTTTCAAAGGAAGCAAGGGAAGAATTGTTCTCAAGGCTTTCAATTTTCCAAAATCAGACCCACAAATGGCGGAGATCTGGGCTTCACGTGAACCATTAGGGAGAAGTTTCACACCCAGATTTTTGACTGAAGCACAGGGCACAGGACAAGGGCCCAGGGAGTGAGGCCAATATTGCACGTTCCAGAGGTGATCCCTGCCCTGTGGCCCAACTACTAGTACTTCAGTTCTATTCCCATTTGTTGGAGCCAACTGGCCACCATCCAGGAACCCAGTTTCTCCAGACAATTTAGCAGCTGGCTGGGGGATGCAGTTTGGTGAGAATCCAGCTAGAAAATAAGCTGCGTATCATCCGCGTAAGAATAAAAGGGCACACCACAATCTGCAATGAGGTTGGCCAGCAACCGAACATACAAATTAAACAAAAGAGGAGATAGGGCTGACTCATGCGGGACTCCACAAAGCAGCATGACAAGAGAAGAAAAGCATGCTTGGAAGGAGACCGTCTGCGAGCAATCCTCCAGGAAAGACCTGAAGTAGGCCAGAAGGGATCCTGTGATGCCCACATGGTCCAGCCTACCCAGAAGAATTTGGTGGGCCACAGTATTAAAGGTCGTGGAGAGATCAAGGAGAATAAGGACACCAGTCTCTCTGTGGTCCTGGAGCAGTGCAAGATCGTCCAGCAATGATATCATGACAGACTTCGTCCCCATCTTGGGATGAAAGCCTGACTGATACGGATGAAGAAAGTCATTGTTTTCCCGGAATCTCGAGATCTGAGGCGTAATCATCGCCTCCATCAGCTTCTTCATTGCAGGAAGCAAAGAGATGGGCCTAAAGTTGGCAGGCACTCGACGATCCAGATTAGCTTTTTTAAATAGTGATAGCACAACTGCATGTTGAAGAGCAACTCGCACAATGCCCATAGAAAAGAAATATTGTAGTGCATCGGCCAGCATGCCAATGGCCCTTTGAGGAAGGGCTTTCAATATGCGAAGAGGAACCGCATCAGAAAGTGAGGCTGATTTGAGACCAGAAAGAGCGATCAGAATGGTTTCCTCACTAATAGGATTGAGTTTAAAGACCTTAGCCGAGGAGGGGGAGGCTAAGCTGTTGCTAAAGCCAATTTGCACAGTATCTTCTCCAGCATGCCGATACGCAATGCCCTTGTGAATGCCAAGATTTTTTTCAGAAAAAAAGGTTCTAATTTCATTGCACCTAAGTTGGGCATCCGGAGGCGGTGCAGGATTACCCGCCGGGCATACTGCAATCTCTTTAGCCACTCTGAATAACTCACAAGAAGCGCATGCTGCTTCAGTTATTCGGGTGGCAAAGTATTTAGCTTTGCCAGAATGAATCATCTGGTGATAAGAGAGGACTGCTTGACTGTACAGGTTACGAGAATCTATCTCGTAGTTCCTTCGCCAGTGTCTCTCCAGATGTCTACAGACCTGTTTCTAGGTTCTGAGTTCAGGAGAGTACCATGCCTCAGAGCTTCAGTCTTCCTCGATAAGGAAGTCTAGGAGCTACTTTGTCGGCTACTAACTCCAGGGAATTAAGAAAAGAGAATAGAGGGTCATGACCCTTTTCATTAAAGGTTCGAAATTCCTCAGAGAGTAACTCGGTCAGCTCAGTCGGTTTGACCTTATGCCACCTCCTGCAGAGCTGAACCCCAAGAGAGGCCTTTGGGGGAGAGAGCAGTACATGGGCCAAACACGGAATCATGTAGTGGTCTGACCAGGTCACAGGGACCGGGATACAACTGGAGACCATTCCTGCCTCTGCAAAAATGAGGTCCAGCACATTGCCACTCTCATGAGTAGGAAGATGATTACACAGGGCCAAAGAAAGATCCAGTAAACATATTTCCAAATTCCTAGCGTTGCGATCAAAAGAATCATTCAGATGCAGATTAAAATCACCCAGCAGCACCAGATTAGGGTGTGCCAGACTAAGATTAGCCAACAATTGAATTACATTTATTGCAAAATCACCAGGCTGACTGAAAGCGGTCTATATAGCAGTAGGAAATGGGTCGTCTTATTAGCATTCACCTGTGCTCTAATCAACAGTAGTTCACAAGGCAAAGAGTGAACCACTGGTATGGCAAGACATTGATACAAGTGATGGTAAATAATTGCTAGACCACTGCCTCTCCTGGGGAGGGTTATCAGCACGCAATAACAGCGTACGAGAACAGCAAAATTTGGCACAGATCAGGGTCAGAGCTCCAAACCAAGTCTCTGTAATACACAAGAAATCTGGCACAATATCTTTCAAAATAGAATATAAGTCGTACCTATATGCACTCATAGATCTGGCATCAACCAGCACAATCCTCTGTCTTCCCTCCACCCAGGGTGTGTCCCTCAGCAAGTCCATACCCGCACCCCAAGTCTTGCCTGTCCACAGTCAAGGCCTTCTCATAGAGCAGGGTCCCTTCAGGTGCCAGGTCAACTAATACAGCTCAGGAATAACTATACAAGGTGTTATGTTTACTCACCTTGCTGTGAACACTATTTTCTATAGAATCAAACATAGCCTGGTCAGCATTGGACGGCTTCCGGACGCACCCAGATGCACTTGCCTTTTACGCGCCTTCGGAGCGCTCTTGGCACGCCTGCAGGGCATATCCGCTCCAGGGCTAGGATTTTAATACAGCCTGGAAGCGTAACGTTGGAGCAGTAACAAACAAAGAAAGCGGACTGAGTCTGTTCCAGACATTCAGGAAGTAAGCTTCCTGTGGAAAGTGCAATGTTGTGGCAATAATTAGAAAAAAACAAAGCGGTGCAATAAAAGTAGAAATAAACACAGTATTACTAAATGTAGTTTTAAAATAAACTCCTAAAATCAATGAACTAAAATAGCATTCAGTTCTCAAATTAAGCGCTCTGTGTCAGCACCAGGGCTAGTATTTTAATACAGCTTAGAAGCGTAACGTCAGAGCAGTAAAGAACAAAGAAAGCGGACTGAGCCTGTTTCAAGACAGTGGCCCTCATTACAACCCATGTGGTAAGTATCCAACATTACCGGCATGGCGTAATTAGCGTTAAGGCCTTGGTTCGATGTCGTAAAGTGCGGCACATTACGACCCATCGTGCACGAGCATTACGCCATGCCGGTAATGTAAACTACGCCATGGCGTAAATTACCCCAAAACGGCCCTTACCGGCATCGTACGCCGCGCAAGGTGCACTACCGCCATCCATCATTGCGGTGACCGCAATTAGCGGTCAGCGTAATTAGCGGTCAACGTAAATAAGCGGAACCGGAAGTAGCGTCATCGCGGCGGAATGGGAAAGAGCACGGCGGCCATCTTTGAAAACACAATCCATTGCCATCCTACCCAACCACACCACATTTGACCCACAGACCTTGTAAAACCCATCACCCACCCATTTCCCCACCTAAACATGCCCAAAGTTCTGAAGAAAGACTGCGATCAGCAGCGGCAGGACCGCTTCAGTCAGGAAGAACTAATGATGTTGGCAGAAACGCTGCAGGAAAAGGCGGACATCGTCTTCTCGCCAGAAATGACAAGAGCAGCCATAGCCCGCAAAAAGGAAATCTGGGAACTTGTGGCACAACAGGTCAGTGCCGTAGGTACCACCCCACGCACCTCCAAACAGTGCCGCAAAAGGTGGGATGACCTCCGGCTCCGAGTAAGGAGCATACTGTCAGCCAGTCGAAACCTGGCCCTGGCAACTGGCGGGGGAGCAGACTCCACAATCAAGATGCAGCCATGGGAGGAGATTTGTGCCCCGACAATTGGCATAGAGTGCATTGAGGGCGTTGGTGGAATGGAGAGAGGAGCCCCGACATCAGGAGACACAGGTAGGTGCCTCCAATTCAGCCATGCAAAACACCCTGAATTACACTTACATGGGAATCACAATGTCGCCCCATATGGGAAACACAACACATCAGCAGGAGACCCACACTCTGCACACATGCAGCATGCACACTCCACAGCAGACACACACATTTCTGCATGCTCAACCCACCCAAAAGGGAGACAACCTGTATGTCACAGCCTACAAAGTCCACCATCTATCCTTCAAAACCATGACAATCTTCATGCCTGCTCAATGTTCGCTGACCCATCAATAACACATTCCCTCCTCTGCTCCACCACAGGCTCACAATCGGACACCGGCAGGGACGAGAGTGGCACCACCCCAGCCAAGAAGCCCAGGACAGAGGGAAGAGCACAACAACCCACCACCTCTGCTGGACCCATGCCCAAAATCCCTGTCGAAAGACAGCCCAGGGCAGCAATGACCCCCGACGAAAGTGCCATGATAGCACCCACGGGAAACACACAACAACTGCTGCCCACTGAGGGCAATGTGTCTGCGGGGAGCAGTACCATTGGGGAGACTGCTGCCGTCGCTGCATGCTCCGACAGCGACGTGGGGAATATGGAGGATGACACTGAAGGTTCCCCCAACGCCCACCTTCACTCCCCACACCTGTCCCCATGTAGCCTGCACGGAGACAACACACAGGGGCTAGCCCTTGGAGAGACATGGCCAGCCACTCCCAGCACAGTGGGAGTCGGGGAGGAGGGGAGTAGTCCAATTGGGCCGCCAATTGCAACCTCCCTTGCCCCTGATTTCCAGCAATCGCTGGACGAAATATCAACGAGGCAACAACAATTGTCCTCACTACTGACACAGCATGTTGCTGATTGTGGAGGCGCAAGTGCAGGCATGAAGAGATGTGCTGAGAACATCAAGGCAGCCATCCAATCAGCAAGCAAGGACATTTGTGCAGAACTAGCCGCGGTGCGGAACATGATAAGTGAACTCATACGGACAATCATGGACACACGGCGTAGCGAGCAGGCCAGTACCTCCTCCGCAGCAAGTTCTGCCCCAGCCAGCCCAGTCCGCAGGTCATCCAGGAACCTGAGGAGCACAGGCAGGGGGGCCCCAGGTGCCGGGAGAGGGGGCTGCCAATAGTGGCCGTCCAGTGCACCAATGGAACATTACCCAGCCCTTCACCACGGTCACCGTCACACCTTTGCAGGGAGTTCAGGGGGAGGGGGAGGGGGGATTGGGTGTGTTGGGGAGTTCAGGGGGGAGGCGGAGGGGGGATAGGGTGTGTTGGGGAGTTCAGGGGGGACGGGAGGGGGGATAGGGTGTGTTGGGGAGTTCAGGGGGGAGGGGGGATAGGGTGTGGTGGGGAGTTCAGGGGGGAGGGGGAGGGGAGATAGGGTGTGTTGGGGAGTTCAGGGGGGGAGGGGGAGGGGAAGGAGGGATAGGGTGTTTCTGATCTATGCACATTGATAATACACTTTTTTGATTTGCACAAATCAAATGTGTGGACATTGCTCATTGCGTATGTGTGCTTTATTGGTGTACAGTCCACAGTGTGCATGTCCCAGACACACACAGTGCCCCAAGTGCCGTCTCCATGTTACACACACCAGCCGTGTGTGCTAGAAGCATTGGTCAATGATATTCTGACGCATTTCACGCCCTCCTGTGCATCGCTGCCTCCTTGAGGTGCTGCCCCATCCCCACCTTCATCATCCTCATCGTCAGGTGGTTGCAGTTCTGCGTCAGGGGGCAGTTGAGCATTCCCTCTGACACACATATTGTGTAGCATCACACATGCCATGACAATCTTTGCAACCTTCTCATGGCAGTACAGGAGTGCTCCACCAGACCTGCTGAGGCAGTGAAACCGTGCCTTCAGTAGGCCAAATGCCTGCTCAATCACCACACGGGTTGAAGTCCGCCTCATGCTGGTTCTGTGGGTTCTGGACTGGTGTAAGGAGCCACCTCTTCAGGGGATAGCCAGCATCACCTGTATGTAGGAAACAATGTATGTGTCAGTCATTACATCTAATTCCCAACATGACGTGCCAACATGCACATTGAACTGTTACTTTGGACCACTTTCAGTTGCGCTGATGGATTCACGCTATGCAAACGGTATATGTCCATGGCTCTCATGGACAGTTTTGCATGCCAACAAACCAGGTATGCAGGGTGGTCGAGTGACTTGTGAGTGCCCATCCACTGTGTCCGTCCATGCCGTATGTTCAGGTGACCTGGCACATGTCCTGTGATGTCAATGCTCACATGATTGCTACATTGCTGTCTGCATCATTATGACCCCAGTGAACTATCCGGATGTTGATAGGGACATTTAGTCGGCCTTGCTGTCTGTGCTGTGGCGTTGTGGTGTTTCTGTCCGTCATGGGCCTCCTTTGTGCGCTGTCATGTGGGACACGCCTATTAGTAGATGGTGTATAGTGGCATGCATGTAGGTGCATTTTGTTGGAGTCAATGGTCCAAATTGGTACAATGCACTTGCAGATGGTTGTGTCATGGTTGGAACACACCTTCTTTGACATGGTGGGGCTGCTTCGGTCAGGCATAATGTCTACAGGTGTGAGATTACGTCAGTGCTGCTTTAGGGTATGATCGTCTCTGCTAGTCACAGCCAGGTGGAGTATGCATCACCCCCCCTTTCTACCAGCTGGAGTATGCATCATCCCCCCCTTTCTGCCAGGTGGAGTATGCATCACCCCCCCCTTTCTGCAAGGTGGAGTATGCATCACCCCCCCCCCTTTCTGCCAGGTGGAGTATGCATCATCCCCCCCTTTCTACCAGGTGGAGTATGCATCATCCCCCCCTTTCTGCCAGGTGGAGTATGAATCATCCCCCCCCCTGCTTTCTGCCAGGTGGAGTATGCATCACCCCCCCCTCTCTGCCAGGTGGAGTATGCATCACCCCCCCCCCCTTCGGCCAGGTGGAGTATGCATCACCCCCCCCCTTTCTGCCATACCAAGGTCATGACCTGAGACTCACCGAGTAGCCAGGATCTTGGGCCTGCATGTCGTTGATCCGGGGAATCGGGCACAACAATGTGTGAGGATCCTGTTGGAGTCACAGACCATCTGCACCTTGATTGAGTGAAATTGTTTACGGTTGCGGTACAGTACCTCCATGGCATGTGGGACCACCAATTCCACATGGGTGCAGTCGATGGCACCAATGCAACCAGGTATGCCGGCTAGTGCATGGAAACCCACTTTGGTGTTTGCAATCTCCTGGGCAGACCGTGGTAATGAGATGTGGTTGTCTGTGTGCTTGAGGAGGGCATCGAGCACTTGGATCAGTGTACGTGAGAATAATGGTTGTGAAATACCATGCAAGTGCCCCACTGTGTGCTGGTAGGTGCCTGTGGCCAGGAAGTGGAGTACAGACACTACCTTCAGTAGGGGTGGGATGGCAGTTGGTGTTTCTATCTTGCTGACAATGTCGTTGTGCGTCATGTCCACGATGGCGGTGATGGTGTCCCGGTCCAGATGGTACAGGGTGTGGATCTGCTCAGCAGTGAGGTTGAATGCACTGGCTCTGATGCGTGGGATTGTGGGCTGCCTGCGTGGTGGTACTGGCTGTGCTGGTTGGCCTTGCTGGGCCTGCCTTGCCCTCCTTCTCCTCCTGCGTCTTCTCTGCGCAGCCTGTTGTTGTTGTTGTTGTTGTTGTAGTTGTAGTTGTAGCACTTGCATTGCTATCAGGTCCTCCAGCCCCAACATTGCTAGTCCTATTGGTATCATTGTGGAGTGTGACTGGGTCTGGGAAGGGGTTGGGTGTGCTCTTTTTGTAGTTCCTGAGTCTGTATTGCCTCCACCTGTGCTGATTCTGTGCACCTGTGGCAGCTGGATTCACTGCACAAGGCCCTTTACGGTTGGTTCGCGATGGCGTAATTACCGGCATGGCGGTAAGGTACTTAACGGGCTGGGTGATGGCGTTAGGTGCATGTCCGCTTGGGTCGGCATTCGCGTACCTTTCCGCCATGCCGGTAATTACGGTGTGGGGGGTCGCGTGCGTGCGTCCTTGGTGCAGTTAGCGGCAGCGTTAACTACGATGCCGCTAATGGCATCGTAGTTAACGGTCACGGGTCTTAATCGGACCTAGCGGAAAACGATGGCGGTAATCCTTTACCGCCATCGTTTTTTGCTTTGCGCCTGGGTTGTAATGAGGCCCAGTGAGGAAGTAAGCTTCCCGTGGAAAGTGCAATGTTGTGGCAATATTTACAAAAAACAAAGCGGCCCAGTAAAAGTAGAATTAAACACAGTGGGCCTCATTACGAATTTGGAGGTAGCCATGCTCTTAATAAGGGCATGGCTGCCTTCAAACTTGGGTCTGGGTCCATGGTCCCTGAATGGGGAAATACCGGGCCATTCTGACCTTGGAAGGCCCGGTATTTCCCCATTCAGGGAACCCGGACCATCCCCATTCCCATTTAAGCCCCCATAGGGCTCAATGGGAATGGGGAGCATGTTAACAACGGGCCCATTAATGACGGGCCCGTTGTTAACATGCTAGTCCCCTCGTCGGATCCGCAAAGGATGTCTGGTCTGACCAGATGTCCAGAGTGGGTCCCGCAAGGGGACCTCGTAATAGGGCAGAATGGGTTTAAAGGCGCCGGCACCTTTACCGGCACTGTTAAACTCATTCCGCCAGGGTCGTAATGAGGCCCTGTATTACTAAATGTAGTTTTAAAATAAACTCCTAAAATCAATCAATCAACTAAAATAGCATTCAGTTCTCAAATTTGCAGAGCATGTAGCCCCGTAAGTAGTAAAACATCACATCCTCAATGCAGATAATACATGATAGCTACAAACTACCTACTATTTGACAACTAAGAACGGCAGTTCAGAAGTAGTTGTCTTTCTTACACTTAGTTCTAAGGATTTAAAGAAAACTGTGACTGCTAAAGTATCAGAGGAGATTCTGCCACTTAACCATCTTTGCCAGATATGAATTTCTTGAACCCACTGATTAACAGGGAACAATTTGCAAAGATAGCAAGACCTTTTTTCATTTAACTCCTTGCAGAATGAGAGCAGATGTCTAGGGGATTCAAAAATGCCTGTCAGGGCGCAAAATCTACAACCAGAATCTTCAGATGTAATTATACCACGCCGTGAGGGAATTTCTTTGGTTAATATTAGATTCCATCTGAAGTTTAAAAATATTTTCCTGTGATGTCTATCAGGAAATCTGATAACATATGGTACAATTTCACCCCTCTTTTTATGTTCATACAAGAGATGTCAAATGGATGGATAACCAAGTAATTTTTCATGCATCTCAATCCAATCGTGATCACATAGATGGTTTTCAACCTTGGTCGGATTTTGGTTTAATGTATCTATGTTCATGCTAATTTTGTGTAAAATTCTCTATCAGTGGTTTCTAATTGCTCTGTCAAAATGTGTTGATCTCCTATTCGAAATCAAGTTAATTGACTCATGTAAATTTGCATATAGGGAATCACTAATGGCCAAAAGTAATCTCCTGAACAGAGCCAAGAGACTCCACTCCAGCCGAACATGAATAGAGATAAGGCCTAGTTCAAACCTTATTGCAGCTAATCGGACATATGTGGGTATCCCCAAAACTCGTCGTCATATCTTAGCTTTCCACAAATCTAAACATTTCAAAGCACCGTCAAAGAATGATTGCTATCCATAGATTAACTTGGGGACCACCTTTCCTACATAGAATTTAAATACTAGCCTAATAGAAAAGGATCCAAATTTCCGGTGTAGGACCAGAGCTTGTGAGAGCATCATAGTTGCCTTTTGATTTAACATGTATCTCCCGTTGCCAAAACCTGGCGCAGCAGATATCGTATAGCCGAGATATGTCATACAGGGGGCAGAGGCAATCACAGTATCTTCCCAAGACCACAACTGGGTCTGCTTTTTCATACTTCTGGATATAGCTAGAAATCAGGTTTTCTTTCAGTTAATCTTAAGGCCATTATCGCTCACACATGTGGAAAATAACTTAAGGAGTCTTTTAAGACCCACTCAAGATTTATCAAAGAGTAGGAAGTCATCCACATATGCGGGCCAGGTTACCTTCTGAGAACCCACCCTAGGTGCTATTAAGGCTGCTGGTGTCAAATGGACACCTACATCGGACACATAGAGGCTGAACAGACATGCAGCCAAGATACAGCCCTGTCTAAGGCTTGACCGGGTCGGGATACAGCTCAACATTGTCCCATCTCTGTTCAGCTTTCCCTGACGGATGAGTTCTCATGGAGACCTATAATAAGGTCCACTAATTATAGCCCAATTTTTCAACTTTCCCCATAGTCTTGCATGGTCAGTGGAGGCGATGTAGGTACAGACATCAGCTGTAGCCCAGGTTGATTTTAGGATGGACCGAAGCACAAGGCAATTTAAAGATGTAGAGTGGACCTTTGAAAAAAGCCAGTGTGAAATGTTGATAGTCTGGACGTGTCGGCAGCCCATTTCAAATACTGGAGTAGAATAGATGAAAAAACTTGCTGTCACTTGCTGTCAGCGTCCAGCAATGAGATTGCTCTATAATTCATAGGATCAGACTGTAGACCTTTTTTAAAGATTGGAACAATAGAGGCAATTTGCCATGTAAGAGGATAGATTTTTGTGGAAATAACACTTTCAAATAAGATAGGGCAGTTTCTCAGAGCAGTTTTTAAGATGGCATTAGACAGGCCATTGGGCCCAGCAGCTTGTGTGGGTTTGCACAGAATGATTAGGTCAAGCACCATTTTTGCATGGATTTGAATGGGCAAGTCTTAAGCCATCTCATTATTAAATTTGACAATGTGGTCAAGAGGTTTAGCATTACCCACATTAGTACAAATACGAAAAAACAAAACCCAGGTTGACTCATCAACAGCATTTAACTGAGCAGTACAAGTAGACAGAGTTTGGCAATTGATTAGGGTCCAAAACATGCCCACATCTTTAATCTCAGAATCTTGCTGTAGGAAGAAGGGACGCTGCTGTTTACAATAGATGGAATCATTTTGTTTTATGAATTTGCACTTGGCCAATTTCTCTTAGTGAGGTTTATGATGACTCTTTATTGACCTAACTGCAAACTTCATCTCAGTTTTTTTCTGAGCCACTTGCTCATCGAAAGTATGTTGATGCTTCTTATGAATGGTGGACCGAGGTAGATTAAGATTATGCGATGTTCCAGAAATTAAAGCATCAATGGTGCCTTTGAAATTCCCCACGTTAAACACTTGAATCTTCCATTCAAGTGTTGAACAAACATTATTACTCGGAACTCCTGAGTTAACCTGTCTACACTCAAAGCAGATCTACGAACAACATTTCCACAGCAGATACTTCCATCTCAATAGGACCAATGATGTTGTTGTCATATAGTGCAAATGCAAAATTTAGAGTGGCTCTCAAAATACAATGGTCGCTCCATGAGGTTGGATTAATGGAGAAAGTGAAGCAAATCTCAAGCATGTGGGGATCGACAAAGATATAATCAATCATGCTTTTACTGGAGCCACGAAACCATGTATAGTTGTTGTCCATACCATTCCCAAATTTACCATTCAAGGGATATAAATATAAGGAAGGACGAGTAGAGCTTCATTGCAAACCATTTTTAGATTTTTTCTCATAGAAGGAATAATCGGATTTAGGGTTGAGCAAAAGAACTTCAACCAATATAGAGACACATTTGGCATTCATTCAGGTCACCAGCCATCAGAACATGACAAGAGCCACTTCTCAGTTGCCATTGAGACACCAAGTTGATAATGGACTGCAGCAATTCATCCAATTCACCCACACCTTTATGCCAGTAAATGTAAATCAGTAAGACATGGTACGAATTAAAATAAATGCCCAGCTCAACCGCTAAAAGCCCATACAGGAGATTCTCGACCTGTTGGGAGGACACCATGAGGTCAGATCTTAATGCAATGACCAAACCACCATATGGTCTACCTGTTCCACCAGAATTGTCCCCCTGGAAGAAGATGTGGTACCCATTTAGTGCCGGAATGGCGGTGAGACAGGTTTCTTGTATCATGAAACAATTAGAGTGTCATAATTCATCCAACACTGTCTTGTTAGTATATAAGTGGTTATGGCCTCTAGAGTTCCATGCAATAGATTTAAATCTGCATTTCCAGCATACCTATTTGCCTGTTTTACCTTTATGGTTGGCTTCACTCTTGGTTTGTCAAAGTGTGAATGCTGAATAAGGGCTTTAGCCTCTTCTCGGCCCAGTACTCCTTTATGTTAGAAGTCAATTCATCACACCATGGGCCTGATTCTGAGGTTGGAGGTAGGCATGGCGCTATTAGCACCATGGCGACCCCCTTACCACATACCGGGTCCGGGTTCCCTGAATGGGGAATTACCGGGCCATTCCAACCTTGGAGGACCCGGTATTTCCCCATTCAGGGAACCCATCCCCATTCCTATTCGAGCCTCCATAGGGCTCAATGGGAATGGGGACTATGCTAACAACGGGCCCGTCAATAACGGGCCCGTTGTTAGCATGCTGGTCCTTTAGCGGCTCCCACTAAGGGTGCCTGGTAAAACCAGCTGCCCTTAGCGGGACCCGCTAAAGGATCTCATAATGTGGCGATAAGGGTTTAACGGCACCGGCACGCTTACCGTTAACCCCTTACCGCCCACCTCGGAATGAGTCCCCATATCTCTAATGGCCAGAAGTAGGATGGCATTCTATCAATCATGATTTCAGTATTTCCTTCAAATGTAAGCTTATTTTCTACCATCCACTGGTCTACTTCAATCAAGCATTCTACTAATCAATTCAATTCAATATCCATCTCAGGAGATTATAACATTACCAACATTTGGGTGTTGTCTGCATATTGTAGATACTGCATCTAATGTAACTCCAGAAGCTTCAAGAGGGGCAGTATGTAAACTTTAGAAAGCATTGGGATAGGGGTGAAACCTCTGTGACCCCACAAGGAGTTTAAAGGGTGTGGTTGCTACCATCTGTGTCCAGTCTTCCAGGAATGCGTTTATCCAGCATAGAGCCTTTCCTGATACTCCGACATCTTGGAGTCTGGTAAACAGAATTTTTCTGGTCGGTGGTGTGGAAGACTTCTGAGTGATCGAATAATATCAAGGCAGTGAAACCTCCACCATCCACCACTTCTATTCTCCCAAGTTCTGTGGTAATAATCACTGAGCCATTGATATGATTTGCCATAAAGTTGACTGATAAGGACTTAGGCCAGTGTCCAGTTAGATGGGTAAATTGTAGGCATACAATTGGCCCAATCTGCCTGTGCTTTGTTGAGGCAAAGGGCAATTATAGTTTAAGTGTGCTTTGTCAAGAGGTAGCATTTATTGAGGAGCTTGTGGTCAAATATAAATGGTATAATTGCTAATGGGCACCGATGCAAAGGGTAGCCTGATTTTGTACTGTAAGAAATAAGAGATTGCTGGTTCACCATTTCTTCATCAATTGTTTTGAATTTGTGAGGCAAAGAATTCTTAAATCACATCACAGACGTTGGTCTGCTTAACACATAAATGGATTGATAAAATTGCTTTTAGAGTTATGGTGAATCATATACTTGTAGTATTTGCATTTTGCTGTTTATTGCCTGTTTGTAAGTTTAAAAAAAATGTATGTAAGCGGATATTATAGTGTGATAAAAGGTTTTCTCCAATGGCACACTGCATCATTTTTGGTGTTTTATGTTAGTTCCACTTCTTTTAAACCAATAATTGCCCCTCTCCGGATGCTTAGTTCTCTCTTCATCTTTTGTGATGGGAATACATTTTTCTAAACTATTTTAAATTATAGTGTACAGTACTTTTAGTAATATTTTGGGGGGATTCAGCTGTAGTAAACTGACCCATTGTTTGGCCTCTGTAGGTAATGCTGGCGTTAGAGCCTCTATTCAAGTTTGTTCCACCTTCTTTCAGCTGAAGGTAGTAATTTTTAACTATGTATTTCTGTTTTAATATTCCTGGTTGAAACAAGATTATGAGATGATCGAACCACGCTGTTGTCAAGGTAAGTCAACAGCAAAATGTGTTGTATCCTCACTTGGAACTACGCCTGACGTGTCCTTTATGTGTGGGATCCACAAGCAACGCGCTGAGATGGAGACTTTCAATAACACCCAGTAGAGGCTGCGAATCAGAGAGCTGTGGTTGTTCCTCCCACATGACTGGATATGCTATCCATACAGGGGTTAAAACAAGTGTTGCCATATTTGAACATGTATAACACGTAGGATATATTCTGATTTGGTGGGGGATCTTATAGACTTCAACATAATTTCTGGGCTTTCCAGTACTTTGCATGGTAAGACTGAACTTTTTGGGTAGTATTTTCAGATAATCATTAAATCACTGCCTTTTTCACAGAGGCGTTTGCTCAGTGGTGATCTTGTTGCCTGGGAGAGTGAGACTTAAAGGATTACTGTTTTCTTTAAGGCAGGATTTGGCTATGAATAGGAGATTATGGTTATAGACTTCAATGCAATCCTGTAGATTGTATCTCTTCTTAACCACAGACCTAGAATTTATCAAGGCACAATTCACTTGACTTGTCCTATTTGGATGGTTTTCTAGAAATCTAGGAAGTTTTGCCTTACAGGACATTATTGTGAGGTGTGACTATGTGAATGTGTTAAGGCATATGGAAAGAAGTAACTATGCTAGAGGAAAGATTACTGTCCTTGCATCCCATTTTTGTAAAGGGAGGGTTGTTTCCAAATATCTAATTTTGATAGAACTTCTTTTCCTCCTTCATTAAGGGAAAAGAATCCTTACAGATTTTAAAAAGCCATCCTTAAACCCCAAGTCTTGCCTCCAAAAGAAAGAAAAGGCAGAAACGGATCTGTTCCTTTCCTGTTACTGCAAAAGGACTGGGGACTGCCATTTGCAGGAAGATGTTTGAAACATTTAGACATTTCAATGAGCCCATTTTAAAATAGTCAGGAAGAGAGTCCCTCGAGTTAAGTGCACTGATCAGATATGGGGTCAACCTGCCGGTCGTACATTTAGATTCTGGCCCCTTCTGATTGTGAGACCATAAATTAAGTGCTACTTAATTGGGAGATAATAACCTAGTATTATGTCACTGACAAATGGAAGGATTACGCCATGAAACTTCATACAAAGAACTGATATTTGTATTTAAAGAGGTTCTCTTTCTGAAATATGATGTGTTGGTTGTAATGTTAGCTTTAATATAAAATTAAGTAATACAATTAGTTGAATAAGGCAGTAAAATTACTTGCCGGCTACAGCACCTCAAGAAAGTAATGGATGCTTAACAAAATGTAATAGTCAGATATTTTCTAATGGGAACGTCACTCTACGGTGTAACTTGTTCTCACAAGCGGCAATGTAATCGGAATCTTCTCCAACACTTTGTTTGACAGAACACCAAACTGGCTAAATGCTGATTAGCAAAGCCGCAGGAATCTGGCATGAGGTTCAGAATATGAAGACAATGGCCCTCATTCCGAGGTTGGTGCTAGTCATGGCGCTATTAGCACCAACCTCGGAATGGCGCCATGACTAGTACCAATACCGGTACCGCCACTGACGTGGGGGTATGGGGATTTACCGGTCCATTCCGCCCTTTGCGGGACCGGTAAGTACCCATTTGAAATGCCATTCCCCATTCCCATTTGAGCCCCCATAGGGCTCAATGGGAAGGCGGCAATAATGGTACTGCAAATTGCGGTACCGTTATTGACCCCGGTTTCCCTTTGCGGGTCCCGTCCTTAACGCCTGCTAAAACCAGGCGTTAAGGAAGGACCCGCAAAGGGACCTCGGAATAGGGCGCAAAGGGATTTCCGGCACCGGTGTAATTACCGGTGCCTGGTATCCCTTTGCGCCCAGGTCGTTATGACACCCAATGTCAGGAGGATTGGTCTGCGCTCTCTGGGGATGCCCTGGCATGCTCCTAGGCAAGTCTCCAAATAACATGCAGCAAGTGCCACAGGCATCTCTAGGCCTGGACAAGAGGGATTGCAGCATCCAGAGTTTTACTACTGGGCACAATAAAAAAACAACCATAGCTGTCCTCTTGAAATCTCGATGTCTGTAAGTCTGCCAATGGCCTTTCAAGTGTCACAATCACTTGCATGTGAGGATAGCTGGACCTAGGGTGGTTTGGCGGGCCCCAAATGCGATTATGTTGAGCCCACTCTAATCTCTGGACTGTTGCCAAATATTGTTCTGTTTTCCCACTATTTGCTTCCATAAATGATATGTTCCACGTTTAATTGTACATCACCCAACTAGGATTGTGCATCACTCAACAAACACCTGTCTCTCTCTCCAGGCACCTGCTACTATAAGAGCCTTCATTAACTAACTGTTACCCCTTTGGCCTCTCTGCCAGTGGTTGTACATGCAAATATTTAACGGAAAATGATGGCCATCACCAGCTCGTTTGAATCCCCATTAAACTGGCTCTACTACTTGGTACAATGGTGATTCGCCCGCTTGTATTAGCGTCTCTCTCACCCAATCGTTGTACCCTATTTCCCACCACCTAACCTCAATGTTGTTTTTGATCACATTCCTTCTTGTCTATGCTTTTCCTCAAGCTTATTTTCCTCCAAATGCTTCCATGACCATCAATCCACAATAGCTATTCTTGGCAGGATGTACTCGCACTATCTCTTTCCCCGGCCTGTTCTTTTCTTTATTTCTACATGGCTAATTCAGCCAGAAACCTTGTGTCACCTGGACCTCTATCATGTGCGGTTTCAGCAGTGAATTGATAATTTACTTTGCTCTGTGATCTTAGATCAACATTCCTGGTGTCTGGGGCAGTGCTCAAGTTGAGGGTACACGTGGGAGGATGGAGACCCCCACTTTTTTATGGAGTCCCCCAACTTTTTTCAGAGGGCACCTTGATATGCTAATTTCTGGTGACACCACACTCAATGGTATGTTACCGAGGTCCCCCTCTTTTTTAGGAATTCTTGACGCCTGCTCTGGGCAGGTATGGAGCACCACACGTATCAAGGATAATAATGTTGTCATGCACCTCTACTGTGTGGCCTCACTATGCACTTACAGTGAGTGTCTGCAATTCCAAAACTGCAAGGGCAGTGGATCTCACTGATCAGTGAAATTATCAGCAGTATCTTATTCGAACCTATAGTACGATTTCAGATTCGAAAATGTGTTTTAGTCAGATATTTTCACCACGAATTCAATAACAGGTGCTAACAAACTCTCATGTGCAATACAGACAGTACCCAACCACCATGCAAGCCTATTCCTTACTAAAACTAAAGAGACGGCAGGGCCAAAACAAGACTCCACCAAGTAGGAGAGGGACTGGAGACTGTAAAAGCAAGCTCGCACTCAATACCTTTGGGTGCCTTCACCCTTTCCCATGACAGCAGAGGCGTTGCTAGCGGGGTGCTTCAGATAGATAGAAGCTCAGGGGCTTCAGCCAAAAGGTTAGCTAGCCCTGAGGCTCTACAATCCCGACATGGCTGTAGCCGTGATTCTTTTCCTGACCTAGCAACACCCCTGCACGACAGTGTTTCTCTAAGATAAGGTTGACTCAATTGGGTGTCTTAGCCAGTGAAAAAAGCTCTAGTCATATATAACAAAGGTACCCTCTGAGATGAAAACAACCCTTAAGATCTCTGCTGTTGTAGAACACCTATTTCTGGAGAAATAGGCAGAACAGCTAATTCTATATTGACAGTCTCCACATGGCAGGAGACCAGCTGCAAAGATGTAATCCCTGATTTAGCTTCCGCTTTTTATTGTGCTGTGTAGGAGTCGTAATGTCTTTCAATGGGCCAAAAGCTCCAAAAGAAAGTGGCTGGCCATCCAATTGCGCCACAGAAAGATGATGTTAGCTTTGATAGTGCAACAGCTCAAGTTGGCACTCCTGCACCCAAAGCCAGAAGGGAATTCTGAATGTCTCATTTGGTAGACACTAAAGGTTCACATCCTGCACCTATATGATTTGGCTGGAAGGGCACTGAACTAGTGACCCCCGATACTCCTGTTTTACTGATTTATACGGTTTTCCTATGCCTCCTGATTAATTTCTAGGAATTCCACACCTATTGTTCCCATGCTATTTCAAGTGCATCCAGTGAAGAAACTGTGACAGCTTTGTTTGTGACATCCTTGGGCTGAGCAAGTATCTTTGAAGGGGGTGGGACTGGGGGGAATCCTGGAGACAGATGGCCAAGTGTAGTTGTTGTTGCTTATTCTATGTAGTCTAAATTATTCAACAACTATTTCTATCACATTTAAATGTTGTAACGTTTTCCATTAGCTGAGAAACATCGCAATGTTCTTTTTGATTGTTCAAGATATTATTTTAAAAAAAAAGATTATTTTATTGTTCTATGCATGTTCTTGACCATTACTTCTGTTAGCATCAGTCATTTACCAGTGGGAAATAAAATCAATATGCAATATCGCTCTACTTAGACCAATTATTAAAATGGTGCACATTCCTATTGACAAATATATAGGCAAAACATACATTAGGAATACAAAAAATGCAAAATCCAAGGACCAACAGATACAGGCCCTAATTTTCCGACCCGCTAGAGTGTTAAATACAGTGTAAAATCTATACGTAAAATGTGTTTGCATGTTTTTACACCACATTTAAAATTCTGTGTATTTTCTAGTTTGTGATAGGCTGTGGACTCCCCCTGTACGGAATGAAGGCTTTTGCAGCAGCATACGATTTTAATGCTGGGGAACGAAATTGGATTCCTGTGGATAACACCAGTTTTTAGCGGTTGCTAAAAATGGCAAATTCTAGGGGAATCCATTGTAAATCGCTCCACCACACCTACATGACAAGAGGCAAACAATGGCGGTAAAACTGGTTCTGCCACAGTTTACATGCATTGTTTGCACTACGCACTGAAAATAACAAATATTTCAAGGAGGGGACTGCAGTGTATATGCTGGTGGTTCCCTCAGTGCAATCAGCAGCAATAGGATACAAATTATCCCCACAGACTATTTCACCAATCCTCAGAGAGGTGCTGCAGACCAATAAACCGAATGTGATACCTCCTTTTTATGAAACTACTCAACAACTGCCTTTATTGAGTCGAGATTCTAGCCTTTAGAGACTATACTATGTGAAACGAAATGCTGTGGGGCAAGATAGACTACTTGGTAATTGCCATGGATGGGATGTAGCAAAAATTGTAGAACCTAAGCAAAAGTTAACAAATTATTAATTGGAAAGTGTGTGACATGCAGGAGCATGACACTGCAAGCATGTGAGTAGCACTAGAAAAAAAAAAAACATTTGACTGAAGTGGATGATAAACCAGACGACCTAAAAAAATGTGTTTAATATAATTTAGAGAATTCTGCAATTTCCAGAATGAAAATGTTTAGATACAGAATTTGTCTGGATCTTTGATAACATTGAGCAATTTAATTGTTACTGGTTCCCAATCTTTTGGTCAAAGCAATAGCTCATCTCACTCCCAGGGCCATATTACGAGTGTGGTGGTGCGGAAAGAAATGTTAGTAATGTGGCAGTAAAACAAGAATAAGTCATCTAATAATAACACAATACACAGAAGCCTAATCATCTAATGTTCACTGGCAAAACAAAACCAAAATATATAATACTCTAAGTAAAAGTGGAACAGATGCCCGTTTCCTCACAGAAACATGGCTATCAGAGAGTACACAGAGGCGTAGACAGGGTAGGGCATGAGGGGCAAGGCCCACCCAAAATCTGTAAATGCCCACTCAGAAGCGCTGTGTGGGGCTTTACAGATATTTTTTGTCAGTGCAGTGGGCCCAACTACATTAGCTTCAGGCCCCTTTTGCTAGACATTCCTGGCTACTCCTCTGAGAGTACAAGGTATTAGCCCATGTACTGTCCCAAACAACTTAAAACATCTACAAGCAAAACAAACAAGCAGGGGCATCCATGGTCTATGAAGACCCCAGTACTGCCAAATTTCTATCGTAAACAGACATTTGAAGGCTGCACATTAATCCTAGTCAACTTCAAACTCAGTTACAAAGAAACATACTTTTCCTAATCATATACAGACCATCCACTTACAAACTTAACTTTGAAACTCACAGATACCCTAGCCAGCCTAGAAGGTGCAAAATGACAAGATCATTATACCGGTAGATTTCAACATTTGGTTTGATAGAGAAAATTAAACATCATCAAGCTCCCTCTACACTCTCCTAGCAATCCTTCACCTGAAACAAATAATAAATGGACCACCGACCAGGGCGGACAAACACTAGACGCAGTCTTCTGCAGGGTTGAACTTACCACTACCTTGCCACAGGTACCAGTCATATATAGATTCAATTAAAAAAAAACTTTGTTAAAGGGACGTTATGGTTAAGTTGCACTAATAAAAACCTATACAATTCACTGAAAAATCTTTGTTAAAGGGACATTATGGTTAAGTTGCACTAATACAAACCTATGAAATTCAATGTAAAAACTTTGTTAAAGGGACGCTATGGTTCAGTTGCACTAATAAAAACCTATGAAATTCAATAAAAAACTTTGTTTAAAGGGACGTTATGGTTACAAGTAAAACCAAAAACCTCACATTTGCCAGTTACGGTAAGCTAAGCAACCATAACTCGCGCCACCACATCACAAAGGGTGATTGTAGTTGTTGCTCTAATTTTGCCCCCTCTTGAAGGAATCCCACCAAACGTTGCAAAACCATTCTCTATTAGATCGACAATAAAATTCAAAAATTACATGCAGTTTCATTGAGTGGTGTCAAATTTATAAGCCTTCCATAAACTGCTTTTCACCAACCCTGTAATGCAGAAATAGCCACAGATGTTCTAGGTCATCTGAAGTGTCCTGGTGGACACCACAGGACTGTCCCATGACTTCTGGAGTGTTCGCAGGCTTCAAGGATGGAAAACACCCAGTTTTTGGCTTTGTATGGCCATATCCCATCCCATCTTCACCACCCCGATCTCCCCAGCGATTGGTTGTTGGGTTTGACAAGTGCAATGTTGCGCTTTTTTGTTAGATTTCTACCGCGGTGCCCACGGACATCGGCAAAAGTCTGCGAATCCAACATGGTGGGTGTTTCAAGAAATTCACGCTTTTCCCCATCCAATCGGCGAGCATGCCCGATGTCCGCAGACTTCATGTTGACCGATAGGCCAATCAGATGACTGTCCGCAGACCTAACAGGCAAATGGGTCAGTTGACCAAACCAATCACTCATTTGTTGGACCTATGTTTTGGTCGTTTTAAATAAAACTACTGGATGGATTTACATCAAATTTACAAAAGCATGCTTTCGGGACCAAGCCGCCACTCCTACCGCAAATTCGGTGAAAATCCATCAGCGGTTTGGTCTGTAGGCGTGAGCAAAGTTTTTTCCATTATGTCTATGGAAAAAATTTGATTTTGGGGCCTCCTATAACTTTAAATCTCCCCCCCACCCCACCAAATTCCGAACGGGCCACATACTTTTTTTTGCAAAGTTTGGTGAGGATTCGTCCAGGGGGAGCGAAGTTATAAGACACCCAAAAAGTGCTCTTCCTATGGGTTTAGCAACTTATCCATAACTACACAGCCGCTACCGCAAGCCGTGTATTACTACCACATGGTCCTGTTTACTATCGCCATCCCAACTTGCATAGCAGCCACAAACTCAAAACAGGCATAACTAAAAGAAACTGGAAAAAAACTTAACATAAATATCCTATCACAATTGATGGAAAACACCAAACCAAAAATCCAACAGCTAAATCAACAGATGCCTGATATTTTTTCAAATAAACGTAATACCTGGATAAAAAAGGCCATAGGCAAACTGATGCCTTAAAACCTTTCAAACCATTCCAAAAAAGGAGCAGCTAATGGGGCTCACACCAGGACTGGGAACACTTAAGAAAGCTAACCAGAAGTTAGAAAAAGCATGAAGAAAGCATTACAACCAACTAGACAAAAGGAAGTACCAACATCCAATCCGCATTTATAAAGCAGCCATACTGAAAGCCAAGAAATCCCAAAACACCAGAAGAATCCAATTACTGACAAACCCACAGAAAGTAATGTACAAAATCAACAACTAAATAAAAAACCTACCTCATGCAGTAAAACATACACCCCACACAAAAGCTATGCAACAGCATTTCAGTCCATCTCAGAAGCAAAATAAAGCAAATTCAACAGATCATAGGCACAACAACCACAAACACAATCAACAACATTCCAGATATAGGAAACTAGATGCCCCCAAAATAACTAAATCACTTCAGACCAATCTCAGAGGAAATCTTAAACAAGCTAATAAAGGAGAGCAACAAGGTTGAATCACCCAATGACCTTTGCCCACCAGATGTATACAAAAACCTACTCACTGAAGAAATCCCAGCTCTCTGTTTCCAAAAATTGATGAATTTATCACTGGAAACAGTGATTGTACCAAAGGCCCTCAGAACTGCCTATATCAAACCACTCCTCAAGAACAAAGTGGAAAAAGCTGGCAATCTAACTAAATACAGGCCTATAGCCAGCACATCTCTCCAGGCCAAACTCCTAGAGAGCCAAGTATACACAGAAATACACAATCACGTGGAATCAAAAAACGAATGGACGAATCCCAGGCAGGCTTCAGACCAATGAGAGGAACAGAATCAGTGGTCCTTTCCACATGGGTTTACCGTAAAATGAATGCGGACAACAACATACAATCAGCCCTTATTCTACTAGACATATCAGCAGCTTTCGACACCATCAGCCATACAACCTTAATCTTAACACTACAGGAATCCGGCATTCACAACTTGTCATCCCAATGTTCAAAAAACATTCTCACAGAACTAAAACAATCTACTTACCCCAATTCACCTCAACAACTACAATAACCAACTACAGGGTCTCGCGACGGTCAAACCTCTCACCGCTTCTCTTCAACATATACATGACCCTGCACCCTGCTTGAATTAATATGCTACTACTCAGACAACACACAACTCATTTTCAAGATGACTACTAACACAGACTCAAAAAACGTACTCAACATATGCCTCAATGAGATAAACCTCCAGATGACCAACAACCATAAACTGAACCCAAACTAAAGTGAAATACTTCGCATCCCACAAAATGACAATAACCCACAGATTTCATTCAATTGCCTGCTGGCTATGGGAATAATACCAGAAACATCAACTGTAATAAAAAACCTTGGAATACTTATGACAGCTGAGTTATCCTAGAACCACAGATGAACGCAATTTAATACGTAAATGCGTTTACCAGCTAAGCTCAATCAGTTGCCTCCATCCATACCTTTGCTTCCCACACTGAACCCTTGACATAATCTCACTAATACTGTTAAGAATGGATTACATAAGCTGCCTACACCTATGAATGCTGAGCTTCCTCACCAAGATATTACAAATGCAGCCAAAAGAAAGCAGCAAGACTTCTGATAAGAATTAACAGGAGAGGAAACATCACCCCGTCCTTCAGAGTTCTGCATTGATTACCATTAAAGAAAATAATACACTTCAAAACACTGTCTGCAAAGCTCACAGGACACTGCATTAGCAGGGAGCGGAATTCCTCCAGTCAAAAATCATCCATTACTAACCGAGAATAACATTAAGATCAAGCAGATTCTTACAGAATCAAGACACTACGAGAAAAATAATTACAGAGGGACCACATTATCTATCCTCATAGCAAAAATATGAAACTCAGTCTCAAAAGAAATGAGGACAACAGAAGACCACCTAACTTTACGGATACTTCTTAAAACCTGGCCATTCAACAAGGCAAGTAAGAGATATACCCATAACCCAAGATAGGAAAGCAAAGGACATTCAACTGCAATCAAGGCCACTACTGCACATACCAACACCTCTTTAGCATACAACTCACCAAAACGAGCACGAAGACCGAAAATTCTCTTAAGAAGCACAACAAACCTACTGAATTAAGTAACTTTGTTAGAAATTCCTATCCCTCTGAAACTATCACTAGCAACCACACTCACACCCATCAGAAAATGCAAGTCTTAGCAAAAAAAAGGAATGTACTAATTGAAATGCAATCAGGAGATACCTTATAACTCATCCATTCCCAACAGTTCTGCCCAAAGTATCGACCTGACAAACAACAGCACTTTTCAAACACTGTAATCAATACATTCTCACTAACTTGCTGTCACAGAAATAATGGCAAAAAAAATACTTCGGTCCATCCCAACTTAGTCAAAACTCTACCCCTCTCAAGCCAACTGCTAAAACTGCCTCACAATGCACAGATTCCCCACACTCTCAGGTGGCCCATAGGAAAACATAGATCTGCAGGGAAAACACTACAAACCAGCTACAGCGCGCACCTGCACTGGTACCAGTTGCTCCTGGCTCTACTTGCACCAACAGTTAAGCACAGTGCCTTGTCTTTTCCTGCTAACTGCCTAACCATCCCCACCTCTTCTTTATACAGATCCACAAGAGCCCCCAGAGAACATGAAAAGGGCAGCGTTGCGTGGTACAAATCCAAATAACATAGCATAACAATTCCTCCAATATTATCTCTGGATTGGTTTCTGAATGGTTACACATATATCACTGTTCAGTCTTCTTTACACGAGTGAAGAAAACATTATGAGATCAAATTGGTACACTGAGAGCTAAATTCAATAAATACAGGCAGCAGACCATCATTTGCTGGCCTATTTGCATTCAATAAATAGACATTTTGCAGGCTAAAAAAACCCAATATAAGTCTGACCTAACAAAGCATGCCTTTCCCAATGATAACATAAAAGAGAAAAAAAGTTGAACTCTTTGAAAAAAAGACTGACGGCATAGTCATCCAACATAAAAAGCACATCACATGTCGAGTGACATGCAAGTTCTTCAGAAAATCAGGAGTCCTGGAGTGTGGAAAATGAGGTTATCCAGCCAAAGCATTGTATTTTTCTGCCAGTGTCATTTTCTCTACTTCACCTCCATTAGTTAAGTTTAGTTTAGTTTATTTATTTGTAGAGCGCACCAAGCTGTAGGCATCTGGGAGCTATGCTTACAAGTTACAAATGAGTACAGCAGTATATTACCTAGTGACAGTAGCAGCTATGCATGGACAATTTAAGGCAGAGAATTGCAAATATACATACACATAATAGGTTGGCTAGGGCAGGATATAGCAGTTATATAATACAAGTAGATACAAGGCAGTGTGCAATTATAAACATGTAGATGCAGGGCAGTGCAAACAGACACATGTAGACAGGTTAGCACAAAAAGGGCAAGACAAGAGTTGTGTAATATCTGTAATGTGATTAGAGTGACTATTATTAATTTGTTGAGATGGCATGGTTATACAATGAGGCTGGATTCGTGCTCCTGTAGCCACGCCTTAACCTTCGTCCTGAATAGGAGGTATGAAGGTTCATCTCTCAGGGAGATAGGGAGGGCATTCCAAAGTTTAGCTGCAAGTACCGGGGAGCTGACTCCACCTGCTCTTTGTTGGTTGAATTGTGGGATTTTGACACAATGAGTGTGGGCTGTTCTGGTTGGACGAGTTGAGGTGTGGCGAATTATGCTGTTGGACAGGTAATTTGGAGCCTGGTTAGTTAAGCATTTATGGGTGAGGCACAGTGTTTTAAGTGTGATTCTTTTCCTGTTGTTTAGCCAGTTCAAGATGTGTCTAGTTTCAGAGATGTGTTGTTTCTTTGGGAAGTTCAATGCTGCTCTAATGGCATTGTTTTGCATAATGTGCATCTTATTAAGGTTCCGTTGTGTGGTGCCTAAATAAAGAGCATTACAGTAGTCCAATTTAGAGCGGACTAAGGCTCTTGCTATTGTAATGCAGTTGGATGGTCTCAAGTGACGTCTACATGCAGTGATAATTTTGCACGTGTAGGCAGAGGAGGATGCTATGGCATTTGTCTGTTTAGTTAAGGATACGGCAGAGTCAATGTATATGCCTAAAATTTTTACAACCTTAGCAACTTTGATCATATTGCCATCAATATTAAAGGAGGTGAAGATTTCATCAAGTTTTTTCAAGTTAGCAGGTGAACCTAAGAGGAGCAGCTCTGTCTTCTCATCATTAAGACAGAGCCAGTGCTTTGCCATCCATGCTTGTATAATGAGGTATATGTCGTTTAGAGTTTTACTGTCTATAATGTAATCACTGGTGATAGGAATGAGTGTTTGGGTGTAATCCGCGTATTTCATGTAAATGACACCCAAATAGTCAAGTTCATCAAATAGAGGCTTAGTGAATACTTTGTAGAGAGTAGGGGACACACAAGACCCTTGGGGAACCCTGCAGATGACTGGTGTTGGTTTTGCAGAGGCTGAGGGCAAAAATACCCTCATGGATCTGTTGTTGAGGAAGGACTGTATCCAGGCATTAGCTTGATCTCAGAAATGCGCTGCAGGATTTTGTGGTTCACTAGATCAAATGCCACAGATAAGTCAAGAAGAAAAAGCAGTGCCAGTTTACCTTTGTCTTTAAGGACTTGGATTTGTGTTTTAAGGTCTATCAGAGCTGTTTCAGTCCCATGTCTAGGTCTGAAATCTGACTGCCTAAGGCCCACTAAGTTATTTGATTCGAGGTATTGCTGTATCTGCAGGTAGGCTGCCAGTCCAGGATTTTCGGGAGAAAGGGCACAGTCGTAATAGGTCTATAGTTTGTTGGATTGTTGGGGTCCAATTAAGTTTTTTTTAGAAGCTATAATACCCAAGTGTCTTTTAGATTATTAGGTACTGTGCTAGATTGAATGAGTAATTAATAAAAGAGGTGATGATTCCAAGATGGCCGCCAGAACAGAGTAGATGTGCTGACGGTGCTCTCCAGACCCTGCGGCAACTAAGGGCCCACCGCCAGGCAGCGGGCTAGCATCCGACATCGGAAGCATCGGAGGGACTGCCACAGTGTGGGTGCACCCTCAGTGGGAGCAGAAACCCCTTGAAAGCAGTAAAAGGTCTCTGCATTGGGGGGCAGGGATGCTCTGGTGAACATTGGCGGTCCCGAAGAAAGAATCAGAAGAGCGAGCATCTGATGGCAGCAGGCACCAGTAGTTATCAAAGAGGGAGGGGAGCACCCGCGAGCCACGTCCCGCAGCATGGAGTAGTGGGGTGGAGACCCCCCAAGAGAGGGAGCCCCGCAAGACCGCGGCAGCCCCCGTGGGTCAGGGAGACACATCGCTGCAGGCTTCGGCTGAGAAGGGTGGTGCAACCCGGCAACCCCGTGAGCGGTGGACCCTGGCGGACAGCCGAGGAGCCGCAGAGATCACGGCCAAGCGACTGGTGGGCTCGCCGAGCAACGGGGCAGAAGTTGCTGCCCCAGGGATCGGAAGAACGAAGGAGCTGAGGGAGGTGGACCTCACTGACTCAAACCGGACCAGAGTGAACAGTGAGCGCCGGCTGGTCCCCTGGTTTCCCTCTCCCCACACGGGCATTAGTGTGGGCCGGCAACCGGGCTGGAGTGACAGCGGGCACCGGCTGGGCCTTTGTCTCCCCCCTCCCCATAAGGGGAGGGGGGAGAACTTGCCTTAAGGCGCATTAGGGCAGCTCAGGAGGGCTGTTCCCAACAGTAGAAACAGCTCAGTCACGCCGCTGCTGGTGGCAGAAAGCAGGGGAAACCACCACAAGCCCTGAGATTAATCAAGGAGGACATTACAGGTAGCAGCTCAGGAATATCTACTGAGAGGGGCACACCAGCTGAAGCTGGAGGATCATGTCTCAAAAAGATAAGGGGAGAGGGGGTATGTTGACACAAGCAAGGGGCGAGGCGCCTGGCATCCTACCAGCGCAGGATGCGAGGGCCCCGCCAAGACAGAGTCAGGAAGGAACGAATGGTAGCATTACCCCGGAGCACGCAGCCCCCCCCCCCACTCCCATGTCAAGAGAGGACCTCAGGGGAGACATATTAGCACTACAGGACAACCTGGCTAAGACTTTTCAAGAGCAATTTCAACTATTAAGGTCGGATCTGACCTCAGCATTGGGGGAAATTCGGCAGGAAATGAGACAGCTGGGCAAAAGAATGGATATCTTGGAAAGAGGCCTGCAGGAAGTAGACAAGGAGACAACAGCTGACAGTGAGGCCATAGAACGCCTAGATAACGCCACGCGGAATTTAGAAAGCCAAATGGAGGACATGGAAAACAGATCCCGCAGGGTCAACATAAGAGTGAAGATGCTTCCGGAGTCGGTCTCGGACAGAGAACTCAAGGGAGAAGTTCAGAACATTTTCACCAAGATCTTGGGTGAAGAGGCCCGGAATGCTATAGAATTAGACCACATTCACAGAGTAGGTAGGATGTTAAAAGGGGGGGGGCAAGACCGAGGGATGTACTTGCAGCATTCACTAGATATGCGCAAAAGGAGAAAGTTCTCTGGGAAGCGAGGGAGCAGGAACCTATCATGTTCCAAGGGCATCAAATAGCACTGTACCAAGACCTAGCTAATAGTATGCTCGTAAAGAGAAGGCAGATGGCCCCAGTAATAAAAGCACTTAATGAGCAATGTGTACGATACAAATGGACCTTCCTGTTTGGCTCAGTGTTTGACTGGGA
Organism: Ambystoma mexicanum; assembly: GCF_040938575.1. Taxonomy (NCBI): domain Eukaryota; kingdom Metazoa; phylum Chordata; class Amphibia; order Caudata; family Ambystomatidae; genus Ambystoma; species Ambystoma mexicanum. The sequence continues at coordinate 322,445,782 of NC_090939.1, read as the reverse complement.
AGGAAGTCGGAAGCGAATCACGTCAGTACAAGAGGGAGCCGATATCATGCATCTGGACCTAGACGAAGAGCACACAACAACAGGAGCAAAGGCCACAGACTCCAGGCCAAGACCGAGACCCTGGAAATGGACCACAGTGGGGGAAAAAAGGAGAAGAGGCGAGAGATCGGGCAGACCTCCCTGGAAGGAAAAAGAACAGGATGCAGGGGAGGCAGATAGAACAGGGGAACAAGAGATCCCTTAACCAAGCAATATCACAGGGGTGGTGGGCCTCGGAAGGAGGTATCAGGACAGGGGAGAGGGGACAAATACCTTGGAATTAGAATGGGCGGGATGACTAAGATGGTGTGGAGGAGAAGCGGGAAGGGCACGTACTTCCAGAAGGGGAGGGGAGTTGGGATGGAGGACTGGGGGTTTAGTGTGAACTGGGGGGGGCGGAGCAACGGAAGGGACCATCAAAGGGGAGGTGCAAAGAGAAAGAATCAAGCAAAAGAGGTGCAGGGGGACACCTCAGAGAGTGGGGAGGCGGGGGCCATCAGCGGACAAGGTACATGCGCAAACCAATAAGCATTCTAGTGTTTGACCCATAACGTCAGGGGACTTAATTCCCCCCTAAGGAGGAAAGAATTTGAACAATTCATGAGGAAAGAGGGGCGGATGTTCTGGGGTTGCAAGAAACACACCTCATGCATAAAGATCAGGGACGATTAAGGCTCTGGGGGTATGACCAGATTCTGCATGCCTCAGCGAAGAACAAAACCGGAGGAGTGGCTCTAGCCATCAAAAACACGGTGGACATCAGAGTCCTCGAAACTCTAAGAGACAAAAAGGGCAGGTATATTATAGTTAGGGGGACCTATCAGGACCTCCCCAACACCATAACAGTAGTGTACGCACCAAACTCGGGCCAGGAGCAATTTCTGAAACGCTTTATGTGGGTGTTGGAGGACAATGCAAGGGGCCCGATAATCCTGATGGGAGATCTTAACATAGCATGGGACAGGGAGCGTGAGGGGGTGGGGGGCTCTGGGAGGGTAGGGGGAGCAGTGATGTCGGTGGAACTTAGGGGAAGGATCGAGAGGGCTGGGCTGTGGGATGCCTGGAGGGAGTTTAGGGGGGATGAGGAGGGCTACACTTTCCCATCAGGAGTCTATGGATCACAATCTAGAATAGATTATATCTAGGTGTCAACGGGTTTGGTGGGACGGATCCAGGGGTGCAGACGGGCCCTATTGGAATAGCAGACCACAAGATCGTCTCTGTTCAACTGGACCTAGGGACGAGGGAAAGGGCGGTCTGGGGATGGAAATACCCAAAGTACCTACTTCCAGACCCAGTAATAACGGATGAGATAGAAGGGAAAATTAAAGGCTTTTTCGAATCCAATAGGAGGGGGGACACAGGGGAAGACACAAGATGGGACGCCTTCAAGGCAACGCTTAGGGGGAACTGATAGCAGCAAAGGCACAGAGGGATAAGCAGCTGTTGACGCTGGAGCCACAGCTGGAGGCAGAAGTGGAGGCGGCGAGACAGAGGGCGGGAACTACCCCGAACATATCGTCAATGAGGGAATATAGGCGGGCGCGAGGGCAACTGGAGGTCCTCCAAACAAAAAGAGCAGAAGGGGCCTTGCTCACCGTCCGTCAAAAATATTACACCAAAGCAAACAAGGCGGACACACTCCTAGCGTGCCTACTGAGGGGAGTGAAATTGAGAAATGCGATAACAGCCTTGAAAACGGGAACAGGGGAGCGGGTTACACGGTCAGGGGACACTAGCAAAATTCTATGAATCCCTATATTCATCTCAAAACCCTCGAACTCTCCTACAGACAGAATTCCTGGAAAGGGTGACGATGCGTAGGATTGGGAGGGAGGCGCGGGAGGCCCTCAGCTGGGAGATCACGGAGGGGGAAGTAAGGAGAGTAATAGCTGACCTACCACCAAACAAAGCCCCTGGCCCAGATGGCTATACAGCGGCATTTTATAAAACATTTACAACCGAACTAACCCCACACCTGACATACCTCTTCAATACATTTAGGTCCACCAGTAGAATTACCCCATCTATGGAAGAGGCTAGACCAACCCTCATCCTTAAACCAAACAAAGATCCGGAAGAGAGAACATCTTACAGACCCATTGCACTGATAAATGCAGACGCTAAGATATATACGAAGATCTTGGCAAACAGACTAGAGGACCACCTTCCGGACCTGATCCATCCGGAAAAGGCAGGATTTATTAGAGGTAGGCAAACAATTGATAACATTAAGAGGGTGGCCCACCTATTGGAAAAGGTACAAAAAACTGACACTCCCGCGGTCCTCCTGGCGCAAGACGCAGAAAAATCATTTGACCACGTGGAGTGGTCCTTCTTATTTTGTGTCATGCAAAAAATGGGCCTTGATGGGGACTTCCTGAAAATGGTCTGGGCTAACTATCAGGCACTGTCAACAAGAGTGGCAGTGAATGGGGTTATGTCCAGACCCTATCAGCTGTCCCCTATGCTATTTGCAATCTATTTAGAGCCTCTCTTACAGGCAATAAGGGAATCAGAAGAGATAAGAGGCATCCCGTTTGGGGGGGAACAACATAAGGTGGCGACATTCGCAGATGATATGCTGTTCACGTTGACAACACCAATGGAGTCCATCAGAGCGAGCAGAGCCTTGCTAGAGGAGTTTGGGCGGTCTCAGGCCTGAAGGTCAACGCAGGCAAATCAGAACTACTGAATCTAACCCTGGGGAAAGGGGAGTCTGACGTGCTGAGGGCAGCCACCCCCTTTGTATGGAGCCCAGGGGGGAATCAGTTACTTAGGAGTGAAGATCGTGGTGACCCTGGTGGGCTGGTATGCAGCCAACTACCCTCCACTGTTGAAGGACGTTAAACGGGACTTCCATAAGTGGAGGACCCTTCGGATATCGTGGGTGGGAAGAATGGCCTCTGTAAAAATTGTAACGCTTCCGCGAATGCTGTATTTATTCCAAGCGATCTCGCAGGCAGTACCGGCAAGTTTCTTTAGGGAGATTAAGGCCTTAACTAACAAATTCATTTGGGAGGATAAGAGGGCGAGAGTAAGCAGACAACTGCTGATGTCACCTAGAAGGGAGGGAGTGCTGGCACTGCCAAATTTCCAACAGTATAGCGAAGCTACACAACTACGGGTGATCTGAGAGTGGCTTCAGGAGGGGGAGGACAGGCAAGACAAACAATGGGTGAAAATGAACAGGGCGGTAGCGCATCAGAAACTGGCAGAAGTGCTATGGCTACCGAAACAGCACACGCCAAGGCATTTATATGAGAGCTCCATCACCAAATTAGTGACGGACAACTGGGATAAATTAGTGGTGTCCTGGGGAATCACAACCTTTCCCTCACCCTTCACACCTATTTTCAACAATGGGGAATTCACACCCGGGCTGGAGAAGGGGGCATTTAAACAATGGCAAGAAGGAGAGTGCGAGAAACTGCGGAACATGTTTCAGGGGCAGGAAATAAGCCAGTTCAAGGAATGCAAAAGGGAATTCATGGTGAAGGAAGGAGAGAGACTTAAGTATGTGCAATTATGACATTGGGTTTTGCATCACAGAATTAAAGAAGCAGCGGTCAGGAAAACAACGCAATTTGAAAAGTTCCTCCTGACTAACGACGGCTCCAAGGGGATGCTATCCAACTTGTATAAGGTTTTAGAGAACGCAACCCTGAGGCAACAATGGCCGTACATGCGAAGGTGGGGACTGATTCTGGGGAGGGACATTGGAAGGGAGGAATGGGAGAGGTTGTGGAGGAGGATCCCTAAAATAGCAAGAGCATCCCAGTTGCAAGAAGCATGGTACAAGATCCTACTCGGCTGGCACTATACACCAGCCCGCCTTCACAAGATATTCCCGGGTGCGTCAGGGAGTTGCTGGAGGGGGTGTGGGATGGAGGGCACAATGGAGCATGTCTGGTGGAGATGTCCAGAAATAGAGCCATTCTGGAGGGAGGTGCACAGAGCGCAGGATCAGGCTTATGGACCAGGGGGTAGCAGACCTCCGGAACAGATTCTATTAGGAATCAAAGAGGGCGCAGCAGCGAGAGAACCCAGACCTCGAGAGAAGGCGAGGGTTGTCCTAATGCTTGCAGCTATGACTTTAATAGCACAGAGATGGAAAAGCACAGAGGTACCCAGGTTACAGGACTGGCTGCGGAAAATATGGGAAATCATGGCCTTAGAATGGGCAACATATGCCATGGAGAACAATGCGCATCATTTTGCAAAAGACTGGGGAGAAACTTTGGCCTTCCTCAAGGATGATTATTGCGCTGTATGGTGCCCCCAGCACCAAAAGTTAATGGAACTGCAATGAAGTATGGCAATCAGTCCTTGGAAGGAAGGGACAAGGGACTGCTCGGAAGTTGCTCCTGGGGGAATGGGGAAGGGGCATGGAGGTCAGTTGGGGGAAACGTTCAATATGTTGTAAAACTAATAAAAATAGTGTTAAAAAAACATAAAAGAGGTGATGAATGGGGCACGTTCCTTCACAGCCTCCTTAACAATAGGAGCAGGGCATGTATCTCCCTGGCAGTTTGACGGTTTTAGTTTCATAATGATGAATTCAACCTCTTTAATGGCGGGGGGGTGAAGTTAAGTTGAGTATGTGTAATGCTAGTTTGAACAGGCGTATTAGGATTGGGGTCAGAGTTGGTAATATGACGTTTTTTTGTTTCTATTTTGTTTTGAAACATGGTAATTTTAGCTTGTAATGCGTTCTGTATGTTAGTACACCACAAAGTGTCTTTGTTGCAATTATCATGTGGAGGGACAGGCGATTCTAATTCTTTTAGGATGTTAAAAAGTTCCTTCGTACTAGACTTGGCTTTGGTTATGCGGTCATTTTAACTGTCTATTTTAGCTTGGATGATAGCCTTTTTTTATAGTTAATGGATGCTAGGGCGAAATTGTCCTTATCAGCTGGGGACAGGGTGCTTTTCCACAGGGTCTCTGCAGTTCTTTTAATTTTCCGTAAGGATTTGAGGTGCAGGGTATACCAAGTGTTAAGGTGAGCCCGAGGTTTGGATTTACGTAGTTTAAGCAGTGCCAATGTATTAATGGCCTTCAGATGGTATGATTGTAAAGGTCAACTAGGGCCGTAGGATCTGAGAGAGTTATGGTGGGGTTGGTGATTGGTTGTAATAAAGGTAGTCATTTCTCAATGGTTATGTTACGTTTATTTCTAGTCATGATGGCTGGTGCCTGTTTTATCTGGTTAGGTACAGAGGTTTCCTTTATGAAGAACACGATTAGATGGTGGTCTGAACACGCACAGGGCATTTTAGAATGGATGTCAATATTACAATTGAGGTTGGCTAACCAATCTAAGCTTCTGCCTTTATTGTGTGTTGGTTTGGTAATGCGGTGTGTGAATCCTAATTCTGTGATGGTATCTTTGAGAGTGCAGGCTTTAGTGTCTTTGGGGCCTTGAAAACCCAGGTTAAAGTCACCAAGGATAATAACTTGTGATTTTGTTTTAGTGTTGGTTGGGAGTAGGAGAGAGATGTCATCTTCAAAGTAGTAATTGGCCTTGGTGGTCGATAGATTAGATGGATAGTAATGGTGTGGAAGGGTGAGATAGGTAATTTGATAGATAATAGTTCTGCTGAATGGAGAGCTTGATTGCTAATGCTTCTTAGCCCGAGGGATTTCTTTGGATGAATGCGATGCCCCCTCCTTTGGTGAGATTAGCGTTTCGGTCAAGTCGAGTGATGGAATAATTGTCGGGAATAGCAAGGGCAAGAGCTGGCCCTTATGCGGCATGGAGCCAGGTCTATGTGATGGCCATAAAGTCGTGGTCCTGTGCGGTTATATAGTCAGCTATATCTAGAGCATGGTCCGGTAATGATCTAGCATTAATGAGGGACCATTTGATTTGGGAAGGAGTATCTTGTTTGTCATTCACTTGAGTGGGTTGTGCTTAGGTGCAAGGATGGAGGTGTCTGGTTTACTGATGAATTGGCTGCTGAAATGGTGTCTTTGGAGAAAGAGGCTGTATGCAGCAGTGAGAATCTAGAGCCTAGTCTGAGATTTCTTTGGTTGGTGGACCATGTCATAGTAGACAGTGGTGTTGGTGTAATAAGGTGGATGGGCAGTGTATGTGTACTGCAGGCAGGACTGTCAACGCAAGATGGTACAGTGATGCAATAAGGGAGTACTGTGGATGTCAGTGGAGCTTTAGGGGCCGATTCATGGAACAAACGTGCGCCGAAAATCTTTGCGCAAGCAGGCGCAAGCAGGTTGCAACCAGGCGCAAGCGGAAAAAAACAGGCGCACGCGCACGCGTGCGATTCATGGAAGTCCCTGCGCGTGTACACCCCGGGATGTGCGCCAAACCCATGCATGGCGCACAAGTCACTGCAACATCCCGAAAGGCGTGTGCGACGCGCACAGTGAAAGCGCACAACCTCGGCGCATACACCAGAAAGTGGGCGGGACACGGGGCGTAACGCGCGGAATGGGGAACAACGCACGAAAATAAGGGCGTAACTGGGGATGTACTGCAGGGAAGCAGACGGAACGCCCACACGCACTCGAACCACACGTATTCATGGAATCGAATAGGGCAAAGCCACGCACAGCCAAAGACACGCAGAAGCCGAAACACGTCCACCACACGAAGGCAGGCGGTAGCGTCCCTGCGCATTACAAAAGTGGCAACATACAGCAATTGGCCCTGGGGGAGCGGGCTACGTGTATTTCAGGGGTTCGCGTGAACTTTTTCACGCGATCGGGCCTGGGGGAGCGGGCTACATGTATTTCAGGGGTTCGCGTGAACTTTTTCACGCGATCGGCCCTGGGGGAGCGGGCTACGTGTATTTCAGGGGTGCGTGTGAACTTTTTCACGCGATCGGGCCTGAGGGAGCGGGCTACGTGTATTTCAGGGGTTCGCGTGAAGTTTTTCACGCGATCGCGCATGGGGGAGCGGGCTACGTGTATTTCAGGGGTGCGCGTGAACTTTTTCACGCGATCGGGCCTGGGGGAGCGGGCTACGTGTATATCAGGGGTTCGCGTGAAGTTTCTCAAGCGATCGGGCCTGGGGGAGCAGGCTACGTGTATTTCAGGGGTGCGCGTGAACTTTTTCACGCGATCGGCCCTGGGGGAGCGGGCTACGTGTATTTCAGGGGTTCGCGTGAACTTTTTCACGCGATCGGCCCTGTGGGAGCGGGCTACGTGTATTTCAGGGGTGCGCGTGAACTTTTTCACGCGATCGGCCCTGGGGGAGCCGGCTATGTGTATTTCAGGGGTGCGCGTGAACTTTTTCACGCGATCGGGCCTGGGGGAGCGGGCTACGTGTATATCAGGGGTTCGCGTGAAGTTTCTCACGCGATCGGGCCTGGGGGAGCGGGCTACGTGTATTTCAGGGGTTCGCGTGAAGTTTTTCACGCGATCGGGCCTGGGGGAGCGGGCTACGTGTATATCAGGGGTTCGCGTGAAGTTTCTCACGCGAACCCCTGAATGCCCATGCACGTCTGTACGCGTCACGTCACAGGGGCGCTTGCGCTTGAGGGGCCTTCTGTCCAATGAAAATGCGTATGCGTGCAGACGCGCTTACGCGCTAAGGGCCTTTCCTCGAATTACACGCTGACGTGCAGATTTTTCATGTGCCAAATCACTCCGTATCAAGCTGGCCACGCGTAAGCACACGGAAGACCACGCTCCTGCCCAGAAGGCCGAACTACTGCCCCCCAGAGCCCCGAGCACGCTCCCACCTGCCATCTGCTGCTGCCTGACTGCCTGCTGCCCACGTGCACTGCCATTTGCTGCCTGCACATCAGCCAGGGGTGCTGTTGCTGTGACCACCCCTGCTGGAACCGAAGACTCCCGACTGGGATTCCATCGCTCCACAGCCCAGCCCCAGGACCCAGTTGCCCACCCACTCCTGCCTCTGGGGTTGTCATGTCGGGGCAAACACCATCTGTGACCACTGACAACCCCCGGCCAGAGAGGCAGAGGGGCACCAGCTTCAGTGCCACCGAAGTTGGTGTCCTGGTGGAGCAAGTCCTGGGGCAGTATGATGCCCTCTTCGGAAGTTCCCGCGCCGACAAGGAAGGACGGACTCGGATCTGGACTGACATCGTGACTGCCATCAACGCAGAGGGGGTGGCAGTCCGTGACTTACAACATGTCAGGAAGCGCTGGGAGGACTTCAGGTCCAGGACCCTGAACAAGGCCCGGCGCCTCTTGAAGGCAGCGGATGCCAAGGGGCGCCGGGGCCACTTGTCGGAAGAACAGATGAGGGTCCTGGAACGCATGTCTCCAGCGCTCCACGTCCAGGTCCTTGAGAAGCAGACCCGTCTGGAGTCGAGCGCTGAGTGTACATGCATCCTGATTGTGAGCAGTGCGTGTGGTGATTATTCAGTAGTGTGCAGGTTGCACATCTGTTTGTATGGGGTCGAGTATGGGTGGGGGTGTACAGGGCCGTGGGGCTGACACATGCGAGGGCTGTAATGTGTGAGACATGGATGGTGCTTGTGTGTGTAGGCCTGCATGCCAAATGCAGTTGTGTGGGCACACATGTTTGGATGAATGTGTATGTAAGTAGACATGTCCGTGATGTCACGCATGTATGTTGTTTTCGGCTGCATGTATCAGCACTGTGTACATGTGCATGTGTGTGTATTTGATAAGGGTGCAACAGTGATGCAACATGGATGCATGTGACAGCGGTATGTGGAAGCCTGATTGGCAGATGTGACATGAATGCCCGTCTGAACAGTGCGACACTTGGCAGAGGTGTACACATGCATGAAAGTGTGGTGGTGTGTGTACATGTGTGGTGCACTTCCTGTGTTGCAAGTGATGTCTGGCTCACCTTTGGCTGCTCATGCTGTTGTATGTGTATGGATGGTGGTGGCAGTTGCGATATGGCTGTGGTATGTCTCATGTGTGCGAGTTGTAATGACATGTGTGTTGGGGATTGTGATGACATGTCTGAGGTTTGCCAATGCCACTCATGTACAACTGTCATGTGTGTATGTGTCCATTGTACAGTGCCCTGATGCCTGTGTTTTGTTTCTCCCTGTCTGCAGCGTCAACTGATGAAGAGGGCGGAGAAGGTGCTGTGGAGCACAGTGGCGGGGATCCGACCGCCAGCCGGAGACGCAAGGCCCGGCTCCCCTCCCAGGTTGTCATCTCGTCGGGGAGTGAGGAGTCCGGTGCCGCGTCCCAGGCCGCAGCTGCCGGGGGGAGGTCCAAGAGGCGGAGGTTGGAGTTGGACTCCTCGGCAGCAGAAGGGGCAGCTGGGACCCCACAGGGCCCAACAGGGGAAGATGGCACGGAGTCATCCAGGTTGGTGGGGGGTTTGGTGGAGGAGGAGACCGTGCAAGCACCAGAGACGGGGTCTGGAGGTGGGGATCCCACTGGTGCTAGTGGTGCAGTGCAGGACCAGGGACAGGAGGCAGCACAGGCCGCCGCGGAGGTGCCTGTGTGCAATCCTGTCCCCGGTCCTGTCCCTGCATCATCTTGCACCAGCAGGGATGCCTACGTCCAGACAAGTTTTCAGGCAGGGGATGAGCTCACGTCAACTGGCCTTCCTCTGCCTGCGGACGTGGCTATCCAGGTCCGGGTTGAGCCTGTCCTGGCTGGTGTGGCGTTGCGTCAACGGGCCATGCGAGGTGACCTGCAGTCTTTTCATGGAGAGACTGCACGTCATCTCGAATGGCTCGTTGACCACGTCAGCCTGCTGGGACAGGTCACCCAGGCCGGATTCCTCCGTCTGATGGGGCTTGCTCCGACCCCCTCCTCAACTGGACCCCCTACGCGCCAGTCGTCCTCTGTGCCATCTTCCCACCCATCAGTCACCTGGGTGCCCTGTGGAGCTGCCTCTGACGGTGCGGCCAGGCTGGTGGAGGAGGCATCCCTGCCACAGTCGGGAGTCGGACGTCCAGCAGGGGTGGCCACATCTACGACTGCACCCCAGCCAGCGGAGGATGTGCAGGCAGCAGGAGGCAGTGCACGGGCAGAGGCACAGCAGCAGCAGCAACTTGGTGGGAGCCATGAAGGCTCGGGGCCTTCGACATCGGAGGGGCAGGCATCGGCCGGAGGGCAGGAGGACCCAGGACAGAGAGTGTCTTCCGTGTGGCAGCGGTTGGGCCACGCCATAGATGCGGAGTGGCAGCGGGCGGAAGAGGCACGGCTCACAATGGTCAGGGCGGAGAACTCCATGCGGAGGGCCCTGAGGCGGGCCGAGTGCCTCGAGGCAATCCTCAGGGGTTTGGAGGTGGAGACGTCGACGGCCCTGCAGACCCTCGGGGCCATGGAGGAGGACCGCCTCCGGGACATTGAGGAGGAGTTTGATGATGCCCTGGCCCGGAACATCCACAAGTGAGCAGTGAAACTAGCCCGCTGCCCTTGTACATAGTTTCTAGGTAGTGTTAGGTTTCATTTTTGTTTTTATTTTATTTGGACCTTTCGGACATTGGCCACATTTTTGTATATAGTTTATTTTATTAGTTAGTGTAGTTAGATAGGTTTCCTTTATTTTGTTTGGATAATGGACCCTGGATTGTTCCCATGTACACAGTTGACAGTTGGATTGTATTTTTTTTTCTATTTTTAACCATGGAGCAATGGCTTTCTTTTTTATTTCCCATTGGATTTTGTTTTGTGGACATTGACTTTGGACATTACTTTGGATTTTTATTTTTGGTTTTGCTTTTTTTGACGGACATGCTTCTTTTCATTTTTGTACATTCACGTTTCTGTTTCTTCATTTTTTATTCTATTGATGTTTCCTTTAATACATATTATTTTTGGTGAACTTCAATGTGTGGTATCTCATTGGTTTCATGCATTTCATGATATGTGTTTTGAGATTCACTGACACCCATTGGGTGTATGTGAGGGAAATGTGTTTGTTTCGGAACTTGCAATTGGTGTTCTGTGATGTAATTGCAAATTATGAGTGGGTGGATGCAATACTCGGGTGGGTGTTTTGCATTTGGAGGCTGACCATAGGGACCAGGGATCTAGATTGTGATGACATGTTGGCTGGGGAACATGAGTTGCACATGGGTGGGGGCCTGTTGGCAGGTGCCCCACAGTGCTGGGGGGTGGGGGTGGTGGGAGACATGGGTGGGGGCCTGGTGGAGGCTGCCCCTGCACTGCTGGGGGGTGGGGGTGGTGTGAGACATGGGTGGGGGCCTGGTGGTGGGTGCCCCTGCACTGCTGGGGGGTGGGGGTGGTGGGAGACATGGGTGGGGCCTGCTGGCAGGTGCCCCACAGTGCTGGGGGGTGGGGGTGGTGGGGAACATGAGTTGGACATGGGTGGGGGCCTGGTGGAGGCTGCCCCACGGTGGCTGGGGGGTGGGGGTGGTGGGAGACATGGGTGGGGCCTGCTGGCAGGTGCCCCACAGTGCTGGGGGGTGGGGGTGGTGGGAAACATGAGTTGGACATGGGTGGGGGCCTGCTGGCAGGTGCCCCACAGTGCTGGGGGGTGGGGGTGGTGGGGAACATGGTTGGACATGGGTGGGGGCCTGCTGGCAGGTGCCCCATAGTGCTGGGGGGTGGGGGTGGTGGGAGACATGGGTGGGGGCCTGGTGGAGGCTGCCCCTGGTGACTGGGGGGGTGGGGGTGGTGGGAGACATGGGTGGGGGCTTGGTGGAGGCTGCCCCTGGTGACTGGGGGGTGGGGGTGGTGTGAGACATGGGTGGGGGCCTGGTGGAGGCTGCCCCACAGTGCTGGGGGGTGGGGGTGGTGGGGAACATGGTTGGACATGGGTGGGGGCCTGCTGGCAGGTGCCCCATAGTGCTGGGAGGTGGGGGTGGTGGGAGACATGGGTGGGGGCCTGGTGGAGGCTGCCCCTGGTGACTGGGGGGGTGGGGGTGGTGGGAGACATGGGTGGGGGCCTGGTGGAGGCTGCCCCTGGTGACTGGGGGGGTGGGGGTGGTGTGAGACATGGGTGGGGGCCTGGTGGAGGCTGCCCCTGCACTGCTGGGCGGTGGGGGGGTGTGTGACATGGGTGGGGGCCTGGTGGAGGCTGCCCCTGGTGACTGGGGGGGTGGGGGTGGTGTGAGACATGGGTGGGGGCCTGGTGGAGGCTGCCCCTGGTGACTGGGGGGGTGGGGGTGGTGTGAGACATGGGTGGGGGCCTGGTGGAGGCTGCCCCTGCACTGCTGGGGGGTGCGGGTGGTGGGAGACATGGGTGGGGGCCTGGTGGAGGCTGCCCCTGGTGGCTGGGGGGTGGGGGTGGTGGGAGACATGGGTGGGGCCTGCTGGCAGGTGCCCCACAGTGCTGGGGGGTGAGGGTGGTGGGGAACATGAGTTGGACATGGGTGGGGGCCTGCTGGCAGGTGCCCCACAGTGCTGGGGGGTGGGGGTGGTGGGAGACATGGGTGGGGCCTGGTGGAGGGTGCCCCTGGTGACTGGGGGTGCAGGGGGACATGCGTTGGTGGGCAGTAGTGCAAGTTGACATGTGGGTTGGCTGGGGGTCATGTGCAGGGTAGGCCCCTGTGGTGTGAGCCACCTGCAGGGGCCGTGGAGGGTGTAGAGGGAACACCTGGGAGGATCCACACGTGCAATTCACATGTGGTGCTCCCCGCGCACCCCTGGAATACACGTACCCTGCTGAAATCGCGTGTGGCACTTCCCGCACACCCCTGTAATACACGTACCCTGATGGAATCGCGTGTGGGACTTCCCGTGCACCCCTGGGATATGCGTACCCTGCTCGCACGGCCCCAATCGCGTGTGGAAATTCCCGCGCACCCCTGAAATACACGTACCCTGCAGAAATCGCGTGTGGAACTTCACGCGCACCCCTGATATACACGTACCCTGCGGAAATCGCGTGTGTAACTTCCCCTGCACCCTGAAATACACGTACCCTGCTGATATCGCGTGTGGAACTTCACGCGCACCCCGAAATACATGTACCCTGATGGAATCGCGTGTGGAACTTCCCGCGCACCCCTGAGATACGCGTACCCTGCTCGCACGGGCCCAGTCGCGTGTGGAAATTCCCGCGCACCCCTGTAATACACGTACCCTGATGGAATCGCGTGTGGGACTTCCCGCGCACCCCTGGAATACACGTACCCTGCTGATTTCGCGTGTGGAACTTCCCCCGCACCCCGAAATACATGTACCCTTATGGAATTGCGTGTGGAACTTCCCGCGCACCCCTGAGATACGCGTACCCTGCTCGCACGGGCCCAATCGCGTGTGGAAATTCCCGTGCACCCCTGAAATACACGTACCCTGCAGAAATCGCGTGTGTAACTTCCCCTGCACCCTGAAATACACGTGCCCTGCTGATATCGCGTGTGGAACTTCACGCGCACCCCTGATATACACGTACCCTGCGGAAATCGCGTGTGTAACTTCCCCTGCACCCTGAAATACACGTACCCTGCTGATATCGCGTGTGGAACTTCACGCGCACCCCGACATACACGTACCCTGATGGAATCGCGTGTGGAACTCCCCGCGCACCCCTGAGATACGCGTACCCTGCTCGCACGGGCCCATTCGCGTGTGGTAATTCCCACGCACCCCTGAAATACACGTACCATGATGTTATCGCGTGTGGAACTTCCGGCGCACCCCTGAAATACGCGTACCCTGCTCGCACGGGGCCAATCGCGTGAGGTACTTCCCGCGCACCCCAGTGATACACGTAGCCCGCTTGCTGTGCTGGTACAGGGTTAGCGCAGCCCTTTGCGCTGGATTGGGTATATTGATGGCTTTTCCCTGCGCGAGAGGCGTTCTTGGGGGCGTAACTGGCACTGCTGCAGGGTCGCTGCGCCACTGTGCGCCACGGCTGGTTTTGGTGGCTGGAATCCATGAATATGCTGTGCGCGGAAATTGATTTTAGCGCACGCGGCTGGTGCAGGGATTCGCACGTGCACACTGTGCGCCAGCCGCGTGCGCCACTTGTGCGCTGAATTCTATGAATTACCCCCTTAGTGTCAAGGTACATACACGTGGGTAAGGACCTTAACGTCTTATTCGAGTGTGGTGTGGTAGTATGTAGGAATGAAGGTAGGAACCTTGAGGGTGGTATAAGGTCAGATGGCGAAAGGCTGATCGCCATGGACAATCGATTATGAGGTGCTCTGGGATTAATGTGAGGGTCCATGATAGGTTTCCAAGGAGCACTTACTGTAGTGAGGACTAATGCAACCAAGTACAGGCGGAAAATACAAGTTGTAATCAGGGCAGAGGCTAGGTGTGGTAAACACATAGCTATGCTCTATATAGGATATGCAGCAGTTGCTTAGAATGCGCAATCCTGCGGCTAGGGAAGAGCCAAACTTAAGTATAGTTGACAATAAGTGTAGGCAGTAGGTAACAGCCCTAAATCAGGTAGTACTAAAGGAGGCATGTGAGGTCAGAATCGGTGCAGCATACAGTTCTAGAAAAGTGCATCCAACAGTTAAGTATATCACAGTACAAGTAATCATTTGGCATGTAAGGTCAGAATAGGAAAAAATGAAATGCAAAAGAAAATACTAGGTCGGAATGGGTGCAGCATCCAGTTCTAGAACAGTACAGCCAACAGTGAAGTATGGCACAGTACAGGTGAACATTTGTTACGGGCAAATTATAGACATAACAACAGCTCTGACAATCTGAATGTTAACATGCCGAGGCAGGACATACTGGCAGAGGTTAATGCTGTTTGGTTAGGGGTTGAGAGGCTGAGGTCGCCAAGCGATCAAACTCACAAGTGTATCTAGTATACTGAAGCAAATGCCCTTCTCAAAACTAAGAATAGAAGATAGTAACGTTGCAGGCCATGTTTGCGGTACGATAGGCAATGAAAAAATGCACGGTAAGTCAAATATGGTTTGCTCAAGGAGAGCGCAACAGCAAATACGAGCTGACTATGCAAAAGAAAATACTAGTGCAGCAAATAAGACACATTTCTCACAGAGATTCAGCACAAAGGGCAAATAAGTCACGTGAGACAGGGTAAGGCGTATTCAGTATAGTACTAACTATAGTTACCCTGTGAGCCGTTCTAATCTAGTTGCTGGCTTGAAAAGTCGGGCGTGAACAGTGTCTTTGGAGGGGAACGCTGCAGTGACATGTGGCGTAATTACGTTAATATTAGAGATGAGGTGACAGGGAATACAATGGCAATTTTGGTATGTCACAGTGTGCGTAGGTAATATGCAGCACCTTTGAACTGCAGCTTCCAGCCCGTTAAGATGAGGTAGCAATAACCTTGAGATGGATGGGGATGCAGAAATTATTCAAACATCAATAATTGAAACAACTCAGGTAGTTGACAGAAGGATAGCTGTTTTAATATCAATTATCTAAAACAGGGAGTAAAACGGACATCAACGGATGTCTCAGTGTAATGACTCTCTCGAGACTTCTCAAAGCATTTCATAAAAAATTACATTTTTATAGTACATATTCGTCATTCATGACATTAACCTGCGTATCATTAACGTCATCCTACGTGGCAAACTTCAAAACCTAAGGGTGAATGTGATAGAGTCTAAACGGATCATCTAGGTATACGATCCATACTCGTCTAGGCAGTGGAATAAAGTGATTTGCTTCTTAACATCAGGTGGGGCAACTAATTTGTATTTGTTTTATTTATATAGCGCAGACCAGGCCCAAAGGCAACCGGGCGCATATCCTGGCAGAAAATTACAAGTATAACATATCATCACAATGGTACCAACAGATTGTGAACAAAATATACAAAATATACAATTGACGTTACAAATCAGAGCAATAAGCAGAACAGTAGTGCCGGAACAAAGCAGAGCTAGGTCCCAGATGGCCCATCAGAGTCAGAAGAGCGGTTGTTAGTGAGATGTAACTAGCCAAAGCTTGGCTTTGTGTTTGAATAGGTTAAATGACGGTAAGGTTCTAAGCCCTTCCCGTTGAACATGTCACTATAAACATCACTAACTGTGCAACGTCTAATTGGTTACATAACCATAGGACCCTTGATCATGCGGTCCTCTACCATTGGTTACTTTCTAACCTCCGTCAGCACCTTCCCATCTATGTTAGCAGCACACAGGCTGAGCATCCATGTGCTGGAGAGCTCATCTTAACTGTCCGTGCTTAGAAACCTCTGGGTGTTTAAGTGCTAATAAATACACAACTAAGACAAAAAAACCAATTACGCAACAAATTCCTGTAACAGCACCTCGATGCCCGCGGGCTGTGTGAGCGCTTTAAAAATGTAAATTTTAAAAAAAATGCTTCACACCAATTAACATGACCATCCATCATCACCTCAGTGGTCTGCTGTCAATTAGGGCTTTGAACTCGGCCTTGTAAAGGTTCCTTGCTTCTGAAGAATTCAGGGGAGTGAAGGCACGCTCTGCCCTCGTGCGTAGGGGTGACCATCATGCTCATCCAACTTTTGCTCCCCACGTGACCAAAGACCACGAAATCAAGCTTTCACCATATTTAAAATGCTATTTTCTATTAGACCTGTGACGTCTTTGTGTTTTTATCCATGCCTTCTGAACATGAGCTTTGTTCTTTCCCACAATTTATATCCAATGTCAGCTCACCCCAGTTTGATATGGCCTTGGCTTCTTGGCTCATCCAACCTCGCCTTTCTGAGATTCGCCTGTAATTCACTTGTTTTCTAACTGCGATATACTGGAAAAGCAGCCTTCCTTCTTTTTGCTCAGCTCTGCTATTGTACGTAGTGGGCACATCCATTGTTTACTGACTCCAATATATATGTACTTGTTTGCACATGCTGCACTCTATTTACCATAAAGCTAGCCTTAACAATACTTTGTCTGCTTGCATTTATTTGCATATTGAAGAAAGAGGAGTGGACAAATGTATCACACCCTAGTAATATGAATGTGGGAGAGTCTATAGGATAATAACCATATAGTATTGTAGAGTAATTTAAGGGCGTGAATTTTGAGGTGCAGAGGAGAGAGAGGCGACCTTGACACCTAGGTTGCACGAAAATGAGAAACAGAAAAAGTTCCCCAGTTGGGAACCCACGTCCCCTGCACACTTTCTAGTATCTGGAAAACCAGGCTAACAATTTAATGGTTGTTAAACCAATGACTCAAGTCTTATAATAGAGATACTTAGTACTATGAAAATTCAAAAAGACAAACAATATTAAAGAAATAAATATTGAATCACAGGGGGTCACAAGAACCAATCTTCATTTTATTCGTGATGTTGAAGCTGTGGATGGCCCAACGTGTTTCGAGTGGAAAAACACTCTTCATCAGGGGCAAGTCAAAATTTCTAGAAAGAATTATATACAGTAATCACATAAGTGTTTTTTGATAAATACATATATCTCAATAATCAAAACATCAAAACATAATTTGAACATTTCGACATCCAATCCTGAAGGAACGATCTATAAGTCATTTGGTGCAATGTCCATAGTTTAAAGAAATAGTAACATATTTAACAATTAAGTATAAATATGTATATATAGGAGTGAAAGTGACAATCTTGCAACTCCCTTGCCAGTGGTCGTGGTCACAAAAATTACTAAAGAATGAGTCCCATACAAGTCTTAAAATATCAACAGATAGTAGTTTTGACTCTAACCTTGTGATCTTTTTCAGTAAAATTGTTTCAAGCAAGGAGCAATCTCTGGTTCAGCAAACCCTGCGCATTCGGGGAAATCAGGTAAGGAGACTTGTGGGCTAATCCATATCTGTAAAAAGGGGACTCAGCGTAAGGTTCATCTAAATCAAGGGGGGAGTACTGTTGGTCAACAATAGTAGAAAGAGGATATAGAAAGAAAATAGTCAAGACTTACAGCCTGTAGCCGTCATCAATAGATGCTGTTTTAATCAGATGGTCGTTTCAACACGTGGTGGAGCAAGTGGATCTAATATACACCTGGGATGTAACCAGGGCTGTACCTATGAATAGGCCAAGGACAGGCTCTAAAAAAGAGTACTGAAAATAGCTCAGTGGAAGGACCAGCAAGCGAAGTGAAGAATAGCATCGAGGTGGGGGAATCTGGTGCATGGAGCAGCCTGCCGTTAGCTAGCTGCCTAACGATTAGTGAAATTCTTACCTACAACCATCAGCGTTGCAACCAGGAGACCAGAGAACAGGAAGTTGTCCGACTCAGTACACACCGCTGACGGAGTTTATATGAAGAATGGGGGCATGACGTCATCACGCGCATGCGCATGAAGCGTCCCAGTCGGCACTATCAGTATTATAATATCAATTGTGAATGATTAGACAGGTCATTTAAAGAATTAGAGGTTTAAGGTACGAGAAACGTTGATGCCCTATGAATTAATAATAAGAATCTTGAAAAATAACTTGTGTACGGGAATGTTTATGGTATGACGTCATCACGCATGCACGTGTGTGACGTCATATGTACACAAACCGAGTGGAAACTCGAGAGGTCGGGAATTAAAGTGCAGTGCTCCGGTATGAAAACCCCTGGAGTGTATCTGGAAATGGGAGGCATGGGTAAGGGGAAGGACCCCAGGTCACAGAGTGCTCATAATAAAAAGGAGATAGTAAACAGCTCCTGTGGCCTGACTAGAATGTGTGATCCTCGGAGGAAGAACCCTTCATCACATGAGCACTACAGAATGCATAATAGAATGGATGGTAATAGGCGTTCGAACGATTAGCCCATGCGGCAGTCGCAGGAGCATGCAGTGTCTATGGCTATACTATAGGGGAGAATAACACATGTTAAAAAAATTACTGTTGGTCATGCGCCACTACCTCGTGGTAGCGCGGGTAGTGTTTCATGGAAACAATAAGTTTATTAGTAAGGGTTGGTGAAAGAGCAAAAAAGTGAAAATACAGCTAAATTAGGATTAGAATGAGCTTGTGTTTTGTAGAAAAATAAATAAATAAATAAATAAATAAATAGAAAATGCAGCTAGATTTAAATTAGCTGTGTGATATAGAACAATAAAATAGCAAGATTTGCAATAGGTAATATAGAAATAAACAGGAATGGGTGTACCAAATGAAAGTACAGACAAAAGGCTGAGAGGACCGAGAGAAATCCCACAATGGGAGATTAGAGTAAACATGGCAAGACTATTACAGTAACTATAAACCTATACCCGGACCATCTGGGGCCCCAAAGAAACCATTTCCTAACAACAACACCGATAGCAGTGACATCACTAGCGTGGAACAAGAAGAACAACCCACCACAAGCACAACCAATCCCATTGTGACTCCCGTTGACACGGGTAGTACTACGCCGATACCAAGGGCAACGGACACGGCAATTCCTCCAACTCCTGCACAGCCTTTTTTAGGCGATGTCCAACCTGAAGAGGGCAAAAGAAAACCACGCCAAAAGAACAAATAGATTCACCATTAATCGTAAATATTTCATCCAGACAGCTATCTAAAGCAGAGATAGACACACTCAGTCTCGGGATTTCTTTCATCCCCACAAATTCAACTAACCTATTTGAAGAAGAAATCAATTTATTTAAGTTGATACGCAAAATGGAGCTGAAGATCTTCTTTGACAATCTGGGACAACTAACTCCAGCCAAAGAACACGATTACCTAGACATGAAGAAGCAGAGTACCTTTCATCCACAAATTAATAATCCACTTATCAACTTATTTAAAACTAAAACCACAAGAGACCTGAGGAAGATTAAATATGAATGTTCTACTAATCAAAACATTCAGAGACATCAATTTAAAATAATCAAAGATCTTGCTGATGACAATTCCCTTACGATTAAACAAGCGGACAAAGGGGGAGCCCTAGTACTCATGGACACAAACCTATACAACACAGGGTGTCTTAAGCTACTGGACGACAGGCAGACCGATCTCCCTCTGGACAACGACCCCACAAACGACATAAGCACTGTTATCAAACAGATAGTTGAGAAAGCTAGCACAATGGATTGGATATTGGATAAAAGCGAAGAATTTCTGATTAAAACAAATCCAATAATTCCAGTGTTCTATGGATTAGCAAAAATCCACAAAAATTCCAAAGATCCCCCATTTAGACCAATTGTTGCCGGCACCGATAGTATCTTCCAACCCTTGGCTGTTTACCTGGACACTGCACTCCAACCTTTGGTACAGAAAATACCTACGTACCTTAAAGACACTACACACTTTCTCCAGACAATTAATACCTTACGGATCAACTACATGGACCCTTTAATATTCTCCATGGACGTCAGTAGTCTCTACACCTCGATTCCCCATGATGAAGGCATAGCTGCCCTAGAATGGTTTCTTCTAAGACATGATGATATTCAGATTCAGAAAACATTTGCCATTGAACTCATTAATTTAATACTCTATAACAATTACTTCAGATTTAATGACCAGTACTATTTACAGATCTCAGGTACATCTATGGGCTCTGCTGTAGCCCCCTCATACGCAAACATCTTTATGTTCTATTTTGAGAAAACCTATGTCTTGGATCATCCATATTGGAAAAACAACATTCACTGTTGGAAAAGATACATTGATGACGTCTTTGGCGTCTGGAATGGCACGGAACAGGAGTTGACTGACTTTTGGCACTACATCAATCAATGCAATCCAAGAATCAAATTCACCATAGAAATTGGAAGACCACAGGTGAACTTTCTGGACATTACGGTAGAATGGAAAAACATGGAACTAGTGACATCTATGTATAGGAAACCAATGGATGTGAACAGCTCTTTGCACTTTAACAGTTTTCACCCAAGACATTTATAGGAAAATCTTCCTTACAGTCAATTTTTACGCGCTAAACGGATTACTTCCAATACAGAAAGGCTCCAAACTGAATTCGACATTATGAGATCAAGATTCTTGGAAAGAGACTTCCCAGAAGCAGTGGTGACACAAGCCATAACCAGGACGGAATCTAATCCCCGTGATGTGTTACTAAACAAACAACCAACACAGAGCAAATCCAACCTCATTTACACACTGAGGTACTCGGCACAGAGTTTTCAAGTCAAAATGATCATCACTAAGAACTGGGATCTGATCAAATCTGATCCCAACCTTAACCGGCTTTTCCCAACACCTCCAATGTTAGCGTACAAGAGAGGGAGGAATTTCAGAGATACCCTGATTAAAGAAGAAAGACCGAAAAAATCCACTCAGAGGACACTTACGAAGTTGAAGTACGGGACCTTCCCTTGCTTAAACTGTCAGCATTGCTCAAACATCATAAAAGGAAACCACATCAGGCATCCAAACAATGGCAAGAAGATCCTTTTGAAAAGTTATGCCACTTGCGACCCCAAAAATGTAATCTACACCATCCGTTGCCCTTATGGTAAATACTATGTGGGGAAGACCAGTAGAAAAGCCAAGGAAAGATGGACCGAGCATAAGCCCCAGATCAGAAAAACTTGAAATCACCCATATTCCACCATTTTAGGGACAATAATCACAATATCTCACAAATTCGATTTGCAATACTGGAAGTGATACATCCCCTCCACAGGGGCGGAGATCTACCTAAACTTCTTGCGCAAAAGGAACTTCATTGGATACATAGACTGGATGCAATGTCCCCGCTTGGTCTGAATGAAGACTACTACTTGGGCCCATTTATCTAAAACCTAATATCCACACACTATTCTCTTCATTAGCTCCACTACCCTCACTCGATCAATTGGTCATGATCCCCACTCAGAGTTAAATGAGATTATTTCACCTATTTTGACTAACAGACTGGGAACCAGGTTTTGGTTAGATTACCCCTTTTGGTTATTTTTTTGAAAAAATGTTGTTCATCCCAAGTACTAACTCAGTGATATTGACTACTATAACTTGAGTTATTAACATCACAATCATTGTCAGCTGAAGATATGCTTTCCATCTTTGTAAACTGATAAAATGTCATGAGTTCAACTATCAGACGGTGCACCATACATGGGCAGATTAGCATCCTGTTTGACTACTGCGTGAGATATTTTATCAGCATATTACTGATATACAACCTTGGTCAATAAGGTTATGTCCGATAGTAAGTTTACTATTGATCTTCGGATACCCTGACTATGTTATTTGCTCTACAAGGTCAATGGATGTACTTGGTTTTCAGCTAGGATGTGCTTGTTTTAGATACACCGCATCACTGCAAACCACACTAGAGTCCTTTACAGAACCTATGACAGCATTTTTCCATTCCTCAGTCTACCGATCTCTGATAGAGTCCTCTCTTATTACATATTAGAGATCAGTTGTTTTCTACTTCCTAGCCACCAACTTTAACGTGTGTTTACTCTAATCTCCCATTGTGGGATTTCTCTCGGTCCTCTCAGCCTTTTGTCTGTACTTTCATTTGGTACACCCATTCCTCTTTATTTCCATATTACCCATTCAAATCTTGCTATTTTATCGTTCTATATCACACAGCTAATTTAAATCTGGCTGCATTTTCTATTTATTTATTTATTTATTTATTTATATATTTTTCTACAAAACACAAGATAATTCTAATCCTAATCTAGCTGTATTTTCACTTTTGCTCTTTTACCAGCCCTTACTCATAAACGGACTGTTCCCATGAAACATTACCCACGCTACCTCGAGGTAGTGGCACATGACCAACAGTAATTTTTTTAACATTTGTTATTCTCATCTATAGTATAGCCATAGACACCGTATGCTCCTGCGACTGCCGCATTGGCTAATAGTTCGAGCGCCTATTACCATCCATTCTAGTTATGCCTTCTGTAGTGCTCATGTGATAAAGGGTTCTCCTTCCGAGGATCACACATTCTAGTCAGGCCACAGAAGCTGTTTACTATCTCCTTTTTATTATGAGCACTCTGTGACCTGGGGTCCTTTCCCTTACCCACGCCTCCCATTTCCAGATACACCCCAGGGGTTTTCATACCGGAGCACTGCACTTTATTCCCGACCTCTCGGGTTTCCACTCGGTTTGTGTACATATGACGTCATGCACACGCATGCGTGATGACGTCATACCATAAACATTCCCGTACACAGGTTATTTTTCAAGATTCTTATTATTAATTCATAGGGCATCGACGTTTCTCGTACCTTAAACCTCTCATTCTTTAAATGACCTGTCTAATCATTCACAATTGATATTATAATACTGATAGGGCCGACTGGGACGCTTCATGCGCATGCGCGTGATGACGTCATGCCCCCATTCGTCATATAAACTCCGTCAGCGGTGTGTACTGAGTCGGACAACTTCCTGTTCTCTGGTCTCCTGGTTGCAATGCTGATGGTTGTAGGTAAGAATTTCACTAATAGTTAGGCAGCTAGCTAACGGCAGGCTGCTCCATGCACCAGATTCCCCCACCTCGATGCTATTCTTCACTTCGCTTGCTGGTCCTTCCACTGAGCTATTTTCAGTACTCTTTTTTAGAGCCTGCCCTTGGCCTATTCATAGGTACAGCCCTGGTTACATCCCAGGTGTATATTAGATCCACTTGCTCCATCACGTGTTGATACGACCATCTGATTAAAACAGCATCTATTGATGACGGCTACAGGCTGTAAGTCTTGACTATTTTCTTTCTATATCCTCTTTCTGCTATTGTTGACCAACAGTACTCCCCCCTTGATTTAGATGAACCTTACGCTGAGTCCCCTTTTTACAGATATGGATTAGCCCACAAGTCTCCTTACCTGATTTCCCCGAATGCGCGGGTTTTGCTGAACCAGAGGTTGCTCCTTGCTTGAAACAATTTTACTGAAAAAGATCACAAGGTTAGAGTCAAAACTACTATCTGTTGATATTTTAAGACTTGTATGGGACTCATTCTTTAGTAATTGTTGTGACCAGGACCACTGGCAAGGGAGTTACAAGATTGTCACTTTCTCTCCTATATATACATATTTATACTTAATTGTTAAATATGTTACTGTTTCTTTAAACTATGGACATTGCGCCAAATGACTTATAGATCATTCATTCAGGATTGGATGTCGAAATGTTCAAATTATGTTTTGATATTTTGATTATTGAGATATATGTATTTTTCAGAAAACACTAATGTGATTACTGTATATAATTCTTTCTAGAAATTTGGACTTGCCCCTGATGAAGAGTGTTTTTCCACTCGAAACACGTTGGGCCATCCACAGCTTCAACATCACGAATAAAATGAAGATTGGTTCTTGTGACCCCCTCTGATTTAATATTTATTTCTTTAATATTGTTTGTCTTTTTGAATTTTCATGGTACTAAGTATCTTTATTATAAGACTTGAATCATTGGTTTAACAACCATTAAATTGTTAGTCTGGTTTTCCAGATACTAGAAAGTATGCAGGGGACGTGAGTTCCCAACTCAGGAACTTATTTTGTTTCTTATTTATTTGCATATTTACATGTGTAAATATCGCAAGATGTCATTTATCTCGATACTTTCTTGATGCCTTATAGAATTGCCTTCCTTCTCTGGTTTCTGCATCTCCTCTATATACGTCAGCTCTACTCTTTGTGACATCATCGTTTTTCTTTGTTATTCAACCGTCCTGTTTTCTTCCGGACTTTCACTCTGACAGCCATTATACTGTCTCATATGCGGGTATGGTTGCCTCAATGGAAATCTTGCTTCCAGGATGCTCCTTGGTATTTGTAGTTCAAATGGCTTTGTACGTGTCTCATATTATGGCTTCTAACATATAGGCAATATGGGCGAGGTGATTGAGGTGGGGGTACTTAGCTCCTTCTCTACACTCCCCCCTCTAGGCGATTCATCGACCACTCTCCCATTATGCTTCACATCTAGACATCCTTGACTGAAGAAATGTTTCTTTGGGATCCATATCTTTATAACTCCTTTCAGGCATCCAGCTGATTTTGCATGCTCATCCTTGTTCCAAGTCATGAGCATGCACTGTCCACTTGGACTACAATAGATCCACCTTCCTACATACTCCTTATGGTTCTTTGTATACAGGAACTTCATTCCCTCAGGTGCAGGGATGCTGGCCTTCACAAAGTCTCTAATCTCTTCATCCGTTAAGTCTCTGGCCTTCCATCCTGATTCAACATTGATCATGATCTTCATCCCTATGGCTTTTTTTGCTGTCTTCTTGCACTGTGTGATTATTATCTTGATCACACAGAATCCCAGTAACACTAACACAATGAGGCTCCAAGGAACTTGAACATGTCTGCCATCCATTATGGGCTTCGTCTATCCTCTGGATGTGTAGCTTTGTTAGCATTTCAATGGCCTCTGTCAAGGTGCCATTCTCGTCATCGTGAGAAGGTATGAATGTGCAACATGATTCTCCTATTTTTGCACAAACACCTCCACCCATAGCTGTGATCATGTCAAGGACATATCTATTCTGAAGAGCCATCAGTCTTATGGCTCTCAGCTCCTCTCTGATAGCATTGAATCCCTTTATGGTTGTGTTGATTGTCTGCAGCAATTCCCATCTGGTTATCTGCTCCAACCTGAATTCTCAGCATGAAGATTAACGTGAATATGGATGAAGTCTGGCTGAACAGTCTTTGTTCATACGGGATGGAGTCAAAAGCTTCTATTGACTTGGCAGAGAAGTAGTTCTCCCTCTTCATTCGATGAATCAGCTCCACAGATCTCTTCTTCTTCAGTCAGATGAGCATCTGCTTTCGGGAAACTGTCAATATTCAGGTCACTTTTAGGAATCACCAACACAGGAACATGAACGTTCACCAAGGTGCATATTCCTCCCCAGTCTGTGGGTAATCTCCTATAAGCTTTGGCTCCAAAAGTCCAACAGTGAACCATGATCACTACTGTCCCAAGATTAATCTTTGGTGCATCAAAGATCCGACTGCAGTTCTCATTCTCTCTGACTTTTCTTGTGCCATTTTTTCTGAAGCACAACTTTGAACTTTCCAAAGGTACTATCTGCAAGGGTCCGCCTCTGTCTTTGACCCAGGTCAACAGTTTAGCAAGTTTCAGCCACAACGGTTTGCACCCCACCTGGGCATTCCAACCAGTTGATTCAGGATGATCATATATCATCCAGGCTCTGCAGATAACCACTCCTGTCTCCCACCCATTAGATGATAATACTGATCCCCAAATCTGCATCTGGCCTCTGTTCTTCCAGTGTCAGATGTTTTCTTCAATCTTTCGTGGACTCTCAAGTCTTTTGTCTACTTCCCATCTGATTTCAGTTTCTTTCACTCCAGGCTTTTCATATCTGATCACGTGATTCTTGGTATGAGCTCTGTTTCTTGCCTTTGTGTCTTGTACATAGTCATCTTCATCCGGATCTGTCTTTTCAGTTGCCCATTTGAGATAGGCATCTCGAGCCATGAACTGGCAACTTGTATGACAGAGTCCGATACGTGACAGACAATGTGCTGTCTGGACGTCTATTTCAATAGCTATGAAGATTTTAGACTTTCCGATGCTATAAGGCAGAAGTGCGCATAAAAAGCACTCCGCCTTCAAGATCCTGCTTCCCACTTCTTTCATATTCTGATACCAAATGTTGTTCCCCAAGTGTGCTGTGCTGTCCAGGTAATCATTTAGCTCATGATCATCCTCCCCAGCATTTATTTTGGATCTCGTTCTTTCTTCAAGAAGTAGGTCAGCATAGTTTCTCCTTACTGGGACAATCATAGAAACATTTTTCAGTGGACTGGGTGCGTTTACATGTGCTACCTGAGTAGGAGAAAGTTCTAGGAGTTTCATCCTCTCAGCATAAGCTTTAGGCATAAAAATATCTCGCAAAACCTCCATGTGTGATTTCTTTTTAGAAACTAACCCTGGTTCATTTATCACAGGAACAGGTGATCTTGTCTGTATCTCTAGAGTAGGAACAATCACATAAGGCCTTGGCTGCCTAGTATTTGCTACAGCTGTATCCTTCTTTTCTTGTATAGAGGATACACAGGAATCTTCACTTTACCTATGTCTACATAATAAGTTGTTTGTACTGTGAGTGAGAGCAGTATTACTATGAACAAAATACAGGTGTAAACTGTGCATGAACGCAACCACTTAAAGCAATAACTTTTAATACATTGTGGATGTCTGTCATGATGTTCCATGATGAAGTTGCTACTGATGCTGCCCATGTTATGTTTAAGAAAAGAAAAAGTAATTTTAATAGGGCAACATCATGCACTTTTATGGAATCGGCGGAATCGGCTCAAAAAGTTCCTCGATCAGCTTTTGCAGGCTGACTATACAATAATACACTCAATTTACCAATAAATACCACGACTTGGCCTCTGACCAGCTGACATGAACATTTTCTTTCAGCATGAAACAAAAGTTCCTTAATCAGCAACTCTTTTAATCTTCTTCCCCCTAAAGTCTCATTCACTTCTCAAGGTTCTCTACGAGTACCCGTTCACTTGGTTTATATTGTATCTCAATATTTCATTGAGTGTTGCATTGTTATAAGCAACCTTATCAAAATTGGGCCACTTTTTTTGATCTTGCAAGAACAAGTGAACATTAGTAGTTATCCCCATCAGTGCAGGGTAAGCACGCAAGATGAACACAAAGATTGCAAGAATGATCCGGAAAGCATTATCGTTGGGCACCACCATAGGCACCCTAGATAGGAATTTCAATAAGACAGGAATAGGTGAACTTTTCCCTCTTCCCGATGTTGGAATAGGAACTCAGAATTTGACATATTCGACTTGTTAATCAAGGCTTAAGTTTGCCTCAGTCAGTCCAATGTCAACAAGTTCCTGTGGCTCAATAACAATTGTTTTCCCTTAACCCCCTTTTAGTGACATAAAGGAGTGTCTCAAAATAATCCACAGTCCAATAACCTCTTTGTTTTTACTTGGCCGCGGCTTCTGCATCCTTCTTCTACGTCATAGACCTAGTCTGCATGTGCTGTGTTTCTCACCCGATGCTCTCTTCGGGTGGGGTGAGGGTGAGGGTGATGTAGGCTCTCCAGTGTAGATCTTTATGTCGCCAAGGAATATCCAACACGTCTGCCTTGCACTTTGACTGCAGACGGTGTCACGTCTTCCACTATGACGGGGACGTTAAAGCGAGGTTCGTGCCACCTTCGAGTGAAATTACGAATTAGAACTGCATCTCCAGGAAAAAGTTTAGGAAGACAAAGCTGGTCAGCTCCTGTGTTCTGCGTTGCCCTACACCCCTTTTGTTTGAGCTGAGCTGAAATGACAGAGATACTTGAGGCCATACATGTAAGGTAGTCACGTAGCTCCTTTCCTAACAATTCTGCTGTTGGCTGGGCATCACTTCTAGTTCTAGACAGAGGTGTGAGGGGTGTCCTCATCTGCCTCCCTGTCACTATCTCGTGAGGGTTAAGATGGTGGTCTGAAGCTGGCTGATTCCTTAACGCATACAATGCCAGTGATAGACAATGCAACCATCCTTTTTTCAGAGTCAATTTAAATTTAGCTATTCTCTCTTTAAGCAGGCCATTGAGTCCCTCACAGACATCATTCGCCTGTGGGTGATATGCCAATGAAAACTTGTGCTTTATGTTATGTTTGACTTTATTGACAAAGTGAGAGCCATTATCGGATCTCATATTCTCCTTCTAGAAAACACTTCTCGTACAAAAAATGTGGCTGCACCGGTGGCATCTGGGTGTGTACACGGTCCAGCTTCGATCCACCTTGAAAAATGTCGACATAGTCGATGTGTAAATGCTGAAAGGGACCATTAGGTCTCACAATGACTCCTCTAATTGTGCACAATGTGTGCCCAGCAGTAAACTTTTGACATATGATACAATTTATTACAAAAAATACAACGTGTTCTACTATATTTGGAACAAACCAATCCTCTGCTATTGTTGTGATGAGGCTCTCTCTAGTAATGTGCGCAGGGTAGTGTAGCTGTTCCAATGCCACCCTTAACAAGGCTACAGGCATCACCGGTTTACAAGTGCTGTGTTGTCACCACAATGCCTCAGAGGGGTTTAAAGAACACCCTCTATGTGTCCACAAGTCTTTTTCATCTTGGGGCACTTCCCCTTGGAGTCCTCCGAATTGTGTGCTAGACAGATTGTTGTAACAGTCTGGCACACTCATCATCACCACCATGCTTTAATTCACATCAGACGTATCAAATGACATAATGACTTCTGTACATGCAATGCGTTTGGCTTCCTCATCTGCTTTTTGATTCCCACGTGAAATAAAATCTGACTGTTTAGTGTGAGCTGTGCATTTTACAACTGCAATGGCTACTGGGAGTTGTAGTGCTCTAATGAGTCTGTCCAATAAGGCTGTGTGTTGCACCGGAGTGCCGTCCGCTTGGATGAAGCCCCTCCTTTTCCAATGTGCTAGCCCTGCGTGCACCGTTGATGTCACATAGGCGAATTTGCTGTACACCGTTACTTCCTGATCAGCATGATTCTCAAGTGCGACAATCAGTGCCACTAATTGTGCAGCCTGTGCAGAAAAGTGAGATGTAGTTGTGCACTTGACACTACTTCAAACTCTCTATTGGCCGTGTGTTTTACCACAGCGACACCTGTATATCTTTGTCCATCATTTTGATCGATTCTAGATGAACCATCAATAAAGAGAATCTCCCCAGTTGCCAATGCATTTTCCTTCACACTTGGGAGCTTGTCATAGAACTCTTCATAGTTTGAGCAATCATGCGAATGCGCACCCTCTGCCAGTGGTTCCTCTAAAAACATAGCAGGATTCACTATTCTGCATCTGACTGCATCTGAATATTTTAATCGTTGGATTCGATATGACCACCTCATCGGCAGAAGCCCTTTGAGATGTCAACGTACCTTTCAGTTTTTCCAGAATGGCAAACAATGCATGCTCAACAAATAACGTCATAGAACACCCCATCACTATACTGGCAGCCATCTCAATGGTGAAGGTGGCGGCTGCTAAAGATTGTTCACACGGGAAGTGACCCCTCATTACGGGGTCTAAAATCCGACTGTAATACGCAAGGGGTTTGTACCCCAACGTGGTTCTCTGCGTGAGTACAGCTGTCATATAAGTGCCATTTGTGTGTGAAAACAGGAAGAATTCCTCCACATAATTAGGAATCCCTAGCACTGGAGCTGTACAAATCACTTTTTTCAATTCATCAAACCCTTCTTTCATTGCCTCATTCCAAAAAATGTTTCCTGATTTACCTGTGCTTTTTTCAGGGCTTGCAACAAGGGCCTTATGTATGAAGTGTAGTCAAAGACCCATGCTCTCACATAATTACATAGTCCTAAAAATCTCTGCATGTGTTTTATCGTGACTGGCTTTACTGTCTCAGCCCTCTCAGGAGTATCCTTCTTTCATTCATGTGAGATTAACTAGCCTATCTACAGCACTTCCTCCTGACAGTACTGTGACTTCTCCTTGTCTACTTTATATCCTTTGTCTGCAAGAATAATCATCACCTGAACTGAATTGCGTCTGCACTCTTCCTCTGAGGTGCTACAGACCAATATGTCATCCACGTATTGTAACACAACACTTTCTAAATCAATATTGCTTAAGTCCATCTGTAAGACCCTATTGAAAATTGATGAGGACTCATAGTACCCCTGTGGTAATCGAGTACTTTTCAGGCAGGTTTGTCTGAATATAAATGATGTCAAATCTTGCGAGTCTTTGTGCAGTGGGATTGAGAAAAACAAATTTTTTTATCAATCACAGTAAAATATGGTGCCTTAACAGGTATGTTACATAACATTGTCACCGGATTAGGAACTAGAGGAAACTCGGCCTCTACAATCTGATTAATCGGGCTTAAATCTTGAATTAAACTCCATGATCCTCCTTTCCCTTTTTTGATCAGATAAATCGTGGTATTACACAGTGATTCTTATGTCACTAAAATACCCTGTTCCATCAGAGCAGATATCGTCTTAAAAATACCTTAATCTGCCTCTCGAGACATGGGATACTGTCGTGCTCAAGGTAAAATTGTTCCTGGTTTCAATTTAATCTTTACTTCTCCAGCCCCCTTCAATAGGCCTACTTCATAGGGGATCTTTGTCCATAAAGAAACTGGTATCTTTGCCATGTCTTCATCGTAATACAACAGACACAGTACACAGTCACAGTATTACAATTGAGCCGGTAAACTCCCAACGATGATACGCCCACTACTAACATTAGTGAATGTATTGAATCGGTAAAGCGAACCAAACATGTATATTTTTACATATGCATACCCCTTACCTTTTTCAGAATACGACATGAATATTTGATAGATACCAATGCTGGTGAACTGTAATTACTTGAAACTGCAACATTGACCTTTCAGGTAACACCCAAAGTTAAATTTAAACACAAGAGGTGATGGGTTATCTTGGTAAAAAACTTTTAATACCCTATATCTCTAATACTAGAGTGGAATATAGCTCACAGGCTTCTTAACATTGAGGCGTACTTTTTCTTGTTCCTTTAGGAAACTGATCACTAACAAATACCGACTTTACACGGCCCATGTACCCTATATATTTTGATCAGAGGAGAGTATATGTTTCAAGGACGCTAGGAGGATTTACACATAAGTTAATATACCATGATTCAATCCTTTGAGACACGAGCGCATTAAGCGTGAACCCTAGGACCTCATAGTTACGGCAACTTGTTCATGTAGCTCTTGCTGAATACAGGCTAATTATTTCTTTGTATTCTTATCAATACTTGGATAGTAAATATAAAAACGTTGGAAACTGTTAGTTAACTTTGTATCTAAATATGCCTACTAGATTTCCAGTGGGATAATCAGAGCTATATCAATTTTTAAAAAAATCACAGTTAATGATTGAAATGTAAAATTATATGATTCTGTTTACCTTTCCATTAATATTCATTTTTTATTTTCTTTTGTTTCCTTTTACCGAAATACATTTTTCTCCTGCTATTTTTTCCCAGCCCCTCCCCGCTGTGTCTGTTCCCTTCCCAGACTTCCTGTGCAAACTAGGATTGTCCACTGAATATGTTTATTGCACTAATTATCAGTAGCTTTATGCCCTGAAGACGGCCTAGATAGGTTGAAACATGTGTTGGCGTGACCAAGTTTCTTTTCTAAATGTATATTTAGTATATGTGCAAATAACCAAGTGTGACAAAAGTCTCTACATGTATGACTAATTGTTTGTCAAAGGATGGATCTTTTCTTTTCTATTTGGACAATAATGTATGCAAATAATACTTCTGTCCAATGCTGGATTTAAAAATACAGGAACCGTACTTTATACACTTACAAGGTGTCTCTCATATTTATTTACTCACTCTCTTAACTCTTAAACTCTATTAATCAATACGACACTGTTGTGGTATATGAATGAAGGAGCGCAGTCTGTAAGGTTAGCACTATCCATAGATACAGTCTTTTCAGGCGACAGTGGAAAATCACCAGCCTAACGACACGGCTGCAGCCGCCATTATATTGTTCATATTCACCTAAGTTTCTGCTACCTTAGTGGTGCGCACCCACAAACTTCTTTGGGCCACGTTTTCCACAAAACCTAGTGTTCATCGTAATACTCATGGTGTTTCTGTGCTAACATCATTTTCAGAGGAACCTCTCGTTTAATGGCTCTTACCCAATAAGTAATGCTCATCTCGAAAATCACTAGATCATCAGATAGATAATTTCCAAACATCTCCTCATCAGTGACATCAGTCAACCTATAACCCTCTCCAATGGCAATCACTGTGCTCCAACGTCTGCCTTCATGGTCATTCCCATCAAGCAAAGCCATGTCTCCTTGCACTATGGCTGCTTGTAATTCTAAAGGAAAGATTTGCCCTTTCTCTTCATCGATAGGTATCTTTTCCTAAACAAAAATTCAACAGGTATTCTCATAGTTCTACCCACTAAGCATGGTAGCCATGTTCACAGAAAGCGTACCCCATAGTGAAAAATGTATGGTTCTATTGGCACTCATTTTATGGCTATCTGTCCTGCAAATGCCGTAATAAATTCACTCACGTTTAAATAATGCATTCCTGGTGTTGAGCACACTATGCCTTCATCAGTGAACAAAATTGTCATATTCAACTTGGTCATTAATTCTCGACCCAATATATTGGCAGGTGTCTGTCTCAAATATAATAACGACACAGACATGTCACACTCTCTTATAGAGACTGGTAGTGCATCAGTAAAAGGAACTCTACTTGTAGCTCCTGTGAACCCTTGAGTATTCATGGCATTTCCAGACATCAAATATTTTCCCTCATATACATGAGCACGTTACACCCATGTCTACTAAAAACGAAAAATATTTGCCTCCTGTATTAACGTCAACCCTCGATTCCTCTTGAGGATTTGGCATTATTGATGGTATAGAACAAATCAAGTCTCCCAGTGAGCTGTCCTATTGCGGGTACAGTCTCATTCCTGTACCTGTGAAAGGATTCCCTCCATCGACAGTGGCACCTCCTATTCTAGGAGTCATTAACTGTCCTGTGCTTGTGCTTTGTTGTATCTTCAAAGGTGACTGCTGTAACTGCCCTTGTGGCAGATTCATTGGTGGCTGTTGTGTTTGAATGTCTTGCTGTACTCTTGGCACTTGTGTCTGCTGCATTGTCTGATTCTTAGCAAACCCATCTCCATTCTTCTACGAATATGCAGGCGGGTTTAACATCCCCCCTCTCGAAAATTGATTATTCTGTACAAATCCTTGACTTCCACACATATGTGCAATGTCCCCTGTCATTACACATATCCAACATACAGGAGGTCTCCTAATTTGCCCTCCCTGCACACCTTAGTTTTCATTCTGCATGTTCTGGAACCCATTCTGATTGTTCTGGAAGTTTCCCTGATTATTCTGGAAGCCTCTTCCTCAGAAACCTCCCCTTCCCCATGGTATAAACCCATTATTACCTTGGTCAAACTGCCTTTGGTTATTACCCTTCAGCATGTTTGCTTATTACTGTGAACCGGATCCGTCTCCACTAGTCAACATTGCCCCTTCAATGGCATACTTGGAGAGTTTTTTCTGCACTAATTTTGCCTCTTCGCCTTTCCTAATGTCTTTCTTTCGAATCTTTTCTTGCAAAAGCCTGCAATAATGCATGATGGTCAGCTAAATCTCTGACCATGGCTTTGCTTCCATGCCCACTAATTTCTTGAGCTGTTTCTGTACCGGGTCTGGCTGCACTTGGCATAGTATATGATAAAACACAGGTATAGATTTCCCCCAAGCCTCGCATGTCTCCAAAGCCCACTGCTCTTGAAAATTCTAAATATAAACAAGCGCATCATCCCCTTCTTGCATCTTTTTCATCATTATAGCTCCTATATCTAATGTATCTGGATACAGCACCCTAAGCGCTTTCCGAACAGCCACCCTGCAATTATTGAACGGTGCTCCATCATGAGCAGTGTTTACCGTGGTAACACTGGAATATCCTGCTCTCGACCAGACATCATCAGCTCTTTCCCCAAGAATGGCAATCAGAAGACCCTTAATGTCCCCTACAGCTAATGTTTTTCCTCCTGTCATTTTCTCTAGCTCATGTATCCACTTCCCAGAGCCAGAAGTTAAACTCGGGAGTTTGCATGTTAAATTATCCTTATCCATTTGCGGCCAAGGTATATATTGTGGCCTTGCTCCTCCCTTCTCTAACAAAGGAAACTGTGAAATCCCAAACTCGCATTCGTCACCCATCGTTTGCCTGTCCATAGCAGGGACAATCGTTCCACACCGCCTTCTACCTTGTAGTGACCTTAGCCTGTTCAGAAATGGTGGCGAGTCCCCGCTCTGACCATGGGGGCTCTCTTTAGGCCGATTTAGCCGCATCACGGAATCTGATGCCCAAAATATAGGGAGGTCTACATCTGACCATCTTACTTCTTTATCTATTGACAAACACCCTTCAGGCCCACATATATTTCTTACTTTCCCATTAGCGGGTTCTCTATCCTCATCTGACATATCTTGTCCCTTGCTTGTGTGACCTCTCTCTTCATCATCTCTGTTCAAAGTCAGTCTATCTAAAGACAGCTCCTAGGGTTCAAAACTACATGAGGCTCCCTCTTTGTCATACAGCTGGATACTTTCAAGTCGATAATTTTTACCTTTCCCCTGCAATACTTTCTTGGACTTCATGTCATGGTAGACTTTATCGATTGTGTCCCCAATGCTTCTAGGGTCAAACTCATCCTCCAGATTTGCTCTGGACGGACCTGCTATCGGCTCATGTATTGGGAAGAATTCATCTAAATCTTTCCATGCCACTAATGGATTAGGATCCATTACCTCCTTTTCCATGCAATCAAGATGGTGTGCTCTCTGTCATCTCTTTCATTCCATTTCATCGTCAAACTCTCTTTGCTTCCTTGCTTCCTCTCTTACCCTGTCTTCTTCTTTTCTTTTCATGTCCCTTCTCTTATTTGTCTTTCATATTTCTTCATCTCTGCGTCTTTGCATTATTTTATCCCTTAATTTCTGTTCTCTTTTCCTTTCTCTTCTTTCTTGCTCTTCGATCGCCCTCTGCCTGTTGTCATACTTTTTCTGCTCCTCTGTTCTTTCCTGTTTTCTCTGTTGCTCCTCCTGATACAACTCTGACCGTCTCTGTAATCCTTTCTTTTTGTTCTATCGACTTTCAATCTTTCCTCTCTTTCTTTATCCTTTTTGTCCTGTTCATCTTGATCTTCACTTTGTTTTATGTCCCCAAAGCTCTTACCATCGAGTTTGAGTAAAATCTGACCACCCATCCATTCGTTCTGTATAAGTGCTAACTCATACGTCTTATCCTTTTCTCCTTTCCATCTCTTTATTTCTCGTCCTATATCTAGAGATGTACTTGGTTGATCGCTTTTCTCCTTATCGTGTCTCTCCTTGTCCCTCGGGACCTTAGAGATAACACCCCTCTCAGTATTTTTCTCTGGGCCCTCGTCGCTGCTTTGTGCAGGTGACTTATATGCCGGGTTGCTATAACCTGTTGCTGCCTTGAGCTCCCTTAGTGGGTATAGCCCGTCATCCTTTTTACTATCGCCGTCTGCTTCAGGCACGGTGGGTGGAGCGGAAGGCTCTTCACCCCCCTCTGTGCATACATTAAGTATCCAACCTTCAGGAGGCGGTTCTTCTCTCTCCTTCTGGTACATTTTCCAGAGCTCTAAGCTTGCTAGTCGCTTATCTAACTTTTCCCCTGCATACGTAGCATGCAAATATGTCATCATATGCTGCAGGACTGCCTTTGATAGCGATCCCCCTTGTGGCCATGGCATAAACATTTTGTCTGCGGTTCCTTTAACCCATTCCGCACTATACTGTCTAAGTTTGGGTGCATGTATTGGAAATTGTTTGCAAAGGTGTACAAGCGGAGTAATATCCTCCATTTTGACACGTCACTCTTTGACCGTGAATTCTCACCGTTTATTCTTTGCAAATTCAATAATACTTTTTACTGAAAACAAAACAATATGAGCGTGCACCAATCGTCGCAGGCTCAAAACCTTTAATTATTTATTTTTTTGTTTTTAATCTGCTAGAAATATCATCAATTCAAGTTCATTAAATACACGCTTAGTTCTTAATAACTCTCGCGTTTTTTCTCTTTTAGTTTATCTATTTTGTCATACTTATTTCATCATTATTTATACAATCACATAAAACAGACAGACGGACAAACACACTCGGCCGACCACATGTTCTCTCTTAAGACTAATCCTGCCTCTAATAACAGCCCTCCTTAGAATCATCTTTAATCGAACCCG
This sequence comes from Ambystoma mexicanum, assembly GCF_040938575.1. Taxonomy (NCBI): domain Eukaryota; kingdom Metazoa; phylum Chordata; class Amphibia; order Caudata; family Ambystomatidae; genus Ambystoma; species Ambystoma mexicanum. The sequence goes on along the minus strand of NC_090939.1, from coordinate 322,409,193 downwards.
TCTCCTACATCATCCGCTATCGGATTTTAGGTGCTGTTCCTTCTGTTATGTTCAGGCATCTAGGCATACTCTTTTATCACAGCCTCTCCTCGCAATATTTCTTTATTGCTTGGCCTCCTCTCAAGTCTATTTTACTCAATATTTTACACCACCTCCCACCGTTACTCGTTTTCCCTTTTATCACTTTCTTCACCCACTGCCCATTCACTCTTTTGCCACCTTGCTCAGTTTTCTACTCACCATTCACATTTTTCAACTTCCGACTCTCGGGATTGCACTCCTCCTCAGTGGCCTCTCCAACTTTCCATTCGTCCAGCTTCCTGCAGACGCCGGCAGGGTTTTTTTTGTGAAAAATGGGGACCTGTCTAACCTGGCTTGCAATACTTTTGCATTACACTAAACTCAGCTGAATGGCAGAGGTCGTGTGATATTTCCAAAACCTCAAAAGCTTACTTATCTTGATGGATTATCTAACCCTCAAATCTCTGCTACCACGTAAACTGGAGCTTTCAGCCCTTTAAGATGAGGTAGCAATGCCCTGGAGATGGATAGGGATGCAGAAATTATTCAAACATCAATAATTGAAACAGCTCAGGTAGTTGGCAAAAGGATAGCTGTTTTATTATCAATTATCTAAAACAGGGAGTACAACGGACATCAATGGACGTCTCAGCGTAATGACTCTCTCAAGACTTCTCAAAGCATTTCATAAAAAATTACATTTTTATACTACATATTCATCATTGATGACGTTAACCTGTGTATCACTAACGTCATCCTACGTTGCAAACTTCAAAACCTAAGGGTGAATGTGATAGGGTCTAAACGGATCATCTAGGTTTTCGATCCATACTCGTCTAGGCAGTGGAATACAGTGATTTGCTTCTTAACATCAGTTGGGACACCTAAGCCCTTCCCCTTAAACATGTGACTACAAACATCACTAACTGTACAACATCTAATTGGTTACACAACTATAGGAGCCTTGATAATGCGGTCCTCTACCATTGGTTGCTTTCTAACCTCTGTCAGCACCTTCCCACCTACATTACCAGCACGCAGGCAGAGCGTCCAGGTGCTGGAGAGCTCATCTTAACCATGCTTCCCACCAATTAACATGACCATCCATCTTCACCTCAGTGGTCTTCTGTCAATTAGGGCTTTCAACTCAGCCCTGAAAATGTTCCTTGCTTCTGAAGAATTCAGGGGTGTGAAGGTACGCTCTGCCCTGGTGCATATGTGTGACCAGCATGCTTGTCCAACTTCTTCTCCCCACATGACTGAAGACCACAAAATCAAGATTTCAGTGTATTTAAAATGCTATTCTCTAATAGACATCTGACGTCTTTGTGTTTTTATCCATGCCTTCTGAAGAGGAGCTTTGTTCTTTGACACGATTTGTATCCAATGTCAGCTCACCCCAGTTTGATATGGCCTTGGCTTCTTGGCTCATCCAACCTCGCCTTTCTGAGATTCTCCTGTAATTCACTTGTTTTGTAACTGCGATATACTGGAAAGCGGCCTTGTTTTTTTTTGCTTAGCTCTGCTATCGTACGTAGTGGGAACATCCATCCTTTACTGACTCCAATATATATGTACATGTTGGTGCATGCCGCACTTTATTTACTATAAAGCTAGCCTTAAGAATACTTCGTCTACTTGTGTTTCTTTTCATTTTTACACGTGTGGAACAGCTCAATATCTTCATATTATCTGCAGCATAAGTGTCTTCATCTTGATCCCAAGATGTCATTTATCTCGATACTTTCTTGATACCTTGTAGAATTGCCTTAATTCTCTGGTCTCTGCATCTCCTCTATATACGTCAGCTCTACTCTGTGTGATGTCTTTGTTTTTCTTCGTTATTCAACCGTCCTGTTTTCTTCCAGACTTTCACTCGGACAGCCATCATACTGTCTCATATGTGGGTAGGGTTGCCTCAATGGGAAACTTGCTTCCAGGATTCTCCTTTGTATCTGTAGTTCAAATGGCTTTGTACGTGTCTCATATTCTGGCTTCCAACATATAGGCAATATGGGCGAGGTGATTGAGGTGGGGGTACTTCGCTTATTCTATACAACTTCGGTAGAGTTTTTGGCGGTGGCGGCCAAGAAGAAAAAGAGTTGGTAATAATGCACAATGTGCCAGTGCACAGGTTAGACTTACCCTACAGCAGTATGTTCTACAGTTTGTAGCGGACGTGGAAGGGATGAAGATAGGCGTCCAGCGGCCGTAGTCGGCCCGGACAGGCACAGACAGGATTGTGCCTTCCGGCTGTGTTGGGCCGGTCAAATACAAATGCTCCTCCAATGAGCTGCAATCTGGTTGCTAGGCAAACGAACAACACAGGGTGGCGGCGGCCACTTTGCAGCTCTCCACATGGTTTGACACGGGGAAGTGGTGAGATTAAAGCCTACTATGGATGTCGAGTGTAGCGTAGCTGGAGATGCTAAAGTCCTTTTAGCAGTGGGGAGCAGCAGTCTGCTTATCCGGGCATTGGTGAATCTGTATGCCAGTAGAGTCTTGCTTCAGCAAGGATGGTGGTGATACATCAGCTGATGAGGATAGGCTGATGAAGACTGTGCAGGAAGGGCTCCTGCCCATCCGACGAACGTAGAATAATGCATCAGGCAGGCTTCTGCCTTAAAACAAGTGCCTTTACCCAGAGTGCCCGCTTGCACCTTCCGGGTGTGATGGACTGATCAAATACAAATGCTCCTCCAATGAGCTGCAATCTGGTTGCTAGGCAACCGAACAACACGTGGTGGCGACAGCCATTTTGCGGCTCTCTACGTGGTTTCACATGGGGAAAGTTGCGAGATAAAAGCCTACTATGGATGTCGAGCGTAGCGTAGCTGGAGATGCTAGGTCCTTTTAGCAGTGGGGAGCAGCAGTCTGCTTACCGAGGCATCGGTGGATCTGTATGCCAGTAGAGTCTTGCTTCAGCAAGGACGGCGGTGATACGTCAGCTGACGAGGATCGGCTGATGAAGACGGTGCGGGGCAAGGCTCCTGCCCATACAACGAACGTAGAATAATTCAGCAGGCATAGACTGGCTTGTGCCTTAAAACAAGTGTCTTTACCCAGTGCGCCTTCCGGCTGTGCTTAGCTGGTCAAATACAAATGCTCCTCCAATGAGCTGCAATCTGGTTGCTAGGCAACCGACCAAAAACACATGGTGGCAGCGGCTATTTTACGGCTCTCCACATGGTTTCACACGGGGAAGTGGCGAGATAAAAGCCTACTATGGATGTCGAGCATAGCTTAGCTGGAGATGCTAAAGTACTTTTAGCAGTGGGGAGCAGCTGTATGTTTTCCCAGGCATCGGTGGATCTGTATGCCAGAAGAGTCTTGCTTCAGCAAGGACGGCGGTGATACATACATCAGCTGACGAAGACAGTGCGGGAAGGGCTCCTGCCCATCTGACAAACATAGAATAATTACTTTTGGCTCCACCTGGTAGCACATACGTGCTCTGTATGAGCCAAACCGAATTATTGCGTCATGGGAATGGTTCTTTGTTGTCTATGCCTCTCTGGGTTCAAGGTATCACTCCTATGCACTTCTTTCTATGTAGATTTGTATTCCCACTCGCTTTTGTGATCTTTCTCTTTTGCTTTTAAACCCTCTCTCACTTGAATTTGAATTGTAAAATTGGAATTCATTTTTGGCTTTTTTTAAAAAATTGTGTTACATTTATTTGGGGCACCCAGTGAGATTAGCTGGCACATGTTAGTTCTCTGCAGAAGAGAAGGGGCAGAATGAACTATCAGTGAAGGATTAAACAAAGTATCCCCTCTTTGTTGAGACAGGCAGCATTTATGTGGAGGTGGCAGAGATCAAAGGATGCTGCCCTGGTTTTATAGTTGTATACACCTGGCTGATGCGGCTTGGTGTGCTGCCACAACACGCATTCCACCCTTACCCTTCAATGGTAGAGTAATCGTCATATTTTGGACTGCATTGGACTAGCCTGGGCAAGTTCTTTGGCCCAGTCGAAGTTCACACAGCTCAGAAATGCTGGTATAAACGTAATGTGCAAGCGCAATGCCTGTAGAGTTCACATGCATTTGAAATAACGCCTGACTGTACACTGACATGAACATGGGGGCTACGAAAACCAGTGCTGCCGCTCACCACTGCACATCGAATAATGAGTGGCAGTGGACCATCAGCGGTCGTCTAGTTGGTTGTACACTACAGCTTCTTGTGTAAAGGACGCCCGCTATGCATACGCAAAACAACATGCCAATGTGTGACCCAACCGCACTGCATGAAGTTGCGATTTAAAAAAAAAAGCAAAACATTCTAAAAATACCCCGTTCTATTTAATTGGGGCTAGCTCTTCTGTCGTTTTCTCACTGCCATTGTGAATGGTATTCTCTTACTGTTTTTCAGTCTGTGTTTCAGTATATTCTGAGTGCAAAGCACCTTCAACTTTTGTGTGTGAGCAAGACAGTACCTCAGGCAGCACTGCATGTGTACACGGCAATACCCGACCTCAAACTCAATGAGTGCCTATCACCTTTCCATCGCAGTGTGGCCCGCCGTACTACAGTGTGGCAATTCGTGGAAGCAGCTAAATAGGCAGAGGGGGTGCAATATTGGACCTAGTAGCATAACATTTTTGCCCCATTAAAAGACAGCCAAGGGCGGTGTCAGAAGGTGTTGAGCTCGCCAAAACGGCACTTGGCTTGAAGCACAAATGGCGGATCATAGGGATGGCGCCGTCTGCACATAGGCGATTGTGTTAGAGAAATGTGGTGTGCTTATGTGGTGCGGCATTCTCAACAACTTCTATGCTATGTGCAAAATATGCAGCCCAGGGCACACCACGCTGTGTGCGCATGTTGCCTTATCATTCTACCTTTGAATGCAGACTGTAATGTGTTAAATGGATGCAAGCATGATAACAAATACTGTTTTGATGTGTTAAAAGCGTTACACCTTTTCGCATTTTTCCTCCTGGAAACATTTCACAAATTGTTCAGAAGGCATAAACACAGTTTACTACGGCGTGTCTGCTGAAGCCTGAGGAATTTTAACAAATTGCTTCCATGAGACCTGCGAACCGTGGGCGTATGGGGAAGATATTCTGCCAAGCAATGCATCAACAGTCTGCCCAGCAGCAGAAACACATTTGTATAAAAACTGCTAATTAAATTCATTTGTTTTGCTCGTGGCTTCTCTTTAAAGCACAGTTGATGATTAGTCACCTTGTACGGGACAAATTGCAAAAGCTGTGTGCAGATATTAAGGTTACAGATGTAATGCAAAAGTTGGGATGTTGCTTATAACTTGCGCTGAATAACCGATCCATCAAAGATATGATCGTAGCCAATGAAATAGCCGAACACTCAGAGTAATTATTGCACTCTTCAAACTGCAGTTTCTAGTAAAAGATATTTTATTTTGAAAAACCTAAGAGAGTGATAACAGCTAACAGTAATTCATTAATCGTTTATAACGCGCTCAGCACCAGTTACCAGTCTCTACGCGTTTCTCTGTGTTGTCTTGTTTCCAAGGTAAACGTGTTGCCCCTGAGCTATGCTCCCAAATGTTTTAATGATAAAATACTGTTTAGCTTTTACTCTCAACCATATGTCATGCAAATGAAAAAAATATGAAAAAAAGTTACTTCGGGTGGCAACACAATAGCAGCAGGAGGAACAACCTTTTTTAAAGGAAGTCCCGGCTACTGACCAGTTTTTGCAATAGTTCAGTGCAGTTCAATCTGGTAGACAAATTTACGCCCGGCATACCAATATAGCATTCATCAATTTCCCTCTGCTGGACCTCATCCACTGACGTCACTTCCCCAAAATGGCAGCAGTAGCTGAAGTGACATCAAACTGCCATTGACCTCTGATGGCATCACAGGAAGTGATGTCATTTGACCCCACCCCACAGTGACATCAGGGGAAGTGATGGAACACAACATTTCACCCCTTGACAAAACAGTAAGTGGCACCACATGGCATTGTTCCTAAGTACACTACGAAAAATATGGTTACCATATCACTGTCATGTGATATCCATTTCATACAAGAATGGATCACCACATGTATCATTAATATCAGTGTGTATAGGCCCATGTTACCAAATTACTTTGAATGCAAGAAGAGGTCCAAGGCCAAATGATAATGATGTGCTATATATAATACTTATGCTTATAGAACTATACATACAATATCACCCAACCTGTGTTGGTACTCATTGATCACCCTCAGAAAGATGAAAGGCTGAGTTGGCCTTGCCGGGATTCGAACCTGCAACCTGCAGATTGCACACACATCGCAGAAACGAGGGCTCAACCCACTGAGCTATCTTACTGGCTATAGCCAATTTAACAGCTATAAAAAATGAGCAATTATTTGTCTGAATGTTGTCAAAGCCAGAAAGCAATTTACACTCTGTACTGGATACTATTAAACTGGTAACTATGATTTAGCAGAATGCCAGTTCATCTGCAAGTCTGGTGCAAAGTTGACCACATGTCAAGCCTGCGTGGATCTACTTTTCATGCTTCATGGGTTGGCAAAATACATACCATAGGAAGGTTCATAACCTTGTATGAAATAATTTAGAGTAGCGCAGGGAAAGCAGCACACTCACACGGCATCCCGTACTCTGGGCACTCGTTACCTCATTCATGCACACAAACATCCTGAACAGCATGCCATGGAGATAGGAAAGATAGACACATTACAACAAAGCTTAAATGTGGCACAATCAAATCAAGGGCCACTTTATGTGCTATGCTCAAACATTTCTACATTGTACACAAGCTTTTAGGCACAGGGATTTGGTCAAGTGACCAAGGACACTGAGCTGGAATGTCTTGTGATGATCGTAACAGAGACAACGGCAGAAAAAAAACATGGTATGACTGCAACTTGCAAAAATGCGAAATACATGGATGCTTATTCTACTCAAGGCCTTTTGGAAGTTTTTGTCTCTGCATTGGGAATTTGAGCTGTTTAAGAACAGACTAAATCAGAAACTCACCCCCTGAAGTGTGCATGAAATAAACCTTTAATGTGTCTTGCAATTATTGCATAGAATCTGTGCCGGAAATACTGCCAAACAAAATAATCACTACAGCATGCAGTAACATGATGGGGCACTGTATGTTTCTGAGTTATGTAGACTCTTTCGTTATTCTCCATTTTGGAATCCCATAGCACTCCATGGGGAAATTCTATAGTTCTGCTTGCAGAATGGGGCGTGGCCTAGGCTCATGGAGTGAGGTTGTGCCTGACCGAAGCTCCAGCCGAGATCCTGCATATCATCCTTTTCTGCAACGTTTTGCTTTATGCTGTGATGAATCACCCACACCAGCAAATGTGAGAGGCAATTCCCAGGCACTTGCTCACAACTTTTAAGAAAATCAACACTTCTGCAGGAGAAAACGGGTGCTGTGAATCGGAGACCCCCAGGGCCCCCAAGATGGCAGCTGTGGCAGGTGTCGCACTACGTGCCTGAAAGATCTGAGGCTGACAGCACGGCACACCAAGACAGACTGAGGACGGAGGCAAGTCAGTGCATAAATATTGTAGCGCCGGCCGACAGTAGCCAACCCACTGTCGGGAAGGGGCGAGCAGCGGATGAGACAAGTTGCACCGTTGCTGCTGCGACACAACTCGTGGTCACCCGACCTGCGGATAGCGAGGAGACGGAAGCGCAGCAGCCAGAGGTAGGCGCGGGGGCTGGAATCACCCGACCTGGATGCTGCAGGGAAAATGTAGAGGTGTCGGCAATTGAGCGCAGCGACACAAGGGGGTGTCTGAGAACCACTCTCTGGGGAAACCAGCGGCTGAAGTGCCCGAAGTACGGTACCGGAGAAGGACTGAAGGACGTTCGGACAGAGCAGCTGCCGCTCCTACAGGTGTTGGCAGGAGGGAACGGCTTGCGGAAGGCACTCTGAGAGGCCACAACTCATGGCCAACTGAGTAGGCACAAAGGCAGACCAGAAAGCAGCATTTGATTACAAGGTGAGCGGCTGCAAGGGAGGCACTTAGTGAAGATCCACTAAAATCGCCAGGTGGACCAAACAGAGTTGGTTATTGCCAACTCCACCGACGGAGACACGCTGCTGCGCGGGCTGGGGCTGGCCACAGTGAGCTGTAGACTGTAGACCGCAACATAGCACTGAGAAGTGTGTCGCACATCAGGGCCTAAGTCATTGGGGGCTGCACTGTTGGGTTCCACGCAGCAGTGTACCAGGGGATAACTAGAAGTGTGAAAGACCACTGCTTTGAGGACCAATCCAGCAATCCAGCAAGTAGGGGGCTGTCCTTGGGTCACGCTACGCACTGCAATTAGGAAGGGAAACCTGGGGCTGTGCTCCAGGGCTTGAGCAGCTGAGTCTGGGTGTCCAGTTAAAGTATCGACTGTAAAAGGATTGAATGCAAAAGGATCGACGTAATAGGACCGAAAACAAAAGGATCGCATTTTTTTTAAATTATATATTTTTTGGGGGGTTTTCGTATAGGTTAAAAAAAGTGTTTTTTACCACAAAAACAGGGGTTAGGGGGGACCCCCCAAAAAGAAAATGTAAAAAAAAAAAATTAACATTTTTCGATCCTTTTGTTTTCGGTCCTTTTCATTTGACCCTTTTGTCATTCGATCCTTTTAAATCGATCCTTTGACCTATAACCTGAGTCTGGCACGCGCCCACCGCATGACAAGAAGACTGTAGCACGCAGTTGGACACTGGTGGTGAACACGAAGTGGTGAGGTCGGACTGGAGAAAGCTGAACCTGATCGATCTTGCTGAACACTGTTATAACCGGAGGGGGACCGTGTGCTCCAGGTGGTCTACACCCGAAGAGCAGCTCGATAGTGGGATTAGGAGACTGTCACAAATGAACTGTACGGTGCTGGGGCATCACAAACTACCACACCCCCCGCTGTCTGACTGAACAATGCATGGGTGATCCTGGCAGCGGAACCACTAGGCCGCCCTGCAACCGCATTGAGAACTCTGCTGTAATCTAGCCCACAAATAGACAGAGCACCAATATATACCGGAATGCCAACAAGACACCACCCACCAACATTGCGTTGGCGCAACATAAAGTGGGACCCCACATCTAATCTGCTGGGGTGGCTCTGAGGACCGCATCCAGAGCGCACACGTATCAACAAACCAAAGCCATACCACGGCAGGCAACTGCAGCTGCTGCTTAGCCTAGGTGGCACACGGAGAGCTAGTCTGTGGTAGATAGGGGCCAAATTGTGGGGCACTGCGGCATGTCTCTGCCCAAAGGGAAAAACAAAGGGAAGGCTACAATCATGGACTCCGTTAATGCTGCCACGCCCAAAGTGCAACCACAGAACGAAACAACGGCACAGCCTGCACAACCTGAAAAGGAAGCCGGGACCAAGGAGAATCAGGTCCTAGATGCTATAGCTGCATTGAAAACCTTCATAGATACAAAAATTGAGGAAGTTAAGTCCGACATGCAACTAATGAGCCAAGACATTCCCAATCTCATGGAAAGGGTCACGAACACGGAAAAGGACCTGAAAGAAACGATAGACACCACCAACAACCTTGAGAAGAGGCTATCTGAGCTAGAAAGAAGGAACACAGTGCTTGAAGCCAGAGCAGAAGCCGCTGAGGGCCGCACTCTGTGCAACAACGTGCGCCTGTTTGGAATTCCAGAGGGGATGGAGGGCTCGAACCCCACAGACTTCGTTGAAAACTTGATACTGCAGGAAATTGGGGTGGGCAACCTCTCACAGGGCTTCGTGGTGGAGAGGGCCCACAGGTCCTTACAAAAGAAAATACCTCCAGGCTCCTATCCCCGCCCCATGATAGCAAAAATCCTCAACTTTCGGGATAGGGAAGACATCCTAAAATACGCGGAGAAGGTGGGGCGATCTGCTGAGATAACTCCAACATAGCTATATACCCGGACTATACGTAAGCGGGCGAACAATAAAACGAGTCACTTGAGCAACAGCAGGCTGGAGGGAACTTCTCGCCAATCGAGGAGGATGCAGAATAACCTGGGAAAGGGTTGAACACGTATTTTCATTGCAAAACAAGTTTTAGAATATCGGCGTGAGGGGGTCCCGGGTGCTCAGCCAGAGCAAAGACCCACCCCACGAACTGTCAGGTGCCAGCCCGTTGCTGACACCGCACAAACTTGCACTATACGACCCGGATGGGCCAAGACGGTGCAAGCACGCTCGAGCACTGCAAATTGAGAGCGGCTGCTGAGTGAATTATATGTTCTTAGTTAAACGTTATCAATCACCTGTGAGTTTTGGGAACAGGCAATGGAATTCAGTTTGTTTCTTGAAATATTACATGGTCTTCACAGAAAACTTAGTAACATGCTGGGGGGTGCCTGATGAGGGAAATGGTGAAATCAGAGGACTACAGAGGGATACGGCTGGGGGACGGTTGGAGCTGGAAAGGGGGGCGGGACGCATGTGGACCACATTTTGCGGAGATGGCGGCTGACATAAAAGTGATGGAATGTCAGAGGGATGGGCACCTATATGCGTAGAAATAGAATAAAATCATACCTGTGGAGGTAGAAGCTCCCCATTGCCCTGTTACAAGAAACCCACCTCACCACTGAAGGCAACAGCACGGTGCTAAGCCATTGGGGGGCCAGGGGTTCGGGGCTACCTAATACAAGTATGCCCGCGGGGTGTACACATGGATAAGCAAAGCAGTGCCCTTCCGGCTTCTGACGAAAGAGGTGAATCTGGAGGGGAGATACTTAATACTAAGGGGGAGCATAGAACAGTTTGAAATCTGTATAGTTAACTCCTATCTGCCTAACTGCGGAACTGCAGCGTATCTCACTGGGATGAGTGCAAAGTTAGCTGAATATCAGGGATGCTTTTTCATATGGGGTGGGGATTTTAATTGTGTTCGCGATCCCACACTGGACAGGTCCAGCCCGCCACCACATGGGATCAAACTGAATTTGTCCGCCTTAAACGAAGTAATAAAAGATCTTGACTGAGCAGAGGTGTGGAGGGAAATGCACCCCGAGGAAAGAGAATTCTCTTATTACTCGTCCCCTCACGAGTTATATACCAGAATTGATTACCTACTAATTGATAGAATGCACTTACCTCATATAGTGCCGGCATCCTACCTGAGCAGATCAATCTCAGACCACTCAGCACTAATTATGGAGTCGAAGATGAAGGGACCTAGACCACCCATACCGCTGTGGCGCATGCCAGTGGATGCCCTCACAGACTGTGCTTTCAGGGAGGAACTTAGATCCAGGATCGAGGAGTACAAAAACACTAATGTGGGGAGCGTAAAAGGCTGGGACACAATATGGGTGGCTATGAAGGTGGTAATTAGGGTGAAGTCATTGCCAGTGTGGGTGGTATAAGGAAACTGCTCAGGGGCGAGCCGGCAAGGGGAGAGGGGTTGATCCAACAACTAGAGGCCCGTACCCAAAAGACCAGAGAGAATTAACTGGAATTAGTGAGGGTTAGAGAAGAATGCCAGAATGCCTGGGCCAGGCTAACAAAGTTCGACTACATTGCTTAGACCACAAGGGCCCACGCGGAGGGTCATAAACCAGGTAGGCTGCTGTCATGGCTGTGCAAGAAGGAAAACCCAAAACACCTGATCAGGGCTACCAGAGATGAAACAGGTATGGCATGCACCAAGCAATTGACAGTAAATGAAGCATTTAAGAACCTTTATTCCCAACTGTACCGCCATGAAGAGCAGGTCCCATAGGGAACTATACAAGACACACTGGAGGAGATTGGGCTGCCCTCAATAGATGCCACCCAACGTGAAATGCTGGGTGCAAAAGTAACGGTTGAGGAGGTAAGTGAAGCGATACAATCGCTGGCCACTTGCAAAACCCTGGGGAGTGATGGGCTACCCCCAGAGTTCTACAAAACGTACTCTTCGGAACTAGCACCGGTCATACAAAAAGTGTTTAGGGAAGCATACGACACAGCAATATTACTGAGAAGCATGAGGTAAACGCTGGTTGTTCCGATGCCAAAACCAGGGAAGCCCGTCGAAGAATGTGGCTTGTACAGACCGCTAGCTATGTTAAACTACGACATCAAAATACTTACGACCATACTGGGCAAGAGGCTGTTGAAAGTGATTGGGTCCATTGTGCATGTGGACCAGAATGGGTTTGTGCCAGGCAGGAGCACAGCGGGGAACTTACGAAGGTTGCAACATATTATCGCACAGACGTCAGATGCACAAGAAAAATATGCAGTGGTTTCCTTAGATGCTATGAAAGCATTTGATTCCATATACTGGGAGTGGTTGATCGCTACACTGAAACATTTCGGGCTGGGGGAACATTTCATAAAATGGATTAGGTTACTGTACAAGCACAGGTGGCTAGAGTGAAAACTGGGAGGGTGGTGTCAGAGCTATGGGATATTCAGAGGGGCACCAGACAGGGCTGACCACTGTCACCAATGCTCTACATCCTGGGCCTGGAGCCAGTGGCTATATACTTCAGGAAGCAGTTCTTCGATGCCGGTATTAGGGTGGGGGGGTATCATGTAGTGTCCCTATATGCTGACGACGTACTGTTATACCAAAGAGATCCGCACCTCAATGTACCAGTGATCTTGGAAGTGTTGCAGAACTTCGCGCGGGAGTCTGGGATCCACTTTAGTACAGAAAAATCTTGCATATTCCCGCTGGGGGGACTGGCAAAAGAGAGTGACGGGCTCCGGTGACAAAAGCACATGTTCAGATATTTGGGGTGAATATTTGGCACACACCAGAGCAGATGCACGGGGTAAACACGATGCTAGCAATACAAGGGTTGAGGAACTCCATGAAGTTTTGGGCTAGGCTGCCACTATCGGTTATGGGCAGGGTGGCTGTTGTCAAAATGATAGTTCTCCCAAGGTTCCTATACATTTTCCACAATGTCCATTATTATATACCAGCCTCCTTCTTTCGCCTACTGGGGAAACTACTGAGAGAACTACTGTGGGGCACCACCAGACACAGGCTGTCCCTGAGCACAGTTACACTGCCATATACAGTGGATGGGGTCCAACTATCGGACTTCGAGAGATATTTCCTAACTGCGCAACTAAGTTTTGTAGCCAAGTGGCTGGCCGATGAGGCTACCTCATAGACGAGACTAATCAAACAGCTAATCGCGCCTCTGCACCTAAAAGAAGTGCTATGGGTACCAATGGCGTGACTCGAGACGGCCCGATGATAGTGTAGCTGGACTGGAAGGTTTGGGGCAGAGCTTTGAAACTAACGGGACAAGCTCCCCCTTACTCACCAGATACCCCAATAGTGGCAGATGTATTTGCAACTAGAGCAGACCTTGCTAGAACCAGGCAATAGGAAAGACAAGACATCTACACCTGGGGTGATGTGTATGAGGAAGGATCCTTTAGGGAATTTGACTCCATGATGAACAGAGAGGGACTTCCTAGTGGCCAGTTTCTTTGGTACCAGAGGATCAGGAGAGTGGCAAGAAATGTTTGGAAGAGCTGGCCCGAGGAGCCGGAAACAGCACCAATGCTGACGTTGCTGCACAACCTGGGGGATGGGTGGAAACCGGTGTCTTGAATCTATGGGCAACTTGCAGACAGACCAAACCCTAGGAGTGGTGCGATGAAGCAGGGGTGGGAAGTGGATTTGGGGGGACACCATAACGGAGAAAGAGTGGGAAAGGATACTGGAAAACACCCGGGAGGTGTCCAGAAATGCCAGGTTTAGACTGATTCAACTGAATGTACTCTACAAAACATATATGACACCTAGCAGAATAGCTAAGTTTCGCGGCGTTACAGACTCACTATGCCCTTGGTGCAAGTCGGAAGGAGCAGATATGATACACATGTTCTGGGGGTGCTCCAAGATACGCGGCTTCTGGCATAGGATAGAACAAGAATGCAGAAGGGCTGGGGTGACGAGATATGAGTGGACACCGAAGATATGCCTGCTGGGAGCCTACCCGAGAATTAGCAAATTCAAACACCTCGTCATATTCATCGACATGGTATGTGTGCTAGCCAAGAGGGCCATAGCAATGCGGTGGAAAAAACCTAGGGGCCCGCAATACGCCAGATGGTATGGGGAACTAGAGCACTGGACAGGGGCTGAAACTAGAGTTTGGGGTGAAGATGTGACAAGAGCAGTTGGGGAAGCGAGCCCAGCACATGGGACCTGGAAAACACTGGTGTGGGACATGTTTTACCCGTTGGATGACAAACCCCCATGAGTGCGATGGGCCGGAACAAGTACTGTAATGTAGATGTGACGCAATTTGCCACAAAACAGGCATAGCAGACTGTGGCCCTCTGGCCCCTGTGGCCCCCGATGTATCCTGTGAACTGGTCCCACTAATTCAGAGAAAGACTACCCCCACGAACCTGGTTACTCACTGAAGACCATGTGTTGTTACTACACTGTTATGGTTGTTTGTTTGTTATTGTGCATCATAAATGCTAATAAAAACATTTTAAAATAAATAACTGCATGCAGAATTAGCACATGAGGTAATATCACTTGTTGTAATGCTTTTTTGAGGTGGTGGTGGTAGTTACCCCGACACAAAAACAGGTGGAAAAGAGGAATTGTGTTAAAACGTATAGTTTGGCAGAGTGGTAAACTATGAGTGTGTCCGTTTTATTGTTGAATTAGTGCCAACAGTAATTACTGTTACCGCCACTTAGTCCTGTGGAGTTACCAGAGGATAACTAAGGGTGGTAATTCCCTATTGTCAAAGTCCATAGGACTCTATCGATATGTTTGGTGGATTTATCAAAGGCTGAATTATGACACAGTAAATACAGAAATGGCGGTAAAGTTAAAGATTCACCTCTAGCCTTTTGATGGGATAAATCCTCCACTTTACCTCCAAATGTATATTTCGGCAGTGCATGAAAAATTGTGGTAATTCCGTTCCCACCAAAAAAAAATGTGGCGGTAATGAAATTATCAGAAAATGTTTCCCACACCCACAAACTTAAATTGAGGTCCATGTTATTGCCACAGTATATTCTCGCATTACTGCCAAGCTCGTAATCAGGCTAGAAATATTTGTGAGAGCTCTCTATTGACAATCAACAAGACCCAATAAAATGTTCTATGTGATGGTGCTTAGTGATGTGGATCCACTAACACCTTTTAGCTTTCTGTGCAATACCAGAGGGAATCCATCAATTTGCACATCAGACTGATTTGCTCACAAGGACAAACCAGCACTGACATGCCTTGAAATTCTCCAATAAATAAGAATATTAATAGGAATGCCAGAAATGTGTTTCTGTTTTGACAAGTTTCATCAGTGTGTTGCAGCAGAGGTGAAGTGTCTCTCTGAGCACAGGGAGCAAGCTGTCCACCCACATCTGGATTTCCCTTTCTCACTTACGTGAAAATCCAAGTGTTTTAACATTTGGTAAATGGGCAAGAGCCCTCTACTCAGAATGAACAAAGTCAAATAACGTGTTTCATGAGATGGTGCCCACACATAAGGGTTCACTATCACCTTTTAGCTCTCTGTGCCATACCATTAGATAAATATTCATTAGTAAATCAGAATGACTCTCTTTACCTCTCTCTGTATCGTAGGGGAATCTATACAAAAGGAAATAATGCAAGCGTAAATTCCACATTTAAAAATAAATATATGAACTGCGTTCTGTGAAAAGCATTTGAAAGGAACACTTGTGAGGAAATATTTTATGTCAGCAGCCCATCTACAAAAAAAGGTGTATTGGTCCACAGTAAAAGAAAGGGCCCAAAATGAATATTTTCAGTTACATGAAAGTATACAGCAATCTTTGTAGAACAGTCAATCTGGGATAAAAAGAAAAACACTGCATTTTATAGAAAAGGGAAATCAAATAGGGGCTTACATAATTTCTGCTTTCTTTTTTTACAGGAATGAGAATCAGCCTTATACAATGAAACATAACGACACCTGAAGTGTAAATATTTATCGACCAGAGCTTGTTGGCAAAAATGCTATAATGCTCGTGTTGAAAGAACAAAATATAATGTGGAAATATGGGAAGGAAAAGTAACTTCATCTGTTACATTTGTACATGAAACCAGCAACTATGTCTAAAAAGCAAAATTGGATTTCTCTGACGCCAGCAATAGTGCTGAGGAGATGTTCCCCAAAAAGAACTGAAACCAAGGCCTTTGAGGCTGGGCCATAAACTCAATGGAGAGTCCTTATACCAAAGTATCTAATGCTCTCTGTTCTGAAAAGCAGGCTTTAGTGTTAAAACAGATGATGCCCATTACAGCTTCCATTGTTCGCTGGGTCTACCCAGCAGTTCACAAAAAATACAGAAATATATTCTGAAACCTAGGCCCATACTGGACCTGCTCAAATTATCAGAAACTCCCATCAAACAGGCTTTTCATTAAGGGATGTCATTCACGTCTGCAGAAACATTACGTCTGGTATTTGTGACAGCAAGCTGGTATAATCACTTAAGGAGCAGAGAGCTGTTTCAACATTTGTCTCAGAACAGCCTAGTTTCAAAGTACTTTCTCACAATATTGCCTTGACAACCACCATGACACTTCAGGGTCATACATGCCCCTTTTATAAAGACTCAAAGGACTGACACCATTTGTGGCAGGCAAGGACATTGAAATACAATGTAATAGTTTGTTAAACCCATTACACAGAAGTAAAACAAAATGCTTCTTTGAATGTTACATATGGGATAATATTTTCCTGATTATCTTTTGATAGGAGTATCATAGCAACTTACTTTTTTTAATTGTTTGGAGTGGAAACTCCAAACAGCTGAATGAAAAACTATAATTTGATGGTATTTGTTTAATTATGCAGTTAAATTACTGTAGATATTTCTGCGCAGAAATGTAACATGCCAGTAGTTTGCATATCCTTGGGGTGTGCCATCTCTGCTGATAACCTGAGATGGGAATAGAATCTTTGCGTGCAAATATGAGAGATTAAAATGCAAAAATATGTCACATGGACATCAGATGTCATGCAGAGATGGAACTAGCATTATTTGATTCACCTGAGTGAGAGCAATCTGGCAAACTAATGAGTAACTTAATCACAAGTGTGGAAAATAATGTTTTAGAAAATCCCAATTGGACAATTTCCTAGATGACATCACACGAAATGGGAGGGAAACTGGGAAAGAATGTTACTCCCTTTGGGATGCCCTCTTCATTAGTATGCCCAATGATTACAAAGGGGACAGTTTAGTGTGAGGTTACTTTTGCAACACTGTCCAATTACATAGACTACACCATTAAAAGAGAGATATGATACACACCTCTAAAGGGAGTTGTCTTTAAGCAATACAAGTCCAAACCCCAGATTTCAGTGGACAGACTGAAAG
The DNA here is from genome assembly GCF_040938575.1 of Ambystoma mexicanum. Lineage (NCBI taxonomy): Eukaryota > Metazoa > Chordata > Amphibia > Caudata > Ambystomatidae > Ambystoma > Ambystoma mexicanum. Next base: position 322,391,850 of record NC_090939.1, on the reverse strand, counting down.
AAAAAGATGGAAAGAAGAATTGACAACAACAGAAAGGGGAATATAATAGCTTGCTTTCCTTGAGACTCATTTTTGGATTGCTAGCAGACCACCGTGAAAGAGGCTTATATGGAGTTCAACCCCAGGACTTCCTCAGTGGAAAGGAAGCAATGCGGGAGGGACACCAGGCTTTGGAGAGAAACTGACCCATCTTGTTAACTGATGCTCACCATTTACTAGAGGAGGAGAATTGAACCAGTCTTGGGAGGGCACCCACCAAGTCAAAGAAAAGAAAGACATTCCTATGTAAGTATAATGCTAAGGGGAAAGATCATTCTGAGGGCAGGCATACTTTAAAGAGCAATAGATTAAATCACTGCATTTTTTACGTACTGAGGGGGTATATCAATTGACTGTACATCCTGGGAAATTATTAAATATTTCAGATTTGACAAAAGGGACCCAATTGGTGTGTATGTTGGGATATCCCGACTCCCTCTCTGTACAATGGCCAAGTACAGATTGAGAACCAAATAATAATACCTCACTTTGTATATGCCTATAAAAATAATAAGGCATTCCCTGGTTATATCACAAAGCATGTTCCTGGCTGTGAACCACTCAATGGGAAATGGGAATGCATTTTTAACTGCCACCCATTTTTCTGCACTTCTTACACATTAGTGCAATAGAAACCCCATTGAAGGGAACCTAGCAAACATGCATTTTAAATATACTTTTTTTTCTTTTTGCAAGAGACTCACATGCAATGTCAAGTATCTGGTCTTTAAATTGAGATTTTGAAAATGCTGTTGGTAATACTGCAATATCTATTGAGTAAAGGGATATATTTCAATAAATACAAAATAGAGAGATTTAGATAGGCAGGAGTGTTCTGTTTTAAGTTTCTTTTCAATAAAATGAAAGCTTTGCCCTGAACCCTCATTCACTTCTCAAACCATGGTGAATGTGTGCTCAGGGTAAACTAAATGTACGTATGGTGACGTGTGTGCTTGTAAAAAGTCTATATCAAAGTTGAATGCAGCTATTATAATTGAATTGGCCAGTGTATTAATCATTCATCATTGTAGTAATCATTGACATCAGGATTTCCTAGAGAAAGGTAAAGATGTATAATTCCTTTTATATTTTAAATTGATTTAATTATTTCTATTTTTATTATAAATAGACCTTCTGCACAGACCTGTTTGTTCCTTGTCCCAAAAGGAGAGGGAGACTGCAGGGAATCAGCACTGTTAAATTGGCTTTTCCCAGGTTCATAAAAAGAACCTTGTTAGATAAATAAAAATTGTGCGTGCCTGATTTGGGATGAATAATTTCAAAATTAGATGTTTCTTGTTTAAACCACACTACAGTATGTCCACATAAAATACATGGCATCCTCCAGTACATGTATTCGTCTCCCCCTTTCTCTATGAATATAAGAATATAAACATATAATACATGGCAGCCTGCAATACCGGTATAAAAGCCTTTAAATAATGTTCTTATTACTGACTAGTTGTGACTTCACAGCTTACCTGTAAAATGAACATGGCATCACTACAACTGTGTAATCAGCTATACAACATCAATGCCTGTTGCTTAAGCAGCACAGAGAAAAATTCCAGCTGCCTCTGCATCACTTAATCTACGTCATGACAAGCTCTATACATTTTCTCCAAGAATCACTTTCTGTGACCCTTCAGCACCTTTAACTGTTGAGAATGTTATGGTATGTTTATTGTGTGCACTGCTGGAGTTTAACACATTACAGCAAGAATTCACATGTAATTGCTTATTTTAAAATATAAATAGAAAACATTGGGCCTCATTACGAGGTTGCTGGTTCGGAAACAACGGTACCGATAAGCTTGCCGGTACCGTTGTTTCCAGACCGGCAAACTACGAGTTCTGTGAGCGGGTGCCTTTCCGCCTGCCAGGTCTGACCAAATTTGAGGCAGGAGCGTCGACTTGGTCCCGAAAGCGTGCTTTTGTAATTTGGCATAAATCCATTGAGTAGTTTTCTTTGAAATGGCCCAAAAGGAGGTAAAAGAAATGTGTGATATCTGGGTTCTGTCTGCAGACCCACTTCCCTGTTCGGTCTGCAGACAGTCCTCCGATTGGCCTAGAGGGCAATGTGATGTCTGCAGACATTGGACACGCCCTCTGATTGGATGCTGAAAAGCATGAAGTGCGTTAGATTTTTGGAAACGCCCGCCATGTTGGATTCTCGGACAACGGCCTGTGTCTGCGGACATTGCGGTAAAAACAAATTAAAAACACTACATTGCACTTGTCAAACTTATCAAACAATCTCTGTGGAGCTGAGGGGTGATGAGGATAGGATGGGATATGGCCGTAAGAACAACAAAATTAATGCTTTTCATCCCCGAAGTCCACGAACAGTCCGATGTTCAGGGACAGTCCTGTGATGTTCACAAGCGCTTTAGATGTTCAGGGACATATATACCTATTTCTGCATTACAGGGTTGGCGAAAAGCAGCTATTGGATGGCTTATAACTTTGGCACCACTCAATGAAACTGCATGAAATTCTGGAATTGTATTCTAGACCTGATTCCGAATAGTTTTGCTGAGTATTCTGGTGGTATTCTGTCAAGAGGGGGCAAAATTAGAAGGGGTCCCAAAATATAGTAAAGGCTTATAAATGTGGTGCCAATTGACTAATCTACACAAAAGTTTGCAAAGACATTTTAGATCTAGATATAAATGCTTTTGTAAAGTTTGGTGGGATTTTGTCAAGAGGGGGCTCTCAACATTTCTAAATGGCTTATAACTTTGTTGCCATTTGACGAATGTGGACATAAGTTCCAGAAAGATTATAGACCCAACCTTGAATGTGTGTGTAAAGTCTGAAACAATTTTGTCAAGTGGCTATTGTATTTATGTTCATTTTGAGACTTTTGAAAAAATAAAACATGGGCAGATTTCCGGCAAACTCCTGTAAGGAGCATTGACAAGGACCTCAAAGCATGGTTTTGCAAATGTGGCCATGTTTTATTTTTTTACAAGTGTCATAATGTAGGTACGAAAAAAGTGCTATACTTTTGGTGTCTGAGGTATAGCCTGTGCCCATGGGCCGTGGCCAGATTGTCTGGGTCGTGGCATAAGGTCATGACCCAGACAATCTGGCTACTGGCCATGACCACGTGGGACGACAAATGGGGTTAAAGTGGCCATGTCCACCTGGTACCAGCTATATGGTAAAGTTATTCGAAAGTGGGATAGGTTTGAAAGGGAAAAGAAATAGTGCTTGTGGTAATATGGTCATAGGGTTCTCTCTTTGCCTTCTGCAGGCTGCCATGGAAAGGGAAGAGTGGGTCTGTACGGAGCCCCACCTTCCCTTTCCATGGTGGCCATCTTGGAAAAGGATTTTCCTTCCTACACCGGGACGCCGTTGGAAGAAAAATACTTTTTTTTTTTCGTACCACCCCAGATTACCGCTTTGGGAACCTGGGGTGCTAATGGCCTCCATCCCCCATTGACATTTCTGATGTCATCTTGATGTGCTGAGTGTTAGTCTTAGCAGTGCATGGTGGTGGAGCGCGTTATGGAGGCTTAGTTTACCATAACTGGCAAATTTCATCGGTTTTTCAGTTTTACCTGTAACCATAATGTCCCTTTAACGTTTTTTCATTGAATTTAATAGGTTTTTAGTAGTACAACTTAACCATAACGCCCTTTTAACAAAGTTTTTTCACTGTATTTCATAGGTTTTTAGTAGTGCAACTTAACCGTAACATCCCTTTAACAACAAGTTTTTCTCACTGAATATAGATATAGATATCATGAATTTGATTGGTTTCTACTAGGATTCCCTTAGTTTATATAGATATACCATACAACATACTGACCCCCCTGTCCCACGCTAGTGTTTGGGATGTCTGCGGACCGTGCGCATGTCCGCGGACAGACTCGGTCAACATGAACACTGTCCAAAAACTCAGGGGGTATCTTACATTGTTGTATGATGGTATAAACACACTGAACATATTCAAATAGCAGCATATAAATAAATTACATTAAAAAATAATTAAAAAGTGCAAACTGTATATGTAAGACACCAACAGTGCAATTACATAGCATATGAAATATAATGTAAGATACCAAATGCCAAACATATGCCTCCAACAAAATTACCTCACTGATGCTTTATACAGAAACTGCACAACAAATATCAGCAGGACACCTACATAGCACTAACAGGAAAACTAAAAAAACAAACTGGTAAGTACACTACATTAAGTCCTATATTAAGCCCTCATTAAGTCCTATATGTATAAACGTTCTGTAGTAGGATACACTAAAATATATATACATATTTTGTTACACAGAAATGTCTAGCACTTTGCAGTGGCTTGAAGAAAATGTTCCCCACGACGAAATGAGTGAAAACAGTGATACTAATGGTAGACACTGCAGTTTACAAAGTAAGCCAATTAATACATATTATTTTATATGTACCTAACACATTTTATTTTAACAGAACATACAGAAAGTAAGTATAATACTGAAACAGATACTGTGGAAAATCATCTACAGCATTTGGAACAAAAATTGGATCAATTAATGACCAATTTCATTATTTTAAAGAACTTTGTAGAAAATCATATCATGGAAAAAGTAAAATATCAGTGTCCCACATGCACCTGTACCCCTTCTCCATGTCCCAGTCAACCATCCCCAAAAATGTCCCATCACCAAAAACGTTATAATGAGATCTCAAACCTTTCCTCCCCTACCATCCAACATGTAGAAGCCCCTAATTCCCCAGTATAGGTTTCAATTTCTGCTTCCCCCTCTAATAATTTCTATATGTTTGTACAATAATACATTATTATGTATACTGTTCCTATATTTCTCTGTGTTTTAAAAAAAAAAAAGCGGTTAGGGTGTCCGCAGACGGCACGGCTGTCCGGGATGTCCACAATTAACCAAAATGCGGGGTGTCCTAAGGACATTATGCCTGTTTGCACTGTCCACAATCAAAATGGAGGTGTCCGTAGGACATATAATATGTCCGCCTGTCTGCAATTAACCAAAATGGGGGTGTCCTAAAGACACTATGCCTGTTCGCACTGTCCACAATCAAAATGGGGGGTTTGAAGGACATGTAATGTGACATGTAATGTGTCCACTTGTCCGCTATTAATCAAAATAGGGTGTCCTAAGAACATCCCTCCTGTTCGTATTGTCCACAATCAGAGTAAATGTGTCCATAGAACACATAACCCGTCCCCATGTCCGCAAAGTTATGGCGCACCTTTAATTAGTACGGGGATCCAAACCCTGTCCGGTGGACACCTGTATGCATGCGCATCCCACACTCGGATCCTACGAACATCGTGCCTGTTCGTAACTGTCCGCCACGCATGTGTCACACTTTTAATTAGTTCGGGGACCCAAACTCTGTCCGTAGAACACCCATCCGCACAACCAACCCTGTGCATTCGGTGTCCTATGGACACCCCTCCCATTCGCGAACGTGTCTGCAACGTCATCATGTGACTGCACCCACGCTAAGCATGGGTCCTTGTTCACGAACACAGTCCGGGCCCCCGGACACACAAGTGCTTTTTTGAGTAATCCAAACTATTTTACTGTGAAACCTCACCCTTGCACGCGTTCCAGACCATGCCCCTGGTGATCTGGATACTTTTTGAACCCTTTTTGGTGTTCAAAGTGTTCGCGGACAGCGCGGCTGTCCGTGAAGCAGGCACCAGCACCCCTATAAAAGGCCACACCCCAGAACTGCTCCTCATTGTGTTTCTGGCTACCAGAGAGAGCATTGCTCAATACTGGTGTGCTATGCTATCTGACCTCCATTGAATGCATTGGCTGCGGACCTCTGCCTGCTGTCCTGTGCATGCTCTGTCTGCTGTGCCATTCCTCTGCCTGCTGTGCTACACTCCAGATGGCAAACCTGGCTGCCTCAACCACCCCCACCACCACCTTCCCAATGGTCTGGAGAGGGGAACAGGCATGAGGATGCAGAGTCGGATGAAGAGGATGACGAGGTTAAGGTAGTGGAAGTCCCTACTACTCATAGCCCCAGTGAATCTTCGGTGTGGAGGTTGTTTGCCACTCCTGAAGGGGTACCCAAGGCTCATGCAAACAAGGTGTGCTGCACTGAGTGCCAGATGGTGCTCAGTCGTGGCAAACCCGGTTTGTACAGTTACGGTACTACCTCCATGAAGCAGCACCTAAGGTCGTTCCATGCTGGGGCAATTCGGAGGGTTGTCCCCTGCGATAAGAGTAGTAGGTGGAGTTCCTCTGCAGCATCCTCCGTTTCTGCTCCTGCCACCACAAGAGGCAATCCTGTGGGGCAGCGCATCCCTCAAGCTGCCTTGCAGTCCATACACGACACAGTAGACCCTTACCTTTCTAGGGTCACAGTATTGTGTATGTACTGCGACACAGTACTCTGCAGGGGGGAGACTCTTCGAAGTGCTTTTGAGGCTGCGGTCTGGGAGCATGAGAACGGCTGCCCACTACCTGATTAAGGCCCACCCTATATCTTCTTCTCGCCACCTGCCCTTTCTTATCCCAGTGGTTGGTGCCCCTTCCTTACCCTCCCTTCCCTTTTGTGTCTTGTTAAAAAAATACAAAAAAATAGAAAACAACAAAAAAAAGTCTCTTTTCAGAGCCGCCTTTCACAGTTTAAAAATAGAAGTGCCAAGGAAATGCTGCAGGGTCCTGTTAATTTTTATTAGTCCACGGACATTTAACATTTTTGGGGTGCTGTGCTATCAAAACCATTGCACTCTTCTCCTGGAGGAAGTGGTGGCTCAGAAAAGAGCCTTTTTGTGGTGTTTTTTTGTGTTTCAAAAACTTCAAATGGTCAACACCTACTGGAAAAAGGATTGACATAATTCCAAAAAGGGTCGCAATGCATTTTGTATATTTCGCAGAAAAATCTGATTGCCAGCATAAGTAAGATGTACTCCATCTTCGTGAAAAATGTGTGTACTGCAAAACATAATATTTTCATTGTGGAAAGAGGAGATGCCAACATCTCTCAAAAAGGCACAAACAGCCTTGTTGACATTGCGCCTCGCTTTCTCCATTTGTGGACCAAATGAAGAAGAACGCAGCCACATTTGTCTCTGTGCAATACGAGAAAAAAATACTTGGGAGTTTGGAAACATGTCCATGACTTTCCCAAGTCCTTCTTTCATTGCAAATTGCAAGGAGATTCCAGAGACATGTCCTAAACTGTTCCCTCCACAATGAATAATAATAATGTCTGGATGATGCTGTGTCACCAAAGTAGCACAAAGAGGAACCAAATCCAGCCACTTCATTCCATGCACTCCATGCCAGTGCACATCCACATGAGGGAATCCAAGATGTGCAACCACTCCACAGCAATCTGCATGCACCTCCAACCAATGTATGCATGAGTCACCCAAAATCCAGACAAAATGCATTCTGAAAGACACAACCAGAGCTATCTACTCTTCTCTCAGAAACAGACTTTCTGCCAAAGTCTCTCCTTACACATCACACCCAGTAAACCTTATTGGCCAATCCCTTGCCCTGCACAGTCTCATTTGCATGCCTCTCAGCCTCAAAATCCCTGTATGTAATACACGCTGTCCGCGGACAACCGCAGTGTCCGTGGACAAATTGTAAAATCTGAGAGTGGGGAATGAAAATTTAAATAGTGTGCCCCACCTCCCCTTTGAGGGTGCCTCTGAAAAGAGCCTTTTATGTTTTTGTTTTTTTGGAAAGTGCTTATTAAAAAACAAAACTGCTTTCATTTTGTATATTTTTTTCACTTATTTTCTTTCTGATGTCTTCACATTATCCTCTGTAAAACACTCCTTATAGTTTGAAATAACATAGCATTTCCCAATATAGGTAAAGAAATGCCATCTGCTTTAAAATAGTCACCAGTAGCAAAATCAATATTGGCATTATTACAAGCCAACATTCCACTTCTCAACAAGAAAGCAGACATCCCTGTATTCACCAAACACCTTGCACCAATTGCTGGGGACAGAAAACCTTAGAATTGTCCAATAGTAGTCTAGGAAATATTTCAGAAAAAATCACCTTCCCATTTGGAACAACCTCCATCACTGCCTGAACCAAGTTTTCAAGAGTACTCAACAAACTAGGAGCACTGATGTATCTTAAATGGACACCACCCCCAATGCAGTACCACTACATCTGGACTCTTCCACATGCAGAAAGTTTTACAAGCTCCAACCACTGCCTGCATATTGGAACCAGGCACAGTGGACCAGAAAACCTCCAATCCTTCAAAACCAAAACTGGCAGCTTTATGTTTAAACATAGCATACCTCGCCAAACCATCTACAAATAAATCTCCAACAACCAACACCCTCACTTTCTTCACCTCTTTCATCCTCACCACACATACACCCTCTCTTCCTGGAAAGCACAACTTCAACACCTAATTTGCTAATTCCCCTAGTCCTATTTCCATGCCAGATATACTGTGAAGCCCCGGATGTAGCACGCCCTGTCTGTGAACAGCCGCAGGGTCCGCGGAGCGTATACCAGTGGGGCAGCCCTTCTACCCTTTCCACTTCACTCTCTGCACCATTCCCTCATTGACTACTGTTAAGCAGTCACACAACCATCCAATCACATTCAAGAACTCTAGCTCTTGGTGTGCAAACATACAAAAAGCACTATTAGACAAAATCTCAACTCTCCCGAAAAAACTGAATCTAAAAAAATGCAGTCTCCTATCAAACCCACTGCCCAACTCACTACCCAACACAACCAATCGCCTCCCTCATGCCCTCAAACCGTTCAACTTCTCACCCCTTACTATATCTGAAGTAAAACATATAATTCACAAACTTAAACCTTCAAACTGCAAGGGCGATTCCTGCCCGGCCCCCATAATAAAAGAATCTGCACATGAACTGGCTCCCTTTATCATAGCATTAATAAACACATCTTTCAGCTCTGGAATTGTACCAAATAACTTGAAGGATGCCTGGGTTATTCCCCTCTTTAATAAACCTACCCTAGACCCTAATACACCAACGAACTACAAGCCCATCACAACTGTGCCATTCTTGTTGAAAATACTTGACTGTACAGCATACCTACAAATTCAAAAATACCTAGACTCCAACAACCTCCTAGGCCTCAGACAATCCGGTTTCCGCCCGAAGCACAGTACTGAAACCACTTTGATTGACCTCAAAACACAAACTGAGGACATGAAAGATAAGGGCAAAATTGCCCTCCTCTTGCTAGTGGATCTCTTGGCGGCATTGGACCTTATGAACCATCAAATTCTGTGTCAACATCTCACAACGTCAGCCCACTTCTCTGACAAAGCTACTTCCTGGATAAAATCCTTCTTGAATAACAGATCGATGATGGTCTTCTCCCCTTCTGTGTCCGCTGAACCAGCACCAGTGCTATGCAGGGTTTCACAAGGTTCCTGCGTTTCACCCATGCTCTACAATGTGTTCACTAAACCTTTATTCAATATACTTAACTATCTGGGTGTCACCTACACTAACTATGCGGATGACACCCAGATACTCATCCCTATCACCGGTAACCATGCAGTTGACACTAAAGCCCTAAATGATGGGTATCTGGTCATACAGGCTTGGATGGCCCAACACAAGCTCTGTCTTAATGATGACAAGACAGAGCTCCTCATCCTGGTCTCTCCCAAACATCACAACAAACTAGAGCATGCCTTCAAATCCTTCACTATTGATGGCAATTCCATTAAGGTCACCAATACCATCAAAACACTGGATATTTACATTGATTCAACCCTATCCCTTGCAAGACAAACTAACGCTGTGGTATCTGCTGCCGCATATAGTAATAAACTCATTACAGCCTGCCACCCATTTCTCGCTTCCTCTAACTGCATTACCCTTGCAAGGACATTATCAATGGCTAACATCGACTACTGCAATGCCCTCTACCTAGGCACCAGTAATCTTAATATGGGTAAACTTCAGGTTACCCAAAATAACGTTATAAGGGCTGCCCTTAACATACCTAGAAACCAACACATCTCTGACACCTGGCGTAATCTGAGATGGCTCTCTGTAGCCCAAAGAGTTGCCCTCAAATCCCTCTCTCTCATACACAAATGCCTTGCCAACAATGCCCCACAATACCTTGCCTGTCAGTTTACTCTACTTACCGCCAACCGACCCTTGAGATCTGCCCAAGAGCACGCCTAGTCATGCCCAGATTTAGACTCCAAAAATCTGGTGGCATTAGCTTCCCAGTCCTCACCTCCAAACTTTGGAATGCCATGCCCACCCTACTCAGACTTCAACCATCATTTCATGCATTTAAGAGCAAAGCCAAATTCTGGCTCATTCCTCAATAGCCCAACAGCATCCCCATCCCTTGACTCCTCTACTTTATCCAGTGGTAATCTATTGTATGTAATTTGAGTCTTGTCCTGCTATGTTTGCTGCATATCGATGACACATGTTACATTACCCTAGATTACTGAATATCCTATCTGTTAATAGTCTTTGTAAATATCCTGCAATTACTATATTTCTTGCACTGCAACTTGCCTTTCTCACCATGTAAACTGCATATTGATGACACACATGTTACCATATCCTAGATTATTGTAAATCCCATTTGTGAATATTCCTTGTGAATACTTTGTAATTATTGTCACAGTCTTGCTAGTTTTGTAACTTGCCTGTATCTTCTTATCCACGACATGCGCCCATGTGCCTTTGGGCCAGGCACGCTATATAAATAAAGAAATACAAGTACAAATAAATATAATTCCATCATCACAGTTCACCACTTTAGATGTACTATTGATCACTCTACAGTACAATTCTGCTGTGATTACAAAGCACTGATAGCAATGACTACTGTAAAACTCTCCAGGATTTCTGCTTGCAGATTCATGCACATCCACATGCATGAACGCATACTACAGGTATGAATATTTTGTGCACAGTACATACATGTACAACTATTGTATGAATGCATATAAACAGGGTAACTGCCACTTACCCTGTATAACCTGCAAATAAAGCGTCCTGTCAATTCTCCCATCTGCTATGATCAAGTGTCACTTGCTAAACTATGTGCTCTCCAAATTTTCATTTACCCATATTACTAATTGTATTACTGTATTACTAATTGTACAGTCATACTGTTATTTCTCCCATCTTTTAACATGAAATTACACTTTGTTAGACAGCTACGTGTGTTTTGTCTGATTACTATTTTAATAATTTCTAAAGGAAGTTCAAATGATAGATTCTATGTAAACCAGAATGTGCAGAAAGGAAATTGTATGTACATCCTATACACTATAAGGCATGAAATGCTATTATGGTTGAAATGTGGATAAATAGGTGGCAGTGGTTAAACAAATGACAGAAGTACAATTAGTAATATGGGTAAATGAAAACACATTCCATTAAAGTGACACTTGATCATAGCAGATGAGAGTAATGACAGCATGACATTTGTACTACTTATCCAGGGTAAGTAGCAGGTACCCTGCATTGGAAATACATACATTGCATGCTTTTCAACAGAGTTCCTGCCATTTAGCCTGTATAAGTAGCAAGAAAAACATACTGTTATTTCTCCTATCTCCTAACATCAAATAACACTGCCTTAAAAAGCCAAGTGGGCTCTGTGTGCTTACTATTGTAATCATTTCTAAGGCAAGTTCAACTGACAGATTCTAAGTAAAATATCCAGAATGCACATAGACAAAGGAAACTGCATGTATATGTTATCCACAATTAACAGAAAGCAGTATAACTGCAAAAACAAAACAATATATGTCTACATTAACATCACAGGTATTAACACAGATATTTACTATCTTCTTTCTTTCACAATTGCAGTGACGACCACTCTCCTGAAAACCAGCAGCATCTGAAGTACAAAACAGAACTCAGAAGAAACCTACTCTTTGCATCCCAAAAAAGTAAGTGCAATAATGCCATAATGTTGTAACTATTACTCAAACACTGCAGAATTCTACTATTATAAAACAAACAATTGTATTAACCTTGTAGCATTAGATTCAGTATTACTGATTGCACCTCAGCAGGTGCACACTTTGTATTGTCATCTGAACAGCAATATAGTAGCACACAAATATGAGAATTCCCTTCCCAACCTTAAGTAACAGCCCATTCCATAATCACACACCTCTACATACATGCCTACCATCATACTCAGACACTCATGCACAATGCACACATATATTGCAAAACGTCCAAACCCACACTTTCTTTTTTCTCCAAAAGACACCAAATAATGCCTACCAAAAGCAACGCTGTAGAAAGCAACACAGAAGTAGAGCAAATCAAAATAAAAGTGTATAAAATAAGCATCCAGCTCTAGCAGAATCTATACAAAAAGTTCAAACAAAACAGCTGATACAGTCAATAAGTGAAACAAAAGCAGCTTCCAGTAAAGAAACATTTCTTCCTCATTCAAAATGTACATCTAAACAGAAAGTTATTAAAAAGACTGCAGCTACCACGAGTGCTAACACTTTACCTATAAATCTCGATGTAGACACAAGTAAGCATACCAAAGAAATTATTTTACAAAAGATGTTCCGCCACAGAATCCTTCAGAACCTTATCAAAACAGGAAAGCAATCATAGACAACCCTTTAAACCTACCGTAGAAAATGTATCTTGGAAGCTCTCATAGACAGTGCAATCCTTCTCAAAAGGAAATCATTTATTTTAGTTTTAAACAGAATGAAGCCATTAACAAAACTAACTAATAAATTACAAAGAAGACTTCTCAATAAACACAGTATCAACAAAGATAGCTTCGCAAATATCTGTGGAGGTGAGTGGACTCACACCACCAGTACAGATCCATATTTCAATGAAGAAGCATACAAACAAAAGCAAACAAACACAATTGCCATACATAGCAGTGGACGAGAGTATGAAAAACGTAATAATACTATTATGGAACAAGAAATGCTGCTCAGAAAAATATCCCCAAAAAACTTAGTATCAACTCTACATTCCACTGAACCAATGCATCCAGTCTACAAATGGTCATGCACATCAATGAGTAACATAGGCAAAAATCTTTCACATCTTTACGCCACTTCCTCAATCAGTATGTGAAAGGCAAAGACAAAATGAAAATAAAACTATTACAAACTATTCCTGTCCAGTGTGAAAATACACAAGGCTACAAGGACACTCATTAGCCTGCATTTCTGGACCTATTTGCAAAAGCACCTTCCACAAAATCAAAATGATAGGAACACACCATTCAACTGTAAGAAATCTTGTTCATAAACTCTACTATGCGTAAAGTCCTGCTTTAGCAATGTCCAATTTAAATTACATTCTTCTACATGGTACAGCCAAAAAACTACTCGAAGAAATACACCACATCCAGAAATAGAATTTGAAATTGAAAGCCACTTACAAAATTCAATATCTTTAGAACAAACTAGAAACAACTTTACAGATGACAACCTTCTAGTACACACATACAAAAAAGAAATACTAAAGTTTAAAAGCACAACTGCTGAAGTACCAAACCATGTGTGTGTTTGTTGCTGCAGGACTTTTTATAAGAATAGCACAAAAACTGTAGACATAATGTACAAAATAGAAGACAATGAAGTTTCCATGTGGTTCCAATTAGCTCTCTATCTTATAGCAGAAAACAAATACGAAATTACTAACCCCTTAATACTTTGCAGTTACTGCACTGCAAAACTTGACAACCACCAAATACCTTCACGTGCTATCACTAACAACTTGGAATTATTCCCACTACCAAAACCACTGCAACAACTTAACTTGTATGAGAGCATCATAATTCAAACAGTGCACCCATTTCAAGCAATAACACGCCTTGAACCAAAAACAGCGAAACGACCTCGCTCTGAATTACTGAAAAGCATTTGTGGCAAAGTAGTTTATTTACCATTAGATCTCAAAGAAAATGTACACACTCTGGGAGTGCAACGTCCAATAGATCAATCTTTGATTATCCTAGTAAATGGCGTACCTACAAAAGACAAAAAAATGTGGCAGCAACTAGTGGAGTTACATAAAGTTAGAGAAGGCCTGCAATATCTAGAAGACAACAATGAATACTACAAAGAAATAAACATCGAAGAAAACCTGAGGGAAACCACCGAAATAATTCAACACTTGTCAGGAACTGGCCAATTTCAACTTCTAGATCCTACTACAGAATCCAATATTTTAGACCATTATACAATTCACCCATTGCACTGTAAAGACACCATACATTATGCACTGGAAACTTACCAAATGCGACAAGCCAAAGGATCCCCAATCAACATATGGGAAAAATGTGTAGAAGCACAAGCTACTCGTTCTGTTAGGCATAATTATATGCAGTGCCCTTTGAGAACACCACACACAATTAGGACTATGAGTGACAGTACAAAATCACCTTTGGTACAAGCCTGTACTACACAGTAAAGTGGTAGCGACGGCTGAGCAGCCAGACTTATCTCAATAGTAAAGTGAGCAGTATCAATAGATACACAAAGGACAGCAATTACTATGATTCAAACAAACACTGACTCAGGTTTCTGAGTAAAAGAATATACATTTATTTACACATCAGTTATTAAACATTTCACTATTATCAAGCAGTGGAAAAATCACGTTACTAATACACTACACCGCACCCAATAGATTCTGGACAAGTTAAGCTCAAAATTAAGTGTGAGCAAAATGGTACTCTAGCAATTTAAAAGGGGGGGAAAGACAAAGTTAGACAGAAATTGAGCAGCACCAACAAGTAAGTAAGCAGGCCAATCTAGAAAAAGGAACTACAGTGAGGAAATCAAATTAAAGGGGCCTGGCCCAAAGTCAATGGGCCAAAGTCTTTGCAAAGGATCACACAGTTCAGAGTAGTTTGCGGTTAAGTCTTGCCAAGAGTTCAGAACGAAGTTGGTCGGACGAAAAGTTACTTTAAAGAATGGAGAAGGACAAGCCCTCGGATTGGCGAAAGATTTCACACACTTTCACCGCGGCTGTACGAAATGAACAACCGGGTTAGCACAGTACCTTTAAAGCAGAAAACTGCTGTAGCTGAGGCAGACATTCCTGGCAGGTCCTGCAGGCTCACGGTTCCTGAAGCGACTGTCGGACTGACATGAAGGAGGAAGACTGGAGGGTCCTGCACTGCCCAGGGAAGCAACCAGCAGCAGAGCAAAGTGACAAATAAAAGGTGTGCTCCTTAAAACGCAAGCAGGGTCCATTCCTCCTGGCTATCCGGTTCACTGTAGCTTTGTACAGCAAATTCGACCAGAGAAGGGAGGCCTGGTGAGCAGTTTGGTGAACTGGTTGTTCCCACCAGCTCAAGGGGAGAAGATTCCTTGCAGATCTTCCCTGTCATCGAAGTTTGAAGATTCGGACCCGCAGCAGGGCTTCACTGGGTGTTTCAGTCATGGTAGAGGTCCTCTTCTGTCAGCTTCTCCTCGGTTCTTTCGATCCAGTGGCAACTCTGCCTTCTCAGTCCCAGAGACCTGCTTTTTATGCAGTTTTCCCCCATTCACACAGCCTGGCTGTCAATCACACAGCAGGGTGGCTGTCTCGCCGGGACAGTCACCACAGCCAATCATATCAGAGTGCGACATGGGTCTCCAAGGAGACCCTGTGCATGGAGTCCTAAATCCTTCCCTCACATCCTGTCCCCCTCAGACATACAGGCACTTAAGGAGGGCTCCTGTGCAGAAGCCTGCGAAAGGACGGCAAAGAAAGGAACCAAACCTGGTTTGGTACGCAGAGTAAAACACGAGAAAGATTTTTACAAAAGGAATTGGCGAATAAACCAAGCCGGAACCATACAAAAACACATATGGTCCAGCTCGTTAAAGTTTGGGGCTACCAAGATAGCCTAAAACAATACCAGGGCTATTTAACATGACTGTGGTAGCAAAAATAGGGTAGTTACTGTGCATGGAGTCCTAAATCCTTCCCTCACATCCTGTCCCCCTCAGACATACAGGCACTTAAGGAGGGCTTCTGTGCAGAAGACTGCTAAAGGACGGCAAAGAAAGGTACCAAAACTGGTTTGGTGCGCAGAGTAAAACACGAGAAAGATTTTTACAAAAGGAAATGGCGAATAAACCAAGCCGGAACCATACAAAAACGTATATGGTCCAGCTCGTTTAAGTTTGGGGCTACCAAGATAGCCTAAAACAATACCAGGGCTATTTAACATGACTGTGGTAGCAAAAATAGGGTAGTTATCACTGCCACCAGCCAAGTCTTAATGAAAAGGGAATGAAACAATGTTCCAAGAGAAACAGACAAAAAGGGATAAATGTTAACCCTTTCCAGAACTCTATGTAAGATAGTTTATACTGGGTCTGTGAGTTTTAAAAGAGACTTATAAAGTCAATGGAAACTTTACATGTTCTGAGAGACAGTAGTCAGTCTCAGAAAATGGAGTCACAGTTGGGAAGTCTGAAAAAGACAACCCTGTGTCACTGCACTGAAGGTGCTGTGTAACACACAGTAAAAAGATGATGCCTATGGAGTAGGTGAGGCTCCACAGTCTATGAACACAGAAATGTTAAACACACATAGCAAAACACATATAAGAGTGGGAAAAAGGCTCACACTCTTACCAGGTGAAAAAAATGAATCCTAGAAATCCAGCAAAGCTGCTGAGGGACTCAGTGGGTAAGGGAAATTAGCCATTCTGGAGAATTTTCCCTAACACTCGCCCCCACCAGACTAAGCGACAGGAGGATTTAAACCACTCCTGGATGAATCTCTTCCTCTAGTCGGTTAAACACATCCTAGAGAGACCATCAGCATTTTTGTGGTGACATCCTGCTCTCAATGGTGAAATCAAACCCTTGCAGACAGATTGACCCTCTTAGAATTTTTGGGTTCTCCCCTTTCATTTGCATTAACCATCTCAAGGGTTGGTGGTCAGTTGAATTACAAAAGTAGATCCATACAAGTATGGTCTAAACTTCTTCAAAGACCACACAATGGCAAAACATTCACGCTCTATGGTTGCCCACCTTGTTTTCGGTTCCTTCAGTTTCCTACTGATGATGCAAATGGGGTGCTCCCTACCTTTCTCATCCAGTTGGCTAAGGACTGCACCTATACCTGCATTGGATGCATCTTTCTTCACAATGAAGGGTTGGTGATAATCAGGAGCTGTTAGGGCTGGAGCTTGACAAAGGGCTTTCTTCAGGCTTTCAAAGGCTTGAGTGCACTCCTCATTCCATCTAACCTTTTTAGGGAATTTTGAAGAGGAGATCACATTCAAGGGAGAAGCTATGGTCTCAGACCTAGGAAGGCTCTCACTTGAGTTTGAGTAGTAGGTGTGGCCCAGTTTTATACAGCTTGTACTTTGCTAGGCAATGTCCTTATTTCGCCTCCTCTTACCCCATGACCAAGGTAGAGCACTTTGCTCTGACCAATTTGACATTTGCTTGCCTTTATGGTAAAATGGGCCTGCTCAAGAGCCTGCAAAACATATCCTAAGTGATCAATATGTTCTTTCCATGTAGGGCTGAACGCTGCAATGTCATCCAAGTATGCCATGCAGAAGTCCTCTGTCCCATTCAGAACTTGATTGCCATCCTTTGGAATGTAGCAGGTGCATTCCTTAGTCCAAAAGGCCTAACCTTAAACTGATAGAGACCTGATGGGGTTGAGAATGCAGTTTTCTCCTTGGCATGGTCTGTCAGGGTTATTTGCACCATTTCATCTGTCCTTGGCAAAGGATGGGCATCAGTCTTTGAGACTGCATTTAGAGCTCTATAGTCCACACAGAATCCCAACTCCTTGGATCCTGCCTTTGGTACTAGAACAACTTGACTAGACCATGGACTTGTAGAGGGCTCTATAACCCCGAGGTCAATCATCATGTTGACCTCTCCTTTGATGTGGGATCTCACATGTTCTGACATTCTGTAACCTCTGCTTTTCACAGGTAAACAGTCACCAGTGAGAATATCATGCTGGCCCCAAGGGGTCAAGCCTGGTGAAACTGAAAACAGGTAGGCAAACTGATTTAACAGAACTTTGCACTCCTCCTGTTGTTCAGAAGTCAGTTGAGAAGAGAGATTGACTCTTTCCATGTTCTCATCCAAAGGTTGGTCTCTGAGGAGGTCAGGTAGAGGTTCACTCTCCTCCTCCTCTTGAGCTGAAGCTAGAAGCAAAGCTTCCACTTATAGTCTCGAGACATATGCCTTCAAACAGATGGTATGAAAGACTCTGGGAGCCTCCTTAGGTCTGGCTAAGTCCACCAAATAGTTCACCTCTCCAAGTTTGCCCACAACCTTGAAGGGTCCTATCCATTTGTCCTGCAAGGCCCTCTGCCTTGTCGGCACCATAACTAATACACGCTGGTCTTGAGTAAACTCAACCATGCTGGCCTTCTGGTCATGCCAATGTTTGACAAGAGCCTGACATGCTTTTAAGTTATCACTTGCTTCTGCCATCATGTGTGACATTCTCCTCTGGAGACCTATCACATAGTCAGTCACTCTGACTGGCTTGGAGGAAGGAGCACTCTCCAACCCCTCCTTAATCAGGGCCAATGGAACTCTGACTGGATGGCCATAGAGAAGTTCAAAGGGACTGTAACCAACTCCCTCCTGAGGGACCTCTCTATAAGCAAAGAGAAGGCATGGCAGTAGAAGGTCCACTTTCTTTTAAGGGGTTCCTCTAAAGCACCTATCATGCTTGTCATAGCACAATTAAACCTCTCTACCAGTCCATTTGTCTGTGGATGGTAGGCTGTAGAGAACTTGTAAATGACACAACAGTTTTTCCACATGGCTTGCATGTAGTGGGACATAAAATTGGATCCCCTGTCAGATATCACTTCCTTAGGAAACCCTACTCTGGTAAAAACACCATTTGAGCCTTAGCCACAGCCTGAGGCGTAACAGTCCTCATAGGTACGGATTCTGGGTATCTTGTAGCATGGTCTACTACAACCATGATAAACCTGTTCCCTGAAGAAGATGTGGGAGGGTCGAGGGGACCAACAATGTCAATGCCCATCGTCTCAAACGGTTCTCCCACCACTGGGAGAGGCACCAGGGGTGCCACATTCTCGGCTCTACTCTTGCCAGAGGTTTGGCAAGTGTGACAGCTCCTACAGAATTTGTCAACTTCCGAACCCATCTTAGGCCAGTAGAAGTACAAGGAGAGCCTTTCCTGGGTCTTTTTGAAGGTCAAATGGCCAGCCAAAGGTATCTCATGGGCCAACTGTAGAAACTGAAGTCTGTTGGCTAGGGGGGCTACAATTATTTTGCAGTCCCCACGGATAGACTCAGTCGGTTCACTGTAGAAGAGGCCATCTTCCCAGTTCAACCTATGCTTTCCAACTTCTTGCCCAGTAAGTTGAAAAGCAGCCTGTTGTTGAAGACCTTCGAGAGTAGGACACTGTCTTTGTCCTCTGCTGAAGTCTGCCGTGTTGGGTCCACCTTTTTCCAGTAAAGACTGCAGCTCAGGATGGTCAACAGGGTCAAGATCTCCAACCAAATAAGTGTCTTCCTCCAGATCTGACTCTTCAGAAACTGGATCAACCACACATGGTTGTACCTCACACTCTGCCTCAGCAGGTGGAGGAGACACAGGTATGACCTTGGACAATTTTGGGGATGTCCTTGTTGGTAGAACAGGGGTGCTGTCTGTTTCTTTCCTTGAGGTCTTGGGCTTCTCCTTTGCCTCTTTCATTCCAGAAATAGCAGTGAGCAAATCCTGTGGAGTGGGAGTGATAGTTTCCTCTATCAACTCCTCTGGAGAGCCTCTCAAGGTTGTCTCCCTTGCAGGCCTAGTGAGTTCTTGTTTCCTGTTACTGGGAGGCCTGGGGGTACTAGACACAACTCCAAGAGTTTTCAGGTCATTACCCAACAGGACTCTCCCAGGCACTTCACTCTGCACACTAACAGGTATTTTGACAGTCATATCATTACACTGGATGAGAGCTGGTAACTGGGGAAGCATTTGCACAGAGCCTCAGCAAACTTGGTGAGGCATTTGGGTGCCTTAGCAACATCCTCCACATTGAAAAATGATTCAACCACCACAGTTATGCTGGCTCCAGTGTCTCTGATGGCAGGGGTCTCCTGGCCATTCACAAGAACACTATCTTTATAATACTCTTGAGTATTATCTGGGATGGAATTATAGACATCTAAATTCTGTTGTTCCCACAAAGCCAGGGACACTAAAGAAACACTAGCTGAGACTCTCATGGGTTCATCAGCCAGTATGTGAAAGTTTCCACTTCCCATACGTACTTCTTCCTCTGGGGAGAAGGCTAAGGAGACAGTGTGGACCCCTGTAGGTTTACCCTTACATCTGGGATCCCCTTTCACATGGTCAGTTGACCTACAAACATAACATTTCCCAAAGGTTTTGATTAATGGGGGTTTGTTCTGACCTCCATCTGGTTTGGGTCCAGATGGTGCACTATCCTGATTCGGTTTCCCTTGTGGTTTACCCTTATGTTGCTGTTTTGGGCCCGCTTTTGGATTGGAGGTATTTGAATTCTCCTTGTTATCTTTTTTTGGCTGCTTTCCCTCATTCTTCCGCCAGTAAAGACTGCAGCTCAGGATGGTCAATAGGGTCAAGATCTCCAACCAAATAAGTGTCTTCCTCCAGATCCGACTCTTCAGAAACTGGATCAACCACACATGGTTGTACCTCACACTCTGCCTCAGCAGGTGGAGGAGACACAGGTATGACCTTGGACAATTTTGGGGATGTCCTTGTTGGTAGAACAGGGGTGCTGTCTGTTTCTTTCCCTGAGGTCTTGGGCTTCCCCTTTGCCTCTTTCTTTCCAGAAATAGCAGCGAGCAACTCCTGTGGAGTGGGAGTGATAGTTTCCTCTATCAACTCCTCTGGTGGGCCTCTCAAGGTTGTCTCCCTTGCAGGCCTAGTGAGCTCTTGTTTCCTTTTACTGGGAGGCCTGGGGGTACTAGAAACAACCCCAAGAGTTTTCAGGTCATTACCCAACAGGACTCTCCCAGGAACCTCACTCTGTACACTAACAGGTATTTTGACAGTCATATCATTACACTGGATGAGAGCTGGTAACTGGGGAAGCATTTGCACAGAGCCTCAAGCTAACCTGGTGAGGCGTTTGGGTGCCTTAGCAACATCCTCCACATTGAAAAATGATTAAACCACAACAGTTATGCTGGCTCCATTGTCTCTGATGGCAGGAGTCTCCTGGCCATTCACAAGAACACTATCTTTATAATACTCTTGAGTATTATCTAGGATGGAATTATAGACATCTTAATTCTGTTGTTCCCACAAAGCCAGGGACACTAAAGAAACACTAGCTGAGACTCTCATGGGTTCATCAGCCAGTATGTGAAAGTTTCCACTTGCCATACGTACTTCTTCCTCTGGTGAGAAGGATAAGGAGACAGTGTGGACCCCTGTATGTTTATCCTTACATCTGGGATCCCCTTTCACATGGTCAGTTGACCCACAAACATAACATTTCCCAAAGGTTTTGATTAATGGAGGTTTGTTCTGACCTCCATCTGGTTTGGGTCCAGATGGTGCACTATCCTGATTCGGTTTCCTTTGTGGTTTACCCTTATGTTGCTGTTTTGGGCCCGCTTTTGGATTGGAGGTATTTGAATTCTCCTTGTTATCTTTTTTTGGCTGCTTTCCCTCATCCTTCTTCTGAGTTGCCCCAGAATCCTTGTGAGTAGCCCTGTTGGCAACCCACAAGTCAGCAGCCTTAGCTAACTTCTTTGGATCTATCTCCTTAGAATCAGCCAAGTGCTGTATGAGCTCAGGAGAGCAGGCATCATAAATTGACTCCACCATAACAAGATTTCTCATACCTTCATAAGTGTTTACTCTGTAACCCTTAACACAACCATCTAAGTTTTTCAAACAATCACATACCCAGGTAGCCCAGTGGTACCACCATGCTTTTTGAGGGTGCTAAACCTCTTAAGGTACTGGGAAGGGGTATTCCCGAATCTAGCAATTAAAGCTAGCTTCAAACACTTATAATCCATCCTATCCACCTCCCCCAACTCCATCACAACATCAGATGCAACAGTGGTTTGCCTAGATAAAAGCCAAGGGAGCAACTGATTCCCTGTAATATCTTGAATCCCATGGTTATATTCAAACATTGCCAACCAATCCAAAATATAAAGCTTAACCTCATACATACCCACAATTTCTTTAGGCATACTGGGTCTCTTAGGACTGTAAGACCTAGAAGACTCTGGGAGAGAAGCATTTTCAATAGACAACCTTTGCATCTCTAAGGCATGGTTCAACTCCATTTCTCTGAGCTTAAGTTCTTGATGCCTTTGTTCAGTTTGAGCATTTAAATGTTTCAATTCCAATTCAAGCCTCATCTTTTCTAGAGCAATGAATTCAGGACTGAGTGTAGGACCTGTAGGGGTCCCAGTGGGCAAAGGTTGAGGTTGCTGAGCAGGTAAGGGAGCAGTGAGGCCTACATTATGAGACACATCTACTTCCTCTGACTCATCAATAATATCACATTATCATCCTCATTATCATCCTCATTATTTTCCACATTTGCTGAGGGGTCAGGTATTTCAGACCCACCCTCCAGACTTAGTTTCTCTAACAACCTTTCAATCAATTCAGACTTTTTGCCTTTAACAGAGAGATTCCTTTCTCTACACAGATTTTTCAGATAATCCACAGTGTAACTAAGGAGGGTCTCCTGACTGTAGCTTTCCATATCAGACATGATTAATATTGCTTTTTAGTGATGTTTAGCCTTGTGGTTAGTTGATCCAAGTTAATAGCAGCACTCTAAGTGTAATCACTATACTTGATCCCACCGCTGCCACCAGCGTTAGGCAGAATTATATGCAGTACCCTTTGGGAACACCACACACAATTAGGACTACAAGTGACAGTACAAATTCACCTTTGGTACAAGCCTGTACTACACAGTAAAGTGGTAGCGATGGCTGAGCAGCCAGACTTATCTCAAGAGTAAAGTGAGCAGTATGGTATAGTTACACAAAGGACAGCAATTACTATGATTCAAACAAACACTGACTCAAGGTTTCTGAGTAAAAGAATATACATTTATTTACACATCAGTTATTAAACATTTCACCATTATCAAGCAGTTGAAAAATCATGTTACTAATACACTACACCGCACCCAATAGATTCTGGACAAGTTAAGCTCAAAATGAAGTGCGGGCAAAATGGTTAAGTCTTTGCCAAGAGTTCAGAACGAAGTTGGTCGGACGAAAAGTTACTTTAAAGAATGGAGAAGGACAAGCCCTCAGATTGGCCAAAGATTCCACACACTTTCACCTCGGCTGTACAAAACGAACAACCGGGTTAGCACAGTACCTTTAAAGCAGAAGACAGCTGTAGCTGAGGCAGAAGTTCTAGGCAGGTCCTGCAGGCTCACGGTTCCTGAAGCGACTGTCGGACTGACAAGAAGGAGGAAGACTGAAGGGTCCTGACCTGCCCAGGGAAGAAACCAGCAGCAGAGCAAAGCGATGAATAAAAGGTGCACTCCTTAAAACGCAAGCAGGGTCTGTTCCTCCTGGCTATCCGGTTCACTGTAGCTCTGTACAGCAAATTCGACCAGAGAAGGCAAGCAGTTTGGTGAACTGGTTGTTCCCACCAGCTCAAGGCGAGAAGATTCCTTGCAGATCTTCCCTGTCATCGAAGTTTGAAAATTCGTACCCGCAGCAGGGCTTTACCGGACAGTTCAGCCGTGGTAGAGGTCCTCTTCTGTCAGCTTCTCCTCAGTTCTCTTGATCCAGTGGGGTCTCTGCCTTCTCAGTCCCAGAGACCTGCTTTTTATGCAGTTTTCCCCCATTCACAAAGCCTGGCTGTCAATCACACAGCAGGGTGGCTGTCCCGCCAGGACAGTCACCACAGCCAATCATATCAGAGTGCGACATGGGTCTCCAATGAGACCCTGTGCAGGGAGTCCTAGACCCGCTCACATCATGTCCCCCTCAGACATATAGGCACCTAAGGAGGGCTGTAGTGCAGAAGCTCGCGAAAGGACGGCGAACAAAGGAACCAAACCTGGTTTGGCACACAAAGTGAAACACGAGAAAAACTTTTACAAAAGGAAATGATGAATAAACCCAGCTGGAACCGTATACAAACATATATGGTCCAGCGGGTTTAAGTTCGAGGCTACCAAGGTAGCCTAAAACAATACCAGGGCTATTTAAGATAACCACGGTAGGAAAAATAGGGTAGTTATCACTGCCACCAGCCAAATCTTAATGAAAAGGAAACGAATCAATGTTCCAGGAGAAACAGACAAAAAGGGATAAGTATTAACCCTTTCCAGAACTCTATGTAAGATAGTTTGTACTGGGTCTGTGAGTTTTAAAAGAGACTAATAAAGTCAATGGCAACTTTACATGTTCTGAGAGACAGTAGTCAGTCTCAGAAAATGGAGTCGCAGTTGGGAAATCTGAAAAAGACAACCCTGTGTCACTGCACTGATGGTGCTGTGTACTACACAGTAAAAAAGATGATGCCTATGGAGTAGGTGAGGCTCCACAGTCTATGAACACAAAAATGTTAAACACACGCAGCAAAACACATCTAAGAGTGGAAAAAAAGGCTCACACTCTTACCAGGTGAAAAAAAGAAATCTTAGAAATCCAGCAAAGCTGCTGAGGGACTCATTAGGTAAGAGAAATCAGCCATTCTGGACAATTCTCCCTAACACTTTCCAACTGGAAAAGGAGGAAGGTACAATGAAAGACCTACAGAAATTAAAGCATCAGAATACTACTCTTTATGAATGTATTCTGAAGACCCCAGATTCAGACAAAACGTGGAATACATATTGCACCTTCTCTTTGAAAGTGAACTAGCAACTCTATGCTACGGGGTTGCACACACATTGAAATCAGGAACCAATTTTCTAAATATGTCAGCTAAGCAATTACTACAAAAAGTGCAAGAAAAAGATGAAGTTTTACAAACAAACATTACAAATCATTTAGCAAACATGCGTGGTACAAAAGAGTACTGGTTCTGACGTCATGCAGATGTACGATGTATGATAAGAAATCTTGGCCCACCCACTTGGTTTGTGACAGTAATTTGTGCAGAATATTCATGGGAAGAGTTGCAGGATTTCCTATGCATAGCAAACAAAAATAAAACAAACATAGATATGAAAACACCAGGAAACCTCTACTCTCTAGATCCTGTAAATGTATCAAGATATTTCCATCGTTGCTTCATTGCTATGCTACACTTCATTCGTAATAGAACAATGCCTCCCCTCTGAGAAGTAAAACACTTCTTTTGGAGAAAAGAATACCAAGCTAGAGGAGCACCACACATCCACATGCTTTTGTGGATTAAAGATGCTCCTAAATTTGGTCAGGACAGTGATGCCACTGTTTTACAGTTCATTCAGAAATATGTCACGTGTGCAATCCCTTCACAAATTAAATATAGTGACCTACATGCACACATTTTACAATTTCAAAGTCACAAATGTGGAAAGTATTGTCATCGCAAATATAAAAACAAAGGGAAATACTACACCAAGTGCCACTTTGGCTTCCCTAGACCAGTTTCAACAACAGGTCAAGTGAACAACTTCATGTCTTCAGTTAGATATAGGTGGTCATTATGAGTTGGGCGTTAAGGGTTTACCGGCACCGGTGAGGATGCCGTTGCCGGTACACCCTTACCGCCCTATTCCGAGGTCCCTTAGCGGGTCCCAGCAGGAACGGCTGGTCTGACCAGCTGTTCTTTGTGGGACCCGTTAAGGGACCTTGGAGCTAATAACGGGCCTGCAATTTGTGGGCCCGTTATTAGCGCCTTCCCCATTCCCATTGAGCCCTATAGGGGCTCAAATCGGAATGGGGAATGGTTTACTGAATAGGGACTCACCGGGTCCGCATAGGTCAGAATGTCCCGGTACATCCCCATTCAGTGAGACTGGACCCAGACCTGGGTTTGTAGGCAGCCATGGTGCTAACAGCGCCATGGCTGCCTCCAAACTCGTAATGACCCCCATAGTGTCAAAGGTATATCACCTCAGAACAGATATTGCATTAAAAGAACAGAAAGATCAAAATATATCAATGACTACAATGCAATCATTGCCCTCCTGTGGAATGCAAATATAGATGTGCAATACATTGCAGACAATTCCACTGCAGTTACGTGATATGTTACAGCCTACTTAACGAAAGCAGAAAAAACAGAGCTGAAAGACCTCTGGGATTATATATCATCTGACAAAACACTGTCACAAAAATTGTACAGCTTAGGTATAAAAATGCTCTCCCATAGAGAATGTGGCTGCTATGAAGCCGCAGACCATTTAACCGGTACTGCCTTGTATGGGAAATCTGAAAACATAGTATGGCTAAGCCTTGGGCCTGCTATATCCAGAAAAAGAGTTCTCAAATCATATGAAGACATCGAAACAATAGCCAAAAATGATCCCAACAGCCAAGACATTTTGAAAAACAACTTACTAGACACATACTACCCAAACAGGAGTACCACTTTGGAAATCATGTGTCTATTCCACGTAGCCCAAAACTTCACATACAAAAATAAAATTAAACCAGATGAGAAGAAAGGTAGATACAGAGTCAAAAATTGTGAAGGCAGCCTAGTGAAACTTACCAAACAAAGCGTAATTAATCATATGAAATTGACATTAAAAACTCCTCAGCATAAAGAACTGTATTACATGTCCCTACTACAACTTTTTAAACCATGGAGAAAAGAAGAAGATTTCCTAGATACCCATGACTCCTATGAAGATGCTTTCAAAGCAAATTAAAGTACTATAACAGACGAAAACGTTATGCAGTGCAAAACAATGGTACCAATGAATAGCAACAAGAAGAAGAACTCCAGGCACAACTAAATGTAGACACTCCTGACAGCAGTCAACCTTCTGTAACAGGAAGCCAAGAACCACTCGGACAGCCACTAATAGCAAATGAGGCAGAATTAGCCATGACTGAAGTAGAAAACACCATGTGTCAGTATGAGCAATCTGCAGAAGACTTTGCTCTACTGAAATCACAACTAAACAATGAGCAGCATAGCATTTTCCTAGAAATAAAATAAATTGAACATGGTATGCAGCATGGATCTAAAAATTGTACCTGTCAATACTACAAAACTATACTGCTATACATGAGTGGTCAAGCTGGTTCAGGCAAAACATTCTTAATCAAAATCATCAGCAAGTTCCTCCAACAATTGACAAACAACAAACTGTCAGCTTTTGTAAATGCCCCCACAGGTTCAGCTGGCTACAACATAGGCAGTGTCACTTTACACCGATTACTACTCCTTCCAGCAGAACACCAAAACAAATTAGACTACTATAAACTTTTTCCAGATGCTGCAATGGAACTACGCAGAGTTTTAAAACAAATGAAAATGCTGCTAATCGATGAGGTGAGCATGGTTTCCAACCTAATGTTAGCCTTGATTCACCTCACATTACAAGAGGACCTGAAAATAGACAAAGAAGAACTCTTTGGAGGAAAACACATTATTGTTTTCAGAGAATTTCTTCAATTAACACCAGTTAAAGATTAAATTATTTTTAAAAACTTAGGGCACAAACTATGCCATAAAACTCTTGGCAGCATGGGAAAAGTCAACCTTTGGCAACATTTCCAATACAAGGAATTAACTGAAAACATGTGTCAGTCTGCAGACATCTCATATGCCAACATTTTAAAAAGTATTAGAGTTGGTGTACTATCTCAAGAAGCACAATCTATATTAAACACCAGGCACATCCATGCACTCTATGGCCACAACTCAGGTGCTACTGATGTCATTGAACACTTAACACACAAAAATGTAAACTGGATGTCCTTGATGCCAACTCAAGCTGTGCTCAATTCAATGAAACAATGTTGAAAAAAGAAATGCAACCAATAGTTGAAATTTGCTCCACAGACAAACTGGACATGCACAGTACGACACTACCCATGTGTGAACAAGCCACAGCATGACTAAATACCTTAGAAAACTCTATCTCTAACACAGCTGGTTTGGAGAAAATATTAAAAGGATCTTTAAACTGTAGAGTAATGCTTAAACGTAACCTTGATGTGGAGCAAGGACTAGTTAATGGAGCACTTGGTACATTTGTTGGTTTCAAACATACCCACGTGACAACAACATTCAGTTCGTCAATATTCACTTTGACAAACTATCAGAAGTTAAAAGGATAGGCCGCTCAACAGCCCGATTCCTTCTTTTCAAAGACATGTATCTACACAAAGAACAATTTTCTCTATCTCTAGCATATGCTGTCACCATAAATAAATCACAAGGTCTTACCCTAGATAAAGCATTGATAGATATTGGTAGCACAGTGTTTTTAAGAAGGCATGAGCTATGTAGCACTATCACGCTTATGTACACTTGATGGACTATTTCTAGTCAACTTTGATGCAAGTAAAGTCAACGCTGATATTCCTTGCATTCCAGAATGCAATAGACTGCATGCATTCTACGCCCCATCTCAAAACCTATCCTGTTCCTCAAAAAACAAACGTTTCTAAAGGAAAACTACTTCAGACTCAAATTATGCATGATCTCACAGCAATACCTCCAAAGAAATTAAAAGAAGCTTATACTTCATCAATGACAACAACTAAAGAAGGATCTAGTGCACAAACAAAACCAATGACCTTTTCAAAGAAACAATGCACACTCCGAACAAATAATTTGGACACAGAACTGTCTGGTCCATTCAAGTTTTCAAGTAGAACTGGTGTAAATTGCTATGCAAATGTAGCAATCAATATTCTATTCCAATTGCCACCAATTGTTGAAAACATTTACTTAAACGGGACAGCCCAATTGCGTTTGCAAATGTTACTCCTTCACACAAATGCAACCAACAATCCTGACAACACTTACAGTTTTTCTGGAATAAGGCAGGAATTGGACCAATGTGCTGGAATGGTCAAATTTAGTATAAACATACAAGAAGATCCACAAGAATGTCTAATGTACTCACTTCAAGTACTGGAAAACAGAAACATACCTATAAATGAAATCTTGCAGATTTCATACATGTGGAAACATACATGCACTCTCTGCAGCCATGTGGCACAGGAACAAGTCCCCAATGAATGCTTTGTGTATGCATTCATACCTAGCTGGGAATCCATTCCATTTCAGCAACTTGTACAAAATGCAAACCATGGCAGATTATGTACTACCTGCAATTCAGATAATCGCTCCACCTTACTAATACAGACAAATAGTGAATACGTAATAGTAATGCTTTTATGTTACAATGCAGATGGTACCAAAAACAACTGCAAGCTGACTGGATTCACACATGGACAAGTATCACTTGGTAAGAAAACCTTCACAACAGTAGGTATAATCTACCACACAGGAGCCACAACCAATGCAGGTCACTACACTGCATACATAAAAAAGAATTGTGGATGGTATGAATGTAATGAAACTACCATTACTCTAAAGGAGAGATTACCAGCAAATGTTGTAAACGCTTACTCAATATTCTTAAAACCAAAATTTAATCGCTAATCTGAGTATGAACATCAACAAAATCTCCTCAATAAGCTTTAAATCCATAAACTACAACCAGAAAACGTCAATATACATTTTTCTAAGGAAACCTGCAACACTTATTACGTATAAAAATACCCTCACCAACTCCAAAACTATCAACAGTTAGAATACGCCAACTGGTATCGAACTGCCCCAAGATTCTGCAGCAATCAAACAGATAAATGAATACTGCTAAAATGCAACAAAAGATAAACAGTTAGAATACGCCAACAGGTATAACTGCCCCAAAATTCTGCAACAAGCAAACAGATAAATGAATACTACTAAAATGCAACAAGAAATACACAATTAGAATATGCCAACTGGTATGAAATTGCAAAAATACTACTACCACTTCCAAACCAAAAACCATTCACCTATTCAATTCCTCCTACTGAAATCAACCACAGAAAGATATTGTACCATAACGTAGGTTTTTTTAAATCCGCCATGGATTTTTTTCCCACAGACCCAATGAGTTCATGAACAAACACAGGAACTGGTTTGAACCATAGTACTTGTAAAGTACTATGAGGGTCAATAAAGTACAGAAATGTCTACTATGCAATGCAATAACTCATTACAAACTACCTACACTAACATGTGTTCTTTTCTTTTATCACAGAGATTGAAGAAACAATGTCTGCTCCAATTACCCATGTCATGAAAAAAGTACATACAACCACAACAAATCAAACAGTAAGTATATAATGATTTGACTCACAAACACCGCAGCATAACACACCCATTCAAGCAAACACCTGACCATAGAGCACAATCCAAAATGTTTCCTTGCATGGGTATCTTATGCTGCAGTTATTGTTGCCAAACCCTACAGTCTTGCATGGCCTAGCCAAAACTCTACATACAGCCTCAACAAAGCAAACAGTAAGTATATAATGATTGGACTCACAAACACTGCAATATAACACACCCATGCAAACGAACACCTGAGGAATAAATACAACCTAAAATGCCTAGAGTCTTGAATACCAACATTCTGAACACAATCCAACAAACCAACTACCACACATCATGTCACTATCCCATAATCACTATTACACTACTGCCAATCAGTACACAATCCTTTGAAAACATATCCCCTTAGCAGCCCACATACCAGAGTCAAAATATTTGCTTGCATGGGTGTGTTATGCTGCAGTGGTTAGTTAGTATATGGCCAGCTCTGAATGGGGAAAGATTTTGCGCACGGCTACAGCCCGAACGGCTGGATGGATTTTTAACAAATTTGTGGTATGGACGGTGGGTTGGGCTAGAAAGCGTGCTTTTATGTGTTTGGTGAAAATCCGACCAGTACTTTTGTTGCAAATCACTGAAATGTATGTCCCCAAAAATATTGTGTTATCTGTGTCTGCTCTGCGGACCCATTTCCCTGTTCAATCCACGGACCGCAGTCTGATTGGCATGCCCCACACCATGATATCAGCGAAAATTGTACACGGCCGGTGGTTGGCTGGAGGGAAGTGTGCTGTCCATCAAAGTTTTTGGGAAACGCTGCCATGGTGTATCGGAGGATAGTGTTGTGGTGTGTGTGGCAAGGCTGTAAGGCAATGTGAGCATGGCTGGGTATGTTGTAAGTATTGCTGTGCACACCCAAAGTAGTCTGATGAGGCTCCACTTCGGCGTCCCATTTACCTGTTCACTGAGCGGTGAAAAGTTTGAGTGCAATGCAGTGTGTGGTCACGGGTGTCTGTTAAAAGTGTTCAATGACTGCGGCATGTTGTATGGGAGGACAATACGGCAGCGAAAGGGATGGAGAAACATAATGGACGTTATTTGGTGGTGGGAAGAAGGGATGGAAAAGGTGCGGGAGTGAGAAATGGTTCATGTGATATATCCCATTTGAAGATGCTGCCACCAGCAGTATTAGTTCATACTCCGCCAATGTGCGGTTACATGAACAGACAACACTGTTGCATGGTAATTGCAGGCAGCGTTCGTAATGACATGGCAGCTGCAGAGTAAATGTGTTTCTGTGATGAGTAGTGGCAGGTACATTTGCAGAAGGGCAGATGCATTGCACAACACTTGCGGATGTAAACATAGTGCGTAGTATGGTGTGCTGTGTGAGTTAAGTCTGTAGCCCTTTTGATGCAGGGCTGCATCCCTAGCACTGAAAAGTGTGTCCACTGGTTTGAAGTAGGTGCTACATTGTGACTTTGTGTGTGTGCTTTGGCTGAAGTGCACACAATGTTGGTAGCATGAGTGTGGTGATTGGTAGACCAGTCTATAGTTGTTGGTGTATGGGTGGAGATGCAGCAGTGACGAGTCGTGTAGTGTGTTGCATGGCTGCAGTAACGGAATGGTGTACATATGGAAGAGGTCACGGTGCACCTGGTTCTTATATGTGCTTCCCTAGTGGGTAGTGCCGAGATTAGTAAGTGTGGCAGTGCACTATGAATCATTGGTTGTAGGTACGTAGTATAGTGTTGGAAGCAGGTGAAATGTGGTGACGATTGTATTCTTTGGTTGGGATGCTTAAAGTGCTTAGTGGTAGGAAGTGGGTAGCAGTGCCAAACACAGCGATCTGTGTCTGCATTACGGTAAGTGTAACACGTGTGCCTCCCTCCCTGCTTTATGGTGTAACGGATGGGTGGAAGTGGTGGTGCGTATGTTGCATTTCTGATGTCTGATATATGACTATGGGGGTCATTACGAGTTTGGAGGTAGCCATAGCCAGTTCCCATTCAGTGAGACCGGGTCCGGGTCCGGTCTCATTGAATGGGAACTTACCGGGTCATTCCGACCTTGGATGACCCGGTAAGTCCCCATTCAGTAAACCATTGGCATTCCCATTTGAGCCCCCATAGGGCTCAATGGGAATGGGGAAGGTGATAATAACGGGCCCGCAATTTGCGGGCCCGTTATCAGCTCCCAGGTCCCTTAACGGGTCCCGTAAAGAACGGCTGGTCATCCTTACCAGTGCCCGTAAACCCTTACCGGCCAACTCAGAATGATCCCCTATATGTTTGTGTGCCCTAGGTCTAGAATGTTGGGTACATGGCCGAAGGCCGCACCCAACAGGCTAGGCCTGCATGTGAGCCACCAGAACATAATGCAGTGATACAGTTGTTACTCTGCATGCCTTTCAAGTTAGTGGGCATTACACAATGTTTGAGGAGGACATTGTACAATTGGTAGGACAGCAGAAGTGAGTTGGTATGCGTACATTAATGTATGGTGTTAATGATGTGCCTTGTTGCACAATAGGGGGTAAATGTGACCATTTGTGTTTCCTTTGGTTAGGCCCTTGTAAGACCCTTGTTACATATTGCGCCATGCCAGGAAGTCTTCAGCATGAGAAATTTGCTATATGAAGAATCCAACCCATCACGTACAGTTCTGCACAGGCAACACAATGGCAAAGAGCCGTAAGAGGTGACCATGCACGCGGTTCTTGTATGTGCTTGTGTAGTGTGTATTGCCCAGATTAGTGAGTGTTGCAGTGCCCTACGCAGCATCGCTTGGATGCACATAGTAGAGTTTTAGGAGCAGGGTAAATGTTGTGAAGAGTGTCTTGTTTGGTTGGTATGTTTATAATGCTTTGCGATCGGACGTGAGTTGCGGTGGCAAACATAGTGATATGTTTCTGTATTATGGTAAGTGCAACACGTGTGTATGCCTCACTGATTTATGGTGTGGTGATTGGATGGAAGTGCTGGTGTGTATGTTGCCTTTCTGATGTATGTTATATGGCTACGTGTTTGCCTGGAAGGCCGTGTCATGTTGTGCACGTAGTAGAGTGTTGGGAGTAGGCCCAATGTTGTGAACATTGTATTCTTTGGTTGGTATGTTTATAATGCTTTGTGATAGTAAGTGGGAAGCAGTGTCAAACAAAGCGGTATCTGTCCGTATTTAGGTAAGTGGAACATGTGTGCCTGCATCCCTGCTTTATGGTATGGCAGTTGGATGGAAGTGCTGGTGCGTATGTTGTCTTTCTGATGTCTGGTATATGCATACATGGTCACCTGTATAGCTCTGTTACATTTTGGTGGGTGTGGAGTAGGCCTAGACTGTTGGGTACAAGGCCGAAGGCCGCAGGCCATAGGCCATGCACCCAACATGCTAGGCCCGCATGACAGCCACCAGAACAAAATGCAGTGATGCAGTTGTTAGTCTGCATGCATTTGAAGTTGGTGAGTAGCATACAATGGTTGTGGATGATATTGTACACTTGATAGAACAGCAGAAGTGAGGTGCTATGCGTACATTAGCATATGGTGTTTATTAGTGGCCCTGTTGCACAACGGGGAGGCACATGTCACCTTTTGAGTTTGCTTTGGTTGGGCCCTAGTACGACATTTGCTTGAGGAAGTGTTGTAACAAACTGCGCTGTGGAAGGAAGGCTTCTGGATTACAAATGTGCAATATGGATAATGTATACAGCTACTTACACACCCTTTAGCACAGGCAACACAATGTCATGGATGCATGCATGTAAAGATGTGGACAGGGTGGAAGTTGGCAGGAGCTATTGGAGATGGGGAGTGCATTACACATGACATGAGGAGTAGAAGATGGGTTGTAGGTCAGTGCCGGTACAGCAATGGTAGAAGGGGAGTACAATGAAGACGACATGAAAATTTAAACTTACACTGTACTACGGTGTGTTGCGTGTGCTGCACCCATAGTACTTTGATGAATGGGTGGGTACAATGCACCGCAAAATATGCGTCCTGGGGTGAATTCGGTTTGACATTGTTGCCTTTGATGTGCTATTTGTGATTATTGAATAACATGTTGAATTCCTGGGTATGGGGATTGGTTGCAATTTTTACACTGCATACTGAATGCCTGGACCTTATGGAGTGACAACTTGTGAAGTGTGTGCTGTGTGTGCAGTGGTAAAGTACTGGATGATTAGAAGTGGCTAGGGGTGACCTGCATGTACCTGGCCACTTGTTCACTTGCATGACTTTGTTATGTAGTGTTGGGTGTGGCCCAGGTGTATACTGTTGGCTGTATGGCAAAAGGATACAGGGTGCAGTCGAAAACTCAGAGTCTAGGTACGCCACCATTACGCAGACATCTAGTTTTAAGTATGTATGTGCCAAATGGTGGTGATGTTCAAAACATGGTTGTGCAGGAGCTTGTGGGCATGGTAGAACAGCACCAGTGACCTCAAATGCATGCAATTCTATATGGTGTACATTATTGCACCACTGTTGACATTAGGGATGGTGCTATTACAGTTTGTCATCAGTTGCCTTTTCAAGCACCCATTGTATGTTACCTTTGTGGATTGTGGTATGTAGCAAATGTTGCCCTTAATGAGAGAGTTTTGTTGTGGTGGGTGTGGGTGAGGACTAGACTATTGGATACATGGCCAAAGGCCGTTAGCTATGCACCCAAGAGCGTATCCTTTGATGGCAGCCAGCATACCATAATGCAGCCTTGCCGAGTTGCCTTGGTATGTCTCGGAGGATGGTGACCTTTAAATAATGTGTGCAGAGAGCATTTGACACTTGGTGGAGCACCTGAAGTGAGGTGATATGTGTTCACAAGCACATGGTGTAGGCAATTGCACGTGTTGCATCTTAGGGAGGCATATGTCATCATGGCTTTTAATATGGGATTCCCTTTACATGGCCATTGATTGAGGAAGTGTGTTATCATATTGCACTCTGAAAGGAAGTGCTTACCATCGAAAAGTTGCATAATGGACAATGTACACAGCTACTGACACACCATTTAGCAGAGCCAACGCAATGTCATGGTGGCCTGCATGCAACTATGTGCCATGGGTGAAAGGTGGCAGGCGCATTTGCAGATGGGGAATCCATGACACATGACATGAGGAGTACAATGTGAGGTGTACTAGGGTGTTCTGTGTGTGGGGATGCCTTAGCATCTTCGATGCATGGCTGGAAGCCTTGCACAAAGACATGTGTGGGTTGGCTGTAGGAAGTCCTTAAAATGTTGCCTTTTGTGTGCGGTTTGTGAGTTGTGCATGCATTGTTGATTCAATGGGTGTGTTCATTGTTCACACATGGTACATATAGCAGTGCATGGCAGGAGCTTATTTATTTATTTTTACATTTTTAAAGCGCTCACACAGCCTGCGGGCATTGAGGCGCTGTTACAGGAATTGTTTGTTTTGTAGTTGCGTAATTGTTTTTGTTTTAGTTGCGTATTTATAACGCGCTTAAACACCCAGAGGTTTCTAGGCACGGTCCCAGTGATCGAACCTGTGTTGCTGTGTGTCCTCTTGCTTCCAAGGTACGCACGTTGCTGCTGAGCTATCCTGCCGGGACAATGGATTGTACAGTTATGCAGTGTGTCCACTGAGTGCTTTGTTGAGAAAGTGTGTGTGTTGTAGTGTATAGGGTTGAACTGTATAGTGCATGTGCTTGAGTGGTGTGCATTGTGCAGATTTGTAAACACTGTATTGCACTTGGAAGTACTGTATCTTTGCAGGTGGTGGAGTGTTGGGAGGAAAATAAAATACTGGTACGTGCATTTGATGGTGTTGGGTACAGGTGTGGGTGAATGTGGACGATGAAATCGTGGATCACTTAGGAGAGCCGTTACATGGAGGTGGTTTCACATGACACCAGACCTGCACTGTGAGTGTGTCATGGTATGTCTGCAGTGTAGTGAAGAACTGAATGTGTTCGATGCAGAGGACTTGGATGTGAATGCTAAATGCATCTGTGCCTTTTAAATAGTATGTAATGCGGGAGTGCTGTATATATAATAGTGGAAATGGAAGAAGGAGTGCCTCAGCTTTAATGGGGTGTGCCCCTCACTGTGGGTGGGAAGGCGCACGTGGTACAATGTGCCCTTCTGACCATGATGCTTTGCAAATGGAACTGTGGGGATTATCAAATGAGGTGTGGAGGGTGTGGGTGATAGATGTCTCCAAATGTTGCTGCAGTGTGGTTGAGTGAGAAGGAGAGACGCAGAGTTATTATCGTGGGTGATACCTTTGTGCAAGATGTGCACAGGTATGCTGTGGGAAGATGCTTTGATACTAACTTTTAGTTGGGAGGAGTGGAGGGTTTTTGGGGCACAGTCTATGAGTGGGGTTTTGGTGCTATGGTTCTTCTTTGTACATGTGTGGCAACTGTCGGAACAGTGGATGTTGTGGTAGTGCATTATGCATCACTACATTCGGCCTAGATGTAATGCTCATGTTTGCTACGTCACCTTAAGAAGTGGCTGTCAGCAGTGATGCACATTTTTCCCACTGCCAGGGTGATTTTGTTCTCCATACGACCAAATGTTGCTTGGAACCATGCTGGTGTAAGTTGCCCACAGCCGGAGTTTGGGAGCTGTTTAATAAACAGAAGCTTGTGTGACTTTATGTGCAGTGCTGGGATGTTCTGCACCGACTATGACAGAATTAACGAGCAAGATTGTCAGTGATCGCAATGAAATGTTATTTTTTGGACCTCCATTGGCAATGCTGTTTGGTTTGCAATTCTGCACTAAGATTTCAGTCATCTTGTAGAACTGTAAGAGAGGTGTCCAAGTTTAGTACGTACAAATGTGAGGAGGACACGGAAACAGAAAGTTATTGAAAGAGAAAAAAACATTGTATGAAAGCACTTACATGACAGAACCAGGACACAAAAAAAATCTTTTGTTTTTTGAGACAGTTGTACACACCCAAACCCCTACCCTGTTTTACAGTTCCCCTCCTACCCATCTCCCTCCTTTCCTAACACGATAACTCAGCAGATTAAGGTGTACTTGCCCCCTTGCATGTGCCACCTGCAGACTTTTTTCCTATTGAGGTATGAAAATGAAACTGTGGAGCAAAAGAGACTGCTCTATAAGACTGGTGGGTCTGCTGTGTACGGAAACACTGTGCCTGAAGGTCTCTTTGGAGAAAGAAATGCAGAAGGTATGGTGGAAGTGTGCAAAGTAAGGGGCAGGCAACTTGGGTATATGCCTGCAATGTATGCATGTTTTTGAAGTTAGTAAGATGGAAGCTGTGCCACATGTGCGCGTTATTTTTTTAAAAGTGTGCAGTGAGTCGGGTATTGCGGAAAACAAATAAAAACTTTGCAGTGTATGGGATCAGCGGCAGGCATTGTACTGTGTATGACATCACATGACGTGCAATTGTATGCTGTGGCATTTGTCAAGCCCCTACACACACATCTAGGAAAGCGAACCGAGCCAAGGGAAGGGAAACAGAGGGGAGATAGAGACAACTACGCTAGTAGGCCAGGTGTGATTTACGTAGCCGAAGGGCATGTGTGGAGGGAGGGGAAGGTACAGTATATGGGAAGAAGAAAAAAGGACTATAAATATCAATACAGCCCAATTGTGACAAGTGAATAGATAAGTGTACAGAACAGGTGGTGGATGGACTGTGAGGCATACAGAAAACAGTCCTTAAGTGCAGGGTGTGATAGAATGCCAGTGCAGCGGTTCGTCTGGTGGGGGTAGGTGATATGGGGCCGACATAACAGAGTTGTACGGTAACTAGTGCAGAATGAGTGTACGTCAGTCAGTTAGCTGGGGAGAGGGGAATAAACAGCAGATGCTAAGAGAAAGGGTTTGAGGTGCTTTTTGAACTGCCGATGATACCCCTCAAGTGTCATGGACCCAGGGAGGCTGTCACAGAGGGAGGATACAGGCGAAGAAGCATACCTACCACAAACTGGTTTATTTGTAGAAGTGCGTGGCCCAGAGGGAGTTGCCGGCAGATGAGGGAAGCGCTTGTGCATCAAATATATAGGAAGCCACAGTTGGAGTTATTGAGGTCCCAGGGCCCAGAAGGCCCTTTGCATAATGCAGAGTCTTCTCACTTTATTTTTAGCAGCCACTGGGAGTTATTGGTGATATTTCAGTGCAGGCCAAATAGCATCCTAAATCACATACTTCTCTTCTGGATGCGTTCCAGAGGGCCGACAGTAGAAGGTGGCAGATTTAAAAGAAGACTGTGGCTATAGTGGTGCCCAGACCTAAGTGCAGCTGTGCACATAGTGATGTTTGGGAAAGCTTGTTTCGCCTAGTGCGATATATTCGATTCTGCGGTGGGTTAGTGGGTAATATATTTCATAGAATTGGCGGAAGGAAAGCAAAGAGTTCCTGTTTCAATATTACAATGTATGATGTGGGCAAATAAGAACGTTGCAAGCACATATCGCTTAAGTGGCAGCTTAATGGCTGCGGATGGGAAAGCATACAATTTGCTTGTAAAGAACGTAATGGCTGCGCAGTGCCAGATACCTTGCGCATAGGTGTTCCTTAACAGAGTTGTACTCTCTGTGGAAGAAGTTAGCATACCTACATTTTGTCGTGCTGGGTGCTCATGTGGGTGAACGTGAATGCAAAAACTTTGCACTCTGTCACATAACTTTCTACTACAAGTGTTTTCCAAAAACTGGATACTTGCAGGCTGATTTAGTAACGGTACTGTTGAAGTGTTGTGTAGATCCCACAGTGTTAAATGCTAAGGTCTTGGATGCCATAGGTGGATGTGTGTGTGACTGTTTACATGTAGCCAATCAGGTACTGGTAGAGAAAGAAATAGTGGAAAGGGAGGAAAGACTGCTACTGTACTGGGGCGCAGCACTGCACGCAATTTGGGAACCGTACGTGCCACATTGTGTGCTTCTCAACCTATGGCGCAATAGAAATAGGATTGTGCAGATTATCCAATCAGGTATTGAGAGTGTGGTTCAGTGAAAGGGGCGGTCATACAGTGTTGCATTAATGTGCGTAGTGAGGGTGGTTGAGATGGCGAAACGCATTGTGTTGATTTTGGGTGATGCGTTCTTTCTCGATCTACAAAAGTATGCTTCGGAAAGACACTTTGATGGCAATTTTGGTTTGGAAGGAGTGCACGCCTTGTGGAATGGTGAATATGAGTGCAGCTTTGCCGATATGCATGCACTTTGCAAAGACCTGGCCACCTTTGGGACTGTGGATGTCATCGTCCTTCACTACGGCGGTATGCATATGGTTTACGTGCCTTGTTTAGGTTTGTTCCGTCGAATCAGAAAGTTGCTGAATGCAGTGAGGTGCCTTTTTCCAACTGCCCAGGTGCTCGTTTCATCCATACTACCAAGAAGAGTATGGGTGAATGCTGATGAATGTTGTTCCGAGCCAGACGCTGGGAGGTGTCTCATCAACAGAAGCCTGTCAGATTGTGTGCACTCTCGTGGGATGTTCTTCTGCAACAATTACCTCATTAGTTGTGGAAATGCTCTGTTTTTTGAGGGAAATGCCCTTTGCTTGTCGCCCATTGGCAATGTGGTTTTGTCTGCCAATCTACAGTATGCGGTGAAGAGTTTACTGTAATATTGTGACTGCAAGAACACAGAAAAATAATGAAAAACAGAAAAAAAGGTGTCTCGCTACAAGCATCTAAAACGAGAAATTGAAAAAAAACAAAGCCTTTGGACAGCCTCCCTTAAAAACAAAATTGAAATGTTTTCGTCCATGGCAGCACGCATCACGAAAACCTCATCCAGGGATTTTCACGATGGCCATGGAAATGGGACTGTGCAGGCTGAAGTAGTGCGCAATGCCGTTTTTGGGTGTAATGTGTACACAGACGACTGGTGTTGAAAACTCATACTGTTACATGGAGAGCTCTTTAATGAGAAAATAACAACGGCGTGCAAGAAGGAAAGAAGTGGAAAGGTAAGAAGAATTGTTGATGCTTCAGTGGGCCGCGCCAGTAGCGATACTTGGGAAAGCGCACGTGCCATATTCAGCTCTTCTCACCATGGTGTCCAATGGAAAGGGGACTGTGGGAATTGTATAATGAGGTGCGCAGGGTGTGCATCACAGGCAACGGCGGCCATAGGGAGAGGGACTCCTCCTATTTCACTGGGGCATGGCCTTCACCGTACTTTTGGATGCACTTGTGTTACAATCTATGCCTCTCACCATGCGGACCAATGGAAATGAAACTGTGGGGAATATGAAATCAGGTACTGTGGGTGTGGTTCTCACAAAGGCCCGGTAATACTGTTGTATATTAATCTGCGTAGTAAGGC
Organism: Ambystoma mexicanum; assembly: GCF_040938575.1. Taxonomy (NCBI): domain Eukaryota; kingdom Metazoa; phylum Chordata; class Amphibia; order Caudata; family Ambystomatidae; genus Ambystoma; species Ambystoma mexicanum. The sequence continues at coordinate 322,351,281 of NC_090939.1, read as the reverse complement.
TGTTTGACATGGCAAAACACCTTGAGTTGCCTTTGGGTGATGCATTTGTGCTACATATGCACAAGTATGCCCAGGAAAGACACTTTGATGGCCACTGAGATTTGGAAGGAGTGCACACATTGTGCTGCGCTGTGTATGACGGCCGTACTGCCGATATGCATGCCCTTTGGAGAGACATGACCCCTTTTAATACTGGTGACCTTATCGTCATGAAGTACGGTGACATGTATATGGGTTACCTGCCTTGTTTACGCATCCTCCGTCCACTGAAGTGGTTGCTAAATGTCGTGCAGATGCTTTGTCGCACTACCAAGGTGCTTTTCTGGTGCATAATAGTAATAAGAGTGTGGGACATTGGTCATGTAAGTTATTCCGAGCCAGAGGTTGGAAGGTGTCTTTTGAACAGAAGCATGTATATTTATTTGTCCGCTGGTGGGATATTTCTCAGCAACAATTAACCCAGTCGTTGTGCAAATGCGGAGTCTTTGCAAGCAGAAGGTATTTCGTTGTACACCATTGGTAATTCTGTTTTGTTTGCCCGGCTACAGGATGCGTTGAAAACTTTAGTGTGACAATGTGAGCACAAGCAAACACAAAAGCAATTGAAACCTGAAAGAAAGGATGTTCAGTAGAAGCATCTACAAAACAGCTTGAAACAAAATGTGCTATTTTCAGAGCTGTCCGCGCAAACAACCTCCCCCACTTTGGTTGTACTTTATGAAATTATGGCCTCACGCAGCACGAAATCCCCATCCAGGATTTTGAGGATGGCCATGGAAACGGACTGTGCAGGCTGAGGAATTGCCCAATGCTGCTTCTGGGTGTGGTATGTATGGGAGGACTGGTGTACAAAACTAATATAGTTCAATGGAGACCTTTTCAATGTGATTGGTAGATGTGTGTGGAACATTCTAATAGCAAATGCTGCTGGCGTGTTACAAAGAAAGAAGAGGAAAGGGAGGAAGGAATGTTTTGTGCTTCACTGGGGTAAGGCCTTCGCCGTAGTTGAAGAAACGCACGTGGCACATAAAACCACTTGCAGCATGCTACCTATGGGATGGCATAATGGGGTTGCACAGTAAAGGACATTAGGAAGGTACCGCCAGAAGTTACGTGGGAGAATCTTTGAGATCATGTGTGCCAGCTCCCGCTGAGCACATTGTCAGCCTGGTAAGCCAGGCAGCAATAGGCTATCATACGGTCTCCCCTACAACCTTCCGCCACAGACTTTGACTGACCTAAATACAGGGACCATCAGCAGGACAATAACATTTGTATAAGTAGATGCTGAAATGTATGATGCAAGGCGACAAAGATTTGACGGCAGTGGTATTTGTGAAGAGTTAATAAAAGCACAGAAAATTAACCTTCACATCCAGTGTGATCATTGATGGGCCACTGCAGGGGGCTATTGCAACTTAGGGAGTGTGTGGGTTACAGGAAGGGAAGTTAATACTTTTCATAATTACTGTACGTACTGAGCTGAGTAGGCATTAATTGCAAAGAAAATACAGCACAGCAGACTCGGTCCAACCTAACTTACAGGGCACAGTACTGTGGACTCCTACTCTGTTTTGGGAAGCTAAAAAGAAATTGTGGTGGAACTTTGCTGTGTGCACTTTAGTAGGACTGCTGTGGAGAACTTGCACTCAGCAAACAGGCCTGCATTTTTTAAAAAGATACATATATATGCAACGACACATTGTGGTGTGTTTGTAAGCGTTTACTTTCGGAAAAACAATCTTAACATTGCAAAATACTGCACTTTTCTGCTGTCCTAGGGACCAAATGGTGTTCCCGAAATAAGGGCCTACGCGCAGCTTTGGCGCGTTCGTATGCTGCCATCGCCACTGCTCTCCTTTGGGACGGCTGTCCACGGGACTCATTTTGGCCAGAATACGTTGTGCGCATGAGGAGAAGTGTCATATGCACACCGCTGCTACTTGTCTACTGAATAATAGTACAACACACGTGCGCAGACCATTTTGGGAGATGTTGGATGTGTATAGCTACTTGTAGGAAGTGGGTGGGTGCCTCGAGCATATTAAAGTTCATTTGCATATGCAGCAGAATGGGGCTGTTACTAGGACACACAGCAACACATACACATGCTTGTACTTGCAATCCGCACAAACGTCCACTCCCACACGCATTACGGTGGTGGACAACATGCAGACATGCAGACTTTGCTGGCGGCGTATGGATGTCTACATTGTGATTGATGATAGGCCGGACAGCCGCGGTGTCAGTAGGACAGCTACCTTTTCTTAATTGCGAGTCAGAACCCCATTTCAGGAAAAAAAGAAATCCACACAAACTTTTACAATATTACTATTTACTTGTACACATTCATACTTATTATTGGGAAAGGGAAGGGGTAGCAGAAGTGGCTACTTATTGTGGCGAACTGGGGATTTGCAGAACTTGGTTGTGAGGGGAGGAAGAGCTTGATGTATTACCGTAACATCTTCTATGAAATCATTTTTGAGGGGGTGGTGGCCTATGACATGGGGAAGGAGTACACGTGCAGGTATGCCAGTTCTGTTTTATTTTGTTCAAAATATATCCTTGTATGCAAACTTTACGGCAGTACATTTGTTCACCACTTTTTCCACTTTCATCTCCAGGCTTTCCATTTCCCTATGCACATAGTTACTTTCCTTTCCTATGCCCTTATGCTGTTGTGCAAGGACTGCCGCTTGTACTGCCTTGCTTTCCTTTGCAATATGTTCTCTAACCGAAAAGATAATGTGTTTGGTGTACATGCAGCAACATACATTACATCATTTAGGGTTCACTGTACTGGGCGTATCATTGGGATTACTATAGAAACTGTTTGCGTCATGAGGGCCATTTTCATTCTGCCACTCTAAGGTGCTTGCTATTGCGCGTTACACAAAGACACATTATGGGCATGTTCTATTGGATACTGCAGCAGCTGTGTAATCATTACATTAACTTTAATGTCCATACTACATTGTAGTGACGTTGAGGTTTTAGCACTTTCCAGTCGTTATTGTGGCACTTCGTTCTTTGTTCCCATTTACAGTAGCAGTGCGGTACATTGTTGAAGACGGATGTCACTTTTGTTGTTCAGGCATTCCGTTCAGGCAATCTAAATGGTTGCTACATTGACCACTTTAATACACTCAACATGTTTCAGTTCTCTTCTGTTGATTTTGGAACTTTCTTCAGGAGTATTGTCACTCGACTTTATTACAATAAAACAAGATCTACTGTTAATTTATCGAGTTGGAATTTGTTCCAACTTCTTGTAGACAGTGGGAAAGCTTTGTTTTTTAAAGAGGATGCAACTGTTGATAAAAACAAAAGAGAGGATACGCTATAATTTCTGTGTTAAGTCTCTATGATTCAGTTTGTAATCTAAGACTAGACCTTGAAGCTTAATTACCTGGTCTAGTCCGTGGAGTGCACTTTGAGTGAGAAGCGATCCTGAATATAGCAGGGAGTCTCTTCTCTGGTGAGAGTTTACACAGTAAATAGTGATTCTCGACCTGTAAATATATTTACATCAATTTAGTTACCGAAGTGTTGTGAACTGGAGCTGTCGTTCGTGGACTTGTTTTCCTGGAAAGAAAAAACAATAGTTCAAATTACCTGTATGATTTGGAGGGTGGAAACTCCAATAGCCGTAGTGAGATGAGTAACCCCTTAGGGCTGCAAGTTCCGCTTAATAGTTTTTATTAATATCCATACCTCTGTAGAGGCTCTAGAGAGAAAGACGGGCAAAAACCAAAAGGGATAAGATTTATAATCCTATCGGTCGCTCATATGTTAAAATGTATATCTCTCCAAAATGGAGGGATATTTTAACTATATTCCTGATCTTACCTTTGTATTCCTCGATTAATCGTGATATGGGCGCTTGAAATGTAAAAGCGTTCAGGTAGTGCAGATTTTAGTATTAGTCGTTAGGTCTTGAACTTTTGTTCTTCCTTTTAGAGTATGACGTAGTATCTCTGTGAGTATAAGTATAGATATTATAATCACTCATTAGCTAGTTTAGGGGATCATATCTCAATTTAACTAACATTAAAGCGGGGCGCCATTGGCAGTCATATCTATCTGCATCCACAGGATGCAGGGCCGCCTTAGAGAAACTGTCTCGCACTTACCTTTAGAAACGGGAGGTATCTCATTTCTCTGTGTGTACTAATGCTCTGTAGTAATGTGATGGCGGAGGTGCAGACGCCATCTTGGGTGTTAAAGAGTCGCGTATTATAGTCATTTCTTTATTTTCAGTGAATCTCTTACTTCTGTTTTATTAGGAGATGACCTATAGTTTTTGGAGCAATATCTCTACCTCTACTTAGTACAGTGCTAATTTGAAAATACAAGTCTCTGCTGTAATAAGTCAGGGCTCCAGGCTCAAAACGCTGCAGTTGACTTGGAAAAATAGGACACTAAGTCCTGTCTATGTTATTACTGTGCCTCGCGCTTCTAACTCTAAGATAGGGTGCTGGGCCATAAAAATGACAACAATTTACAAGATTTAACCGAGACAACATGTGTAAACTTGCTCATCTACTTACTTTGTGGGGACTTGAAAAATTGAAAATGATAGATCTTCCAGAAATAGAGGTTATTGGAACAAGCTGAGAGACAACCGTAGGGGTCCGGCCTAATAAATTACTTTGAATGGGATTAATTCGGGTATATGCAACCCTCTGATGGTCTTCTATTGCTGAAAGGTAAATCGAATCTGATACATAGTGACAGGGGACTTTGCCTACAATCTCCCCGGCATACTATAATCATGAAACAACATCCTTGTGTTATGTGTTAAATAGCATATTATTGGTATACAGCTAGGTTCAGGAACCCATCTATAGTTATAATTTGTTCCATTCGATAGCTTCATTCAGACCTTCCTTATCACTTCTTGTTAAGAAAATAAGTCTTTGTTCTTTCTCTAACAAGACTTTTTTCTTTTTGTTGATGTGTTGACCTGTCATAGAGAATAGTACTGTCCATCTTAAGTCTTCAATGGTATGGTTGTTTTCTATATATAGTGTTTTACCATGGGTGCTGTTAGTATCTTGTTATTTAGGCAACTCCGGTGTTCTATAATCCGGGTTTTGATTTTCCTGTTAGTTTTGCCTATATATCTTTTGCCACATGGGCATGTAATCATATAGATCACAAATTCGGTGTTGCAGTTAGAAAGTTTAGTTTGTTGCCATTTGTTATTTAGCCCTATCTCTACTTCTTTGGATTTAGTAGTGTATTTACAAACTGTACATTTTCCACAGGGATAGTTCCCTATTAGCGGGTTCAGGTCCCAACTCTGAGTTAGGGTTTCGGTTTGTTTATGACCAGTTTTTAATTTACTACTGCTAACATGATTGCTGATAGTGGTGGATTTCCTATAGGCAAAAAGGGGGCATGGTAGTTTGGTGGTTGACTTCTCAAAGATTTTCCATTGTTTTCGGACGATGTTGGTGATAGTTAGGCTAAGGTTAGTGAAGGTGTTCACACTTACTATGCGTTCATCTTCAGGTTTTTTGACTTTGTCTTCCATGAGCGATTGACGGTTGTTGTTATATGCTCTTTTTGAGGCTTTATGTATCAGTTTTTTGGGGTATTCTCTCTCTTTTAATTTTTCTGATAGTACTCTTGCTTCCTTTTCATATGCTTCTTTTTGGCTACTATTCCTTTTTAGCCGTAAAAATTGGCCATATGTTAGATTGCCTTTTAAATGTTTGACATGATGACTCTGATAGTGTAGTAGAGAGTTTCTATTAGTGTTTTTGTGATAAGGTTTCTCTAAGAGCAGTCCCTCATGGTGGAAGATAGTTAAATCCAAAAAATGGATGCTCTCTTGATTGATAGTCATAGTGAACTGTAAATAGTGATTACATTGGTTAAGCCATTGAAGAAATTCTTCTGCTTCTCTAATTGAGCCTTTCCATATGACGATAATATCATCTATGTAGCGGCCCCATGATATAAGATTCGCTACATAGGGATGCATAGTGTGGATGTATTGTTTTTTGAAAAATTCTATGTAGAGGTTCGCCACGCTTGGGGCCATAGTGGCTCCCATCGCGGTACCCTCAATTTGCTGATAGTAAATGCCTTGGAATTCAAAAACGTTTTGAGTAAGTGCCATTTCAAGGCACCTAAGAATAAAGGACGTTGGCACTGGATCATTATCTGTGCGGGTTAAGAGGATTTCTTCAATAGTGTCTAAAGTTGCCCTCTGTGGTATATTAGTATAAAGTGAGACTATGTCAAACGTTATAAGGAATTGAGTGGTGTTATCATTAGGCAGATTTTCAAACCTTATTATCACTTCTTTTGTGTCTTTCAGGTAAGATTTCATCTGTGAGACACAGGCTTTAAGGTAATGACCAACAAATTCAGTTACTGTGGCACTTCGTTCTTTGTTCCCATTTACAGTAGCAGTGCGTTACATTGTTGAAGGCGGACGTCACTTCTGTTGTTCATGCATTCCGGTGTGGTGTACTGCCTATGCCTTTGTTCTGTTTGCTTCATAAGTACACAATTTGCAAACCTACTCTTTTTTCACTTGTAATTCTTGCACATGGTGCGGTTTGTATATGTTCTTTGCATTTGGTGATTGGTACCACTATGTAAGAGAGCACCTGCCTTCCTCAGCAGGTTGGATGCCACGCAATCTCTGCAAACAGATGCACAGTCGACAACTGCTGTCCGCATTAACATGGTGCCAGCAGTTTCACTATGTTGCACAGTTCTTCCTTACAAACTAAGGGTATCCCGTTAAAAACCAATTAAATTCACGGCAAAAAACATTGTCAAAGGGACGTAATGGTCAAGTTGCGCTACTAAAAACATTTCCCCTTTGTTGCAAAAGAATAGCCTAAAACAACATTATGGTTAAAGTGCCCTACTAAAAACCTATGAAATTCACTAACAAAAAAACCTTGTTAAAGGGACGTTATGGTTAAGTTGCACTACCCAAAAACCTATGAAATTCAATGGAAAAACGTTGCTACAGGGACGTTATGGTTACAGGTAAAACCTAGCAAACCCAGAAATTCGCAAGTTATGATACGCTACGCAACCATAACTCACGCTACCACTGTGCACTGCAAGGACTAACACCTATGACATCAAAGATGACATCACAAATCTCATTGATGACATCACAAGTCTGGCACCCTCTTTTTTAGTTTAGTGCGATATGTAGACTAGGTGATTGTCTCGACTAGCAGTGAGGAATTGCAAAGTGAGAAGGTACTACATTTTTACTCCTTACCATTCCATATGTTCTTACACGGCTTTCCTTAGGGTTCAGTGACATCATATGCTATATATATATATATATATATATATATATATACGGGAAGCCTGAAATGCAGCACTTATTTCTGTGCATTAAAATAATCAGTTAGGTTGTGAACGCTTTGTGGTAGTACTGCTACTTTTTTGCTTACTTTACTTTCTTTGTATATGCTGCTATTGGTATGCGTTGTGCTGTCTTTAATTTTAGTGTGCAGTAGTATATTTATATAGTAACTGAGAGATTAGTAGATACTTAGCACAGGTTTAACAGTCCACAAAAGTCTAACAGCAAAGCATGCATCATTTCACTATGCATCATGGGAAAAATGTGAATATTGCACCTGTATTATGCATGCTCCACACACTGCTTACTTTTGTACATGAGTCTGGTCTTGTAATGGAAAGAAATGTGTAATGCAATACTGTTTATAGCAATGCCTTGTTTAATTACCTACTTATGTAATTATAGATCTCCCCATGATCTCTGATAGTTTTGTGGCAACATAACAAAGACAATCCCTTCTGGAGGCTTTTCATGACAACTACATATACAATTGATGTCATCAGTGAGATTTGTGATGTCATCTTTGATGTCATGGGTGGTAGTCCTTTCAGTGCACATTGGTATCATGAGTTATGGTTGCGTAGCGTACCATAACTTGCACATTTCTGTTTTTTTTTGGTTTTACCTGTAACCATAACGTCACTGTAGCAATGTTTTTCCATTGAATTTCATAGGTTTTGTAGTGGTGCAACTTAACCATAACGTCTTTTTAACAAGGTTTTTTTGTTAGTGAATTTCATAGGTTTTTAATAGTGCACTGTAACCATAATGATACTTTAGGCTAGTTTTTTTGCAATAAAGTGGAAATGGTTTTAGTAGCGCAACTTAACCATAACGACCCTTTAACAAGGTTTTTTTTGTTGTTGAATTTCATAGGTTTTTAGGACGGCACTTTAATCATAACGTTGGTATGTTATAGTTTTTGCAGGAAAGATGATAGGGTTTAAGGTGCACAAGTGAACCATAGTGTCCCTGTAGTAATGTGTCTTTCACTGAATTGCATTAGATGTGTACAGGATACACTTAGGGCCTCATTACGACCCTGGCGCTAATGGGTTAACAGCGCCGTAAAAGGCTGCGGCGCTGCTAACCCATTAGCGCCTGATTACGAGGTCCCTTTGCGGGACCCGACCTTAACGGCTGGTCTGGACCAGCCGTTAAAGTAGGAAACTGCAAAGGGACCTCACAGGCAATTACGGTACCGCAATTTGCGGTACCGTAATTGCCGCCTTCCCCATTCCCATAGAGCCCTATGGGGTGAAAATGGGAATGGGGAAGGGCCATGGTTCAATGGGGAATTACCGCCCCGCCAACCTTGGAATGGGGTGGTAATTCCCCATTGAACCATGGCAGACCCGTTACAACACTGGTACCAACCATGGTGCTAATAGCGCCATGGTTTAGCACCGGTGTTGTAATGAGGGCCTTAGTGTATAAAGATGTACTGTGCAACATACTGAAGCCAGAGGCTGTATAGTAAAAGGCACGAAGTTTGGGAACACTGCTCCGTTTGTAGAGATTGGGTTGAGTCCAACGTGCGCAGAAAGGGAGGGGGGGTCATAAAAAGGTGTAACATTCAGCAAAGCCAAAAAACAAAGGCAAACAGCTTCAAGTGCGTCAATTAGAAGGTAAAATGCCGTACCTATACAAAATGTGTACTTTCGCAACAAAGTGCCCAAAGGCATAAAGTATGCAACATAAAGGAAATCACCAACATGAAAAATTACGCTTGCCTTCATCAATCTTACCACACGCCTGCTGCACAATCAAAGAAAGAAAGAAGAGGCAGAGGCACAAACGGAAAACTCCCGAGAACAGAAAGTCAGGGCAATGTGGTAAGTAGACGAAAGTTTTTGTTGTAATTGCACAGATCCGTTAGTGTACAATAGTAGAGAAGCATTATTTTTTCTGTTTGTGCGCAGCAATGGCTTCCACCCTAGAGTGGCTTGAGGAGAATTTTCTGCATGAAGAAATGAGTGATGACGATAAGCACATTGTTACCCGCTGCACTGTGAAAAGGGAAAGAGTTACTGGAAGGGCAAGCACCCTGGAATGGCTGGAGGAAAATGTTCCGAATGACCAAATGAGTGAGCATAGTAACCCCATAGGTAGGGAACAAGCTGGCAAAAAGAACACAGTCACAATGTAAAACTTCATTTCAAGTAACCACATTTGTTCTCTTTTAACAGAACATACCGGAATGCAAAGCTGTACACCAGAAGCAGCACCTTTTGCACAGGAACATACGGCCACTGAAACTGACCTGAAGACTGGGCATATCAAAGTTGACCGCCTGGCTGCCAAATTCGAGCAGTTGCTCCTCCAATTTGCTGCCCTGAGAATGTCTGTTGAAGACCATATTAGGGGCAAAATAAGATATCACTGCCCAACTTGCACGTGTCTGCCTTCCCCAATTTCCAGCCCCGCTTCCCTGCAAAATCGGTGGCATGAAAGACGCTTCGATGAGAGCTCAATCCCTTCTTCCCCTCAGCAGCAGCTTCATAAAATGGAAACATCCCCAATATATGTATCTGTTTATTGCCCCTTCCCTCCTTTTCCGATTAGTCCTTATAAATGTGCACTAATAAATATTGCAATGTTAATTTGTACAGATTGTGTATGTCCCCCCTTTTCGTTTTACAAAGCCATTGTAAGTGAGAATGGCACAGCAGTAGTGGGGATGAATTCAAGTGAGAAAAATGGAGAAGGTGGACGGCCGCCACACCTGGCTGCCCTATGCGCAATCACAATACAATCATCCGTAGGACGCCAGTACGGGCTGCATGTTTGCATGCACACATCTGTCTGGAAATAGTAACAGCAGCGTCCGTTTATCTGTGCCACAAATGTGCACATATCTATATAATGCTGTGACGCCTGGTAACACTTTCCCTGGTGAACATAACCGAATAAACGTGTGGTATAGTCGTAGTAGCTGGAAGCGTACACCCTTGTTCTGCGCATAGTTTTCCACGTAAACATCCCACCTACTCTAGAGTGCTCACAGCAAGTATAGGTAGAAATGTGCAATGTACGTGAACCATATGTTTAAGTAGGCCAGGGGTGGGAAATGTATCAGTAGTACAACTATGCACGAGCGACAAAGTGTAACGTGCAATATACATCTGGCAGACAAGCTTGCAATTGGAGAACAATGGCAACGTCACCATAGTAATGTAGCAACGTTGTCTGTCGTCCCTTATTTGGCAGACACGTGCCAGATCCGTACACATCGAAAGAGAACATTTCTCTGCAATGTACGGAGTGTTACAGTGATAGTGCACCCTTACAGCGATCCTCCACTCACCCTTCTACATGTAGATATTGTAGGGAATGAGTTAATGGCACTTTGCGATGTCACATGATCCACATGAGCCCTATAAAAGAGCACACCCTACAATTGCTCTGTTTGGCTTTCTATAAAAGAGCACCGGTGTGCAGTGCTTGGGGCAGAAATAGCTTTTTCACCGAATCTGTGTCTGCAAACAACTTCTCCAAGTAATGGCGAGCAGAGTTTCTGCTACTACCTCTGACTCAGAAGCACCCACCCCCTCACCACCAACACCTAATTCTAAAAGTCCTCAGCAAATGGACTAGCGTCATAATGGGGAGGGACATTGAAAAAGGAAACGAGAGTAAAGTAGAAGGAATCCCCATTGTCTACAGCCAGCGGCAATCCTGCATGTGGAAACTGTTAAACTGTTTAGGACAGTTGGAAACATGCCTAAATCTCATGCTAACCAGGTCAGTCACGGATAACCTGGCTTGTACAGCTATGACACCAGTTCCATGTGGCGGCACCTCAAAGCGCAACCACCAGGCAGCTATTTTGAGAGTTGTCCCCTTCCAAGCGGGCAGTACATTATTGTCCACTACAGCATGCTCCGCATCTGCTCCTACCACAACTAGAGACACTCTAGTGGGCCATCGCATCCCGCAAGCAACCTTGGAGGACATACACAATACAACATACCCCTACCTTTCAAAGGTCACTGTACTGTGCATATAATGTGACGCGGTACTGTGTAGGGGAGAACATTGTCGAAGTGATTTTGGGTCAGTGGTCCGGGCCCATGGCAAACACTGCCCCCTACCCAAGTAAGGTGCACCTTACATCTTCTACTCTCCACTTACCATTTCTTATCCCTGTGGTTAGTACGCTTTGTGAAATCTCCCTTCCACTGCTGTCTTTTCTGGCGTCTCCTATAACAACAGGAAAAATGCTACACAGCCAGAAAGCAGGGCGAATAAAAAGGCTCTTTTCAGAGCCACCTTCCAGTGTTAAAAAATATAACTTCAAATGAAGCATGCAGGTGGTGACACAGCCTATAAGCACCACGTACAGAGATAGCAACAATTAGCGGCGAGACAACGTCAAAAGCATTGTACGCATTTCAACAAAAAAAGTAGTGGCTCTGAAAAGAGCCTTTTTGGTAGAATTTCTATTTTAAACATCACAATTGGGGAAGGACAACTGGGAAAATGCATCCTATACTTGCAGGAAGTGCTGTACGGCATTTTGGATACTACGCACAAAGATCTCATTGCCAGCATCAGTCAGATGAACTCCATCTGAACGTAAAATGTACTTGAAACTAACCAAACAAAGCCTAATAATCATATGAAGTTGTCCTTAAAAACTCCTCAACACAAAGAACTGTACTACATGGCTCTATTGCAACTTTTTAAACCATGGCGAAAAGAAGAAGATTTATTAGCCACCTACACGTGTTATAAAGATGCTTTCAGAGCCACTGAAAGTACAATTACTGATGAAAACTTTACACGGTACAAACCATATTGGACAGTGAACGCCAACAAGAAGAAGAACTTCAAGTACAACTAAATGTAGACACTTCTGAAAGGAGTGAACCTTCGAAAACAGGCAGCCAAGAACCACTTGGAGAGCCACTCATAGAAAATGAGGCACAATTACCCATGATGGAGTTAACCACCACAATGCTTCAGTACGAGCACTCTGCAGAAGAGTTTGCAGTACTGAAATCCCAACTAAACAATGAACAGCGTACTATTTTTGAAGAAGTAAGTAAAGCCATTGAGCATGGTATACAGTACGAAAGTACAACTTGCACCTGTGAGAACTACAAACCTATAATACTGTATGTAAGTGGTGAAGCTGGATCAGGTAAAACATTCTTAATAAAAATGATCAGTAAATATGTCCAACAAATAACAAACAAACAACCTTTCTGCGGTTATAACTGCCCCTACAGATTTGGCTGCGTACAACATAGGTGGAGTCACTCTACACCGATTGCTAATCCTTCCAGTGGAACACCAAAACAAATTAGAGTACTATAAACTTTCAGCACAAGCTTCTATGGAGCTACGCAGAGTTTTGAAACAAATGAAAATTCTCCTAATAGATAAGGTCAGCATGGTCTCCAACCTAATGTTGGCTTTGATTCACCTCAGAATGCAAGAGGTACTCAAAACAGACTACAAAGAACTCTTTGGAGGAAACATGTCATTGTTTCCAGAGATCTCCTTCAATTGACACCAGCCAAATGTGAACCTATTTTCAAAACCTTAGGACACAAACAGTGCCGTAAAAATCTTGGAAGCATCGGCAATATAAATTGTTGGCAACATTTCCAATACCGAGAACTAACTCAAAACATTCATCAGTCCGCAGACCTCACATATGCCAACATGTTAAAAAACATACGGATTGGTGTACTATCAAAAGAGGCGCAGTCTATCCTCAACAGTAGACACATCCATGAGCTATACAGGCGTAACACATGTGCTACTGATCTCATGGAACAATTAGCTCACAAAAATGTCCGCTGTATGGCCTTAATGCCAACTCTGGCAAGCTGCGCACAATTTAATGCAACAATGCTGCAAAAAGAGAAACAACGACTAGTAGAAATTCATAGCACAGATAAACTGGACATACACTGTATGACAATACCTATGTGTCAGCAAGGCATAGCATGACTACAAGCCTTAGATAACTCCATCTCCAACACAGCTGGTTTGGAGAAAATTCTAACATTATGTGTCAACTGTAGAGTTATGCTAAAGCATAACATTGATGTAGAGCAAGGTTTAGTTAACGGAGCACTTGGTACAGTTGTTGCCTTCCACACATACCCACGGGACAGGAGCATTCAGTTTGTAAACATCAAGTTTGACAAACTTTCAGAAGTCAAAAATATAGGACGCACAACAGCGCGATTCCTTCTTTTCAAAGACATGTATGTGCGCAGAGAACAGTTTTCTCTGTCGCTAGCTTATGCAGTAACTATTCATAAATCGCAAGGTCTCACCTTAGATCAAGCATTGATTGATATTGTCAACACAGTCTTCAAAGATGGCATGAGTTACATAGCACTGTCACAACTATGTACACTAGAAGGACTGTATCTAGTTAATTTTGATGCAACTGCAGTCAGTGCAGGCATTCCTTGCATCATAGAGTACAATAGACTATGTGCACTGTACACACCCCATCTAAAAATGTACCCTATTCCTCAAAAAGCAAAAGCTTTGAAAAGAAGGCTCATTCCAGCAGAAGTACTAAATGATTGGGCCACAGTACCGTCAAAGAAATTCAAATAAAGTCATACTACAGCAACTACCAAAAGCACATACAAAAGGAGTAAAATAGACAAACCAAACCCAACTCCAACCACAAAAAAAGTCTCTGCTAAGAAACCATGTACCCTTCCATCAAAGGGCTCAGACACAGAAGGACCTGTCCCATTCAACTTTTCCAATGCAACAGGTGTTAAATGCTATTCAAATGTAACAATAAATGTTCTATTCCAAATACCAGCAGTTGTTGAACACATTTATTCAAATGGAGCAGACCAATTGTGTTTGGAAATGCTCATCCTTCAAAGAAATGCAGTAAGCAATCCTGACACCATTTACAGTGGGCCTCATTACGAGGTTGGAGGCAGCCATGGCGCTACTAGCGCCATGGCTGCCTCCAAACTCGTTCCGACTCCGCCCTGGTTAATGGATCAATTACCGGTCCATTCCAAGGTTGGCGGGACCAGTAATTCCCCATTCACCAGAGCCATTCCCCATTCCCATTTGAGCCCCCATAGGGCTCAATGGGAATGGGGAAGGTGCTAATAACGGTACCGCAAATTGCAGTACCGTTGTTAGCTCCAGAGTCCCTTTGCGTGTCCCGTCCTTAACGCCTGGAAAAACCAGGCATTAAGGGAGGACCCGCAAAGGGAACTCGTAGTAGGGTGCTAAGGGATTACCAGCACCGGTGCCCTTGCCGGTGCCGGTAATCCCTTACCGCCCACCTCGTAATGAGGCCCAATGTCTCAGGAATAAGGCAAGAATTGGACTACAGTCCTGGAATGGTGAAATTCCCTTTAAACCGACAAGAAGATCCCCAAGAATTTCTAATGTACTTACTACAAATACTGGAAAGAAAAAACATACTTATAAAATAAATCTTTCACATTTCCAACATGTGGAGACATACATGCACTCTTTGCAACCATGTCATTGGGGAGCAAGTCCCTAAAGAATCCTTTGTGTATATACCAATCCCCAACTGTGACTCCATTCCATTTCAGCAACTGGTGCAAAATACAAGCCATAGCAAGTTCGGTATATCGTGCAATTCTGATTATCGTTCAATGCTACATATACATTCACATAGTCAATATGTTATATTATTGCTCTTAAGGTACAATGCCGACGGTACCAAAAACAACTGCACACTTACTGCCTTCATACACAGACAAATATCACTTGCCAGGAAAACCTTCACAACTGTAGCCATAATCTACCACACAGGGGACTCCACCAATGCAGGCCACTATACTGCATACAATATGGTGGGAATGCAATGATACTTCCATCAGTCCAAAGCAGACTACTTGCAAAACTTGCAAATGCCTACTTAATATTCTTGAGGCCAAAATGTACTCATTAATGTTCAAACCTAGAATACCTTACTCCCCAGCACCAACCAGTACCTACGTAAGTGGCCAAAACATTTTTTTCCTTCCACACTATCGACCTAAAGCAAAGTACCATACATGAAGCATTGCGAAATGCACTACAGTGTATATTTGCCAATTTCATTCCCAATGATTCCAAGGAGTACAGTCACACAAACAGTACGTCTCCACAAAACACAGTGGGCCTCATTACGACCCTGGCGGAGAACCATGGTGCAATTTGCACCATGGTCCATGGCGCAAAGCTGCCAACTCCGCCATGGTGGTTGGCAGACTTACCGCCCCATTCCGACCTTGGCGGGGCGGTAAGTCCCCAATCCCCATTTACCCTTCCCCATTCCCATTTTTGCCCCATAGGGTATAATGGGAGTGGGGAAGGCGTTAATTACGCCACCGTAAATTACGGTGGCGTAATTAACAACAAGTCCCGTAGCGCCATGGATTTTTCCGCCTGCAAAAAGCAGGCGTAAAAATCACCATGGCGCTACGGGAACTCGTAGTCAGGCGGAAAGGGGCGCCATGGTTTACGCCGGCGTAAACCCCTTTCCGCCAGGGTCGTAATGAGGGCCAGTACCAGTATTTTCCACTGTATACATGGAAGGGAATTTGCTAAGTGTGAGGGTTCAAAACTATCCTCTGTAACCTCTAAAATCACCACTAATGCAAATCAATCACCAGCTCTCCAAGAATAGTCCTACAACTACCAACACATATTTACGTATCACCTCGTTGGGCAGAGAAGAAACACTTACCAAGGAGATAATAACCACTGAGTATCTGAAAGAGGCTTTCCCCGCTGTATTCTCGGAGAGTTTGGGAAGGCTTAAGGATTTTGCACACAAAATTGTGCTAAGGAGGGGTTTGGTGCCCAAGGCTCACAAAGTAAGGAAGGTGTCTGTGATGGCCAGGTATGGTTTAAAAAGTGAGCGCACAAAACTTAAGGAGGCTGGCATAATAGAAGAGATTGAATGCTCTGAATGGTTGTCACCGGTGGTATTGGCACCCAAGGCAGATGGAAATCTAAGAATGTGTGTGGATCTGAGAGAACTCAGTGCAAATATATGGGTTGACCGCTATCCCTCCCCAACATTAACAAACTTCTAGCATCTGTAGGGAGTTCTACATGTTTCTCCACATTTGATCTATGTTCTGCTTACCACCAGGTAGATCTGCATGAAGAGTCATGTGCCCTGACATCTTTCTTTTGTCACGCCCTTCGGCATATCGTTTCTGTCGCATGCCCTTTGGGTTGGCATTGGCATCTGTTGTATTTCATAGGATCATGCAGAAGCTGTTTGGTGGTGTGTCAGGTGTTGAGTACTTCCAGGATGACATATTGGTGTGGGGGAAGGATAGCAAGGAACATGATGACAGAATGATTGAGGTGTTAAGGGTTTTGAAGAGAAGTGGGTTGACCGTGAAGTGGTCCGAGTGCCAGGTGGGCGTACCAAGTGTGACGTACCTGGGTCACACGCTGGATGAGAAGGGAATATGCCCCAAGGAGGAGCTGATAAGGGTGATGATAGAGGCATCTTCTCCTGTGAACAATTAGCACCTTAGGTAATTTCTAGGGATGACTGAATATTACCATCGGTTCATTCCCTTGTACACAGAAAAATTGGTGAACATGCGGACACTGTTAAAAAAGAGTGTCCGGTTTGAGTGGACAGAGAGTTGCCAGAAAGAGTTTGTGGAAATAAAGAGTGATGTGGATCATGCCCCGTCCCTGGGTTCATTTAAACCCAGCAATAAGACTATGCTGACTGTGGATGCTAGTGACGTGGGTTTAGGGGCAGTGCTGGAGCAATGAGAGAATGGGATATGCCACCCCATAGCATTTGCCTCTTGGGGGTCTAAGGGATGCAGAAAAGCATTAAGCCATCATAGAGAGGGAGGCGTTGGCTGCAGTGTGGGTGTCAAAGCATTTCAGGACGTTCCGTTGGGCCATTACTTATGTGATCCAGATGGACCACAAGCTGCTCATTTACATGTTGACGACAAAGGGGATGTCTTCAGTGTCTCCTATGATTGCTAGATGGATGGCTGACATGCAGGAATTCAACTTCAGGGTTGAATTAATTCCAGGAGCTAATAATGCCACGGCAGATTGTTTATCGCGGTTGCCTAGGTCGGTTGGTGATGGTAAAGAGGTGCAGTAGGATTTTGAGTAAAATACACAAGTGGCCAGTGTGCTTCCTGCTGTAGACAAAAATTAGTGGGACAAGGAGTGTGCCTTTGATCCTGAGTTGACAAAGATCAGAGAGGGCTTGAGAGGAGGAGTATCTGAATTTGATTGCAGGGTGATAGGAAAGATTTACGAGCATGTATGGCGCGAGTTGACAGCAGTCCCGTGGGGCATTGCCAGAGGAGAGAGGTTAGTTCCTCCGTTCAGTTGGAGAACCGAGTTGGTAAATTTGGCACATGAAGGACATTTGACAAGGTCATTGACGAAGAGAAGGGATTGAGGGATTCATGCTGGTGGCCGGCGATGAATGATGAGGTCGAAATGGTTGTGAAAGAATGCACAGTGTGTGCCGTAAGCGACAAGAGTAAAGTACTCAGAGCACAGCCCGTGTATCCGATAGAGATCCGTGAGGATGTGTGGTCAAAGTTGGTGATTGACATTGACGGCCTCATGGATGTGTTGGGTGGAGGGTTAAGGTTTGTTGTAGTGTTGGTTGATTATACCTCACGTTGGGTGGAAGCCACAACTTTGGAAACAGTCACGTCCGGGAAGATCGTATCCTTCCTGAGCAAGGTTTTTGACAGGGAAGGAGTGCTGACCAGCGTTGTTACCGATAACGGGGTGCAGTTTGTTTCGGGTTGCATGCAGGAGTTCATAGAAAAGGTGGGGATAAGGTACCACAAGACTGCACTGTATAATCCGTCTGTGAAAGGATGAACCTTTTTGTCAAGGGGACGATACAGTTAGCGGCGGCCAATGGTTTGTGCTGGGCTGAGGTGTTGTCTGAAGTGCTGTCAGCATACAGGCATACACCGTCAATTGTTACTGGTTATTCCCTGTTTGAACTCATGAGGGGCAGGAAAGCTGGTTCCAAATTGAGGGTTGCAGCTTTGGGTGGTGGTATTCGCTCTGATGTGGACATAGTTGAGGTCTTAGAAAGGATGCTTTTATAAGAGGAAAAGGCCAGGGAGGGGCAGTTAGGGAGGAGGTCCCTTGTTGTGTCAGTGGGTGACCATGTTCGAGTAGAAAATCCCCAGTTTGTGCCAAAAGGGGCCAGTGTATACATGGATCCCTGTGTTATGATCAAGGTCGGTGCAGGGTATGTGGTACTGAATGATGGTTCCAGGTGGATTGAAAGGAGGGTTGTGTTACTTAAGGGAGGCCAGCCCTGTGGTTCCTGTTGACTGGTGTGATGTTGCATTTAGTGTCTTGGTTACGTAGAAGGAAAGGAGAAGATGAGGGGGTATCAATATGGCTGGGGGAAGAGTACCAGAGGCTAGTGTGCCTGTGCAGCCGAGTTTCACTCCACCAACACTCGTGGATCAAGGAAGAGCCGGGTCAACTAGAAGTGTTATTACAGGTCCAGATGGGGCCCAGTACAATGAGCGTGTGGGTTTGGGTCATCCCACAAGTATTAGACTTCCACCCATCAAGTTCAAGGACTATTTGCGGTGGGCAAACAGGAATGGGTCTATGAGTGGTGAGGCTGTTGTTTGATGCAATGAGTGTCAGTGTGCAGTGAGGGTGTAGTAGTCATCATTGTTTAATGTAGTACGTTTCCATTATTCATTATCGCTTTATGTAGTAAGTTTTCATTATGGTTTTCTAATCCTTACAGGAGTAATTGTGTCTTTTCTTTATTTTTCCTTTATTGTTGTTTTCAGTTTTTTCTTCTCTTCCTCTTATTAGCTTTTTGTTTTTTCCAAGGGAGGGAGAAGTGATATCATGGAACCTTGGACCGTTTTCCTATGTCCAAGGTTCCACATTCTTTGTCAGGTGTTTGCTGGGGATAAGAGCTGCAGGACACGGGGGTTCATCTACAATAAACATCCAGTTACACTCCCTCTCTGCTTGCCTGAATCATTTCACAATACTTGGCAGGAGAGTCAACCAAGTATGCCAAATCATCATGGCAGAGAAATACAGGTCTGGCAGTCACACCCAAATAAAAAGAAACGTTAAAGTCAAGGATCATACTTCTACATGAACTATTGGGAAAGAAGGAAAGCAGTGAAACAAGGATCATCAGAGGAAGGTAGTTATTCCCCCCTGAGTATTTCTGTTAAGTGACTGTGAAACCAAAATGCCAGGAGAGGGGAATAATTCTCCGAGTAGTGTTGCATCCACAGGGTAAAGCCAAGAAGTCTGGAGAATGGAGTCATTCCCCCAGGTTAAAGAAAGGATACAGTCAAGAGAAGGGAGTCATTCTCTTGACAATTGAGAGTACTGAAAACTGAACCTTGAGGCTAGGGGAAGGGAGTCATTCCTCCGGCAAGACAAGTACTGTGTTGGGAACAAGTGATCCAGGGGACGGGTGTCATTCCTCCTGGACTGGATAAACCATGAAAGTTCTGATACAGACTGTTATAGGATTGGCAGTCCTATGTTTGTAAAGTATTGGGACCAGGGAAGGGGAGTCATTCCTCCTGGTTATGAACTTACAACCAGCACTGTGCCATCCAGTCCAGGAAAAGGGAGTCATTCTCCTGGACAAAGAACATTGACGCAACCTTCTAGCTTAGCTATAAGTGTAAGGCACAGGATTTGAGATTTTGACAGAGGACAGTGGACCTTTTAGTTTACAATGACATTCTGACAGCCCCCTGTATTGATAAACCCAAGTATGCCAATAAAGTGAAACAACTCAATAAACGTAGTAGCTTAAAGTGCACAAGAAAATCTAGCTTTATTCAGATACGAACACCCAGGAGAGTGTCAAAGCTGATGATATGTCTAGTAATTACCATAAAAAACATCTTCACCTGTTTAATTGGTGAGTAGTATAGTTATCTATAAGTAACATTTCTACTATTGTTGCTTTCACAAGGTTCTCCTAGGTTCATCCTTCTAAAAATGATACATATCAATCTAAATTGCCATTGGTTGTCCTTCTACTATGCTAGTCGATAAGGTGAAGAAGGTTCTGATTGGTTAATTATTTGTTGATCCAATCTTGGCTATGTTATGCAGTGCTGAAATACGTTTTGGGGAAGGAGAGATGGGCGAACCGCTGTGAGCTGGGCTAGAACGTTACTCCCATATCATTCCCATGCTGAGGTTCTCTCTTCCACGCACGTTCATGGCCTTGGCATTTCATCACCCTCTCTAGGTGCGCTATCTAATTGGGCATGAAATAAATGGTCACTGTTTCAACCACATGATGAGGGACCACTGTGTTAAAACCATTTCGTCTATTTATCAGATTTTCTACTGTCCTAACATCTGTGTGCCCTTCATCAGTGACCACTTGGGGCGCTATGTGTTTATTCATTATGAGATAATTTTGCATGGCAGCTACTTGCACCTGGAATTCAAAGATATGTCTGTTTTCTCGCTGCTACCAATAGAAACTAATTATCTTAATAATTGCTTGCTGTGCCCCAGGACACATTATTTGGCGCTGTTTCAACTTTCATGCAGAACTCCCATTCACAAACTGACCTTGGTGCTTGGGCTGCTGTACGCGCATCGCAGAATTGAGGCCTTGCAGGGTTCGGCCTGAGTAATGGCAGTACTTATTCTCTTCCTCTGCCATATTCGTGTTCTTCGTATCTTGCATGCCGCTATTCATTATTCCCTGGCCGGGTATGCTGCAACCTCTCCCTAACTGACCATGTCTGTACTACTTGTATAACCCTATCTAGGTATTCTGCAACATGTGCCTGCTTTTGGGAATGCACACTACTCCTCACCCTACTTGTGTATAACAACCTATTCTACTCTTCAAGGTGACTGTGTTTTACTGTTTACTAATGTTTCCCAGCTTGTACTTTCATTCATGCTTGGGAGTGAGTGGAGGGTGGCTAGACCCAGTGCAATTTTCATTTGCACCATCACACTCCTTTAGTATTTTATTTGAGGCAGGGAAAGCCCTCATAGAAGTAGGGAAAGTTAGGGTTTCTCTTTATTTTTTTTGGGCTAATGAAAGTCTATAACAATCACAATGCCACCTGTGTATCAGTCACCTCCTTCTGAAACCTTACACCCCACAGACATAAATGTAGAAATGTAGTTAATACTTCAGAACACTGGCAGAATACTCTTCAGAGTAAAATTGCAGTGCTACGTGGAGGTCTTTCCAACTGGGCAACCTGCAATAAAAGGTAAGTTTTACTTTGCTTTTGTGTTAAAGCCGAGACCTTATTTATTTAATTTATTTATTTAATGTATTCATTTGTAGGGCGCCGATGCTCGCAGGCATCATGGCGCACAAACACAAACACAGGAAACAGCAACAAAAAAGACGGCACAGGTGACCAACGTGGGCAAGAGAGTCAGAAGCGGGGCGAGTTCTATTCAGAGAGGTATGGCAGTGGAGAGTGTTAGTTGAAAAGGACAGTTTTCAATCTCCGGCAAAAGGGATTGTATTCCTTTACCAGCCTGAGCTACAAAGACAAGGCATTCCAGATGTTCACGGCCTTGAAGGGGAAGGATATGCCTAGACAACCGGAAAGAGCGAATTTAGGGACGTTGACCAGCGCCAATGCCGAGGAGCGTAACTTCCTTGGTGGCTCATAAAAGAATATCAGTTCTTTATTATAGACGAGGGCATAACCATATAAAGCTCTATGGGCTAGAGAGGCAGCCTTAAATTCCAGCCGGTAGGCCACAGGGAGGCAATGGAGATCTCACCGACTATCAGAAATATGATCTCTTCTAGCTCTCTTTGTGATAATGCGAGCTGTATCATTTTGAAGAGGCAGGAGGGAATGGATGTTTTTCTTGCTGACCCCAATTAATAATGCATTGCCATAGTGCAATCTGGACATCACAACCGCATGGGCCACTGAGGAGCAACTGGATGCCGACAGAAATCGATGCAGGTTTCTCAGCAGCTTAAGGTAGTAAGAACATTTTTTTTACTATCTGGTTGATATGAGTATCTGCACTGAGCAGGGGATCAAGATAGAAGCCCAGAGTTTTAACATTCTGTGAGACTGGAATTGGAGAACCATGAATGGAGAATGATCGGTAGCTGGGATACAATTTTTCTCTAGCATGCTTGGTGCCAAAAACCAACAGCTCATTCTTATCCCCATTCAAACACATCCAGTTGTTTCTCATCCAGGTCCCAACACGAAGATAGATGGTCTGAAGAAGGACAGTGTCCTTCACATACTCCCCTGATGTGTTCATTAATTGTCTGATTTTGTTTCTGCAGACCCCACCACCCCAAAGTACATGGGATGCAACAGGAGAGTCGGGCCCAAAATGAATCGGAGACCCCTGGATGGTCCCTGAGGGAGGCAGCCCCTTTTCCTTGTCACAGTACATTGGGTGCCTTAGAAGGCCAAGTGGTGAAGTCTCTAAGCTTTACTCGATGATGCCACTCGAGGATGGCCCCACTCTGGAAGAACAAGGCACTGGGTCATCATTGTCGAGCAGGCGAAGGGAACCAAGTAGTGTCAGAAAGACAGCAGTGAAGGTCTGTCGCTGAAGTCTGCTTAGTTGGGTTGCTACACCAGCTTTGGATGTTCCTCAAAGCTTGGGAGGTGAAGGTGATATGATATGATATGATATATGATATGGCATTTATAATGCGCCTATACACAAGTGTTTCAAGGCGCGACGAGGCAAGGGAGGGGGAACAGGGGAAGACAGATAACGATCCTACTAGGCCAGGTGTCATTCAGATCACGCAAGTGCATGGGAAGGGGGAAAGAGAAAAGTGCGAGGGGGAAGGGAGAGGGGAAAGTGCAGTACATGGGATAGTAGGATAAATAAGAATAAATAAACGGCCAGTTGGTGGCAAGTGCAGGCATAAGTGTTTGTAGGGGGACTGTGGGGATACAGAAACAGTCTCCAGGTGCAGGGGTTGCCAGGGAGGCAGTGCAGGTGAGCAACTGGCGGGGCCTGGCCCGAGAGCAGAAAGGGTGGCCATGTAACCAGTGCAGTTTCAGCCAGGAAATCAGCAGGGGAGAGGAGGAGGAGAGAAAGCAGGAGCAAAGAGGAAGGTTTTGAGGTGCTTCCGGAACCGGAGATGGTTCTCCTCAAGTTTCAGGGAGGCAGGAAGGCTGTTCCAGAGGGAGGCCCGTCCCAAAGAGAAAGATCTACCACAACTCATTGCTTGGAGATGGAGGCGGATGAGCGAAGAGCTCGGGAAGGAAGTTATTTAGGAAGAGAGAGTTGAAGGTATTGCGGCCCCAGCCCCCAGAAGGCCTTGTGGACAATGTAGAGGGTTTTGAACTTAATCCTCGCAGCCACTGGGAGCCAGTGCAGAGATTTCAGTCCTGTAGAGATACAATCCCTGGTCTTGAGGCCAAGGACAGGTCTCGCAGTCCTGTTCTGGATAAGTTGCAGAGGGCGGAGAGTAGAGGCAGGCAGATTTAGATAGAGGCTGTTACAATAGTCTACAATGGGTCTTTTGCTTTTCATTGATTACCTTTTTTTTAAATAGGCTAATGGTTTATTTCAAACCTCTGCCCCATCGTATACAAAATATAAAACAACCAATTTAAAAATGTAGAAAACAAAAAACAAAGTAGCAAAAAACATATAACACAAAGTTGTGTTCACTAGCAAAAGCATCAAATGAACAACAAATTAAACATTGCGTTGAAGTAAAAGTAAGCAGCCGTTTACAGTGCGCTTCTGAGTGAAAGCTTTGTTATTTGATCGTATGGTGACTCTACTTTACGTCTCTCCTAACAGGTTGTTGCTTATCACAAATTTAACTTTCATGTGTGCAATTTGGTTTCCCATGAGACTGCTGTAAATATCTCTTGCAGCATTTTTGTTAGGGCAAAGACCAGCAGAGTGTTCTGCCCATTGGTGAGATGATGCCACCAGCTATCAACATCTGTCATGCAGTCGCCTAGGTACTTTGTTCTCAAGGTCCTGAGAGGCGAGCAGAACAGAACAACATGTTTCATGGTTTCCTTTGGGCCTTGCCACAATTGACATAACATGTTGTTATCTTGTATTAGTTTCCTATATGCCAATATTTCTTTGGTATGGAATAGATTGAACCTAAATCGCATGAACAAGGCTCGATGTGTAGGGCTTGGGAATTTATTCAAGTATTTTGGTACCATATCTAGTGCTTTGATTTCATTAGCTGCAAAAGAATAGCATTTGTACTTTGCTTTTTCTTGTTGTGTTTAATCCAATTGTGCGTTCTTTGGTGGCGATGTTTGCAGTGACAGAAGTAGGTGTCGGGTTTCGTAGGTTTGCGGTTTGTCGCCGGTTGATTCTTCAGTGCTGCAGCTGGCGGCACAAAGATGACAGGATGGCTTCTGGTGAGGTGGACTCAAGCACTGGAGTTCTCTGTAGGTCACCACCAATTTTGGACACTGTGTACACGATCGTCAAGGCAGAGTGGGAGGAAACCCACCGTTGGTCACTTCTCTGCCGGCAAAGACTCTGGACTTTCTCAGCAGTGGAAAAGTAGACCGATGTCGTGGTTGGGCCCCTTAAAGATTTCTTCAGTTGATTGGAACTTGGCAAGCTCAAGGCTTCAGGCAGCACTTTACCCAGGAACCCCCTCTTCTGGGCAATACACAGCAGTCTGGCTTTCTTCTGGTCACAGACAGCCTCCGGACACAGGACGATCCCGGTGAGCGTCTAGGGCTTAAGATGTATGGTCACTTTTCTTCTGGACCTAAAAATATACCCCTGCATGACAGAATGCACTGGTTTACAGGACACCTAGGGTGAAGAACAGCAATTGCACATGTCCCCTCATAGTTTCAGGAGGGGTTTGCTTGTACAGGTTATCTCTTGGACAGTCCTTGCATTAGCACAGCAGCCTTTGGATCTTGTGAAGAGTTGCAGAAGCAGAGCCTCTTTCTCCAGCTGGATTCAGGATACAAGCTTATGACACAGAGATATGTGGGAGGTCGTCTGTTTCCCCTTTTCACTCAGGCTGAGCTAGGCTCAGTCAGCCAATCACACACTAGAGCATGCATCATGCATCACCCAATCAGGCTCAAAGGCACCCAGGCCACGCACCCAAAACCAGATACCCAAAACAGTGGATGTGTTTGGGGCAACTCCCAACCTTTCAGAGCACACACTCCATTCACTCTAGTTTCAGAAAGGGCTGGCTCAGGCAGACTGCAAACAATGTGACACACAATCAAAACCAGACACTCACAACACAGAATGTGAATTTACTCCCCTTTCCATTCATTCAGGACCCACACACTAGGGTGTACGCAAAACAAGCATACCCTTTGAAAGCTACTACCAGTCTAGCAGAGGCAGCCCCAGAGCCATATATGTTCATTCCATCCAACATCCAATCAGGGGTAAGGGGAAACAGAGCCAGGGTTTCTCAGGACTTTGACAAACAAGAGTGAATGGCAGAAGGCCATGTGGACATCTTGCCTTTGTTCAGGAATCCATTGATTCCTATGGCAGGGCTGGAGAATACAAAAATGGAGGAGCCCCAGAACCACTGCAGAGTCAGCATTTAGCTGCCACCAGCCCATGCTCTGCTCTCTGGGCAGCACACAGGTTCCCAAAAACACATACTAGGGATGACAAGGGGTACCTTTACCCAGGGATGCCATACAGGTATTGCTCACCGATAATAAAAATGAAGATCTGCACTGCCAGAGGTCTAGACTGGACTCTTGTGGCAGAGAAACATATACAGGGAAGTAGAGGGACAAGGCGGCCCTGTTGCTGCAAAGCATTCCAGCATCACACTGGCATTGGAATTTCATCTTTTTTGTAAATCTGTTGTGCAGCCTCTATGCCATGCCATAAAATGTTGATTATTCCTAGTACATTAAGACAGAGCCGGGATTCTATTAATGTCACAAAGTCGAGTATTATCCCACCTTCTCTTTGCTCTCTGTGGCACACAGTTACCTGCGACCCAGAAATTTTTCGGATGTTTTCAGTCTCATCTCCCTTTTTCTGTGATGGTTTTGGTCCATGTTGATGTTTCGTTCCTTTTCCTTTTAAAAATAATTGGTTTCATGATTGGCAGTGGATTGACAGCAAGAAAAGAGGGCATTTGAAGCAGCTTTTAAATAGTCATAGGTTTTACAAAAGGGATGTTTGGTTAGGCCAAAATGAACACTCGGTTTGGTTTATGGGGCCGGTCGGTATTGTCCATGTTCTTACTGATGTTTATATTAAAAGAAAGGTGAGATTCATAATGCTTGACTCTCTGCCAATAATGGAATCCAACACTTTGTCACATTAGATAAGGAATAATCAATGTTAAATTGCGGTTAATGTGTTGTATGCATCAAGTAGAGATGACAAACCATATGTTGAAGTCGCTATATGAGCATATTTGATAGACTGATTTATCGTAGACAGACAATGGGCCAAAATTATGACTCTGGCGGAAGCCGTGCCGGTAAAACCGGCACAGCTGCCACCTGAGACATTTTTTTCCCCGTGGCCAGGAATGGGCAATTACCAGGGCATTACAGCACCGGCAGACCCGGCAATTGCCCGTTTCCAGGCACTGGAAAATATTACTCCCCATTCCTATTTGAGTCCCATTGGACTCAATGGGAATGGGGAGGTTGGATGCACCGGCACCATTTGTGAATGGTGCCGGTGCATCTGACATAGTCTGCTCACGGGTCCTGGTCCGCCCGCCAGGTCAGACATGGCGGGCAAAAAGGCACCTGCTCGCAGACCTTGTAGTTTGCTGGTCCGGTAACAACGGTACCGGCAAGCTTATCGGTACCGTATTTACTGGACCGGCAAACTTATAATGAGGCCCAATCTGTTTCTGAGAACTTTCCTTTCGACTTACGGTCTGACCATGATCATTCTAACAATCAACATCAGTTTCTTATTTGAAAAGAATATGTAGGAAGAAGGAAATATGTTTTATCACTGAATGTTAAATGTGTGTCATAAATGAAACCTCAAGAAGTAAACAATTGGACAATTTCCTCTAATTCAAAAACATGCTTTTAATGGAAAAGTTAAAGCATCTAAGAAACCAGTGCACATCTCTGGTGCAAACTATATCCAAATGAAAGAGTAAAGTTGATTTATGTACATGTTGACGGTACACACATGCCTCAGAATTGTAATATTGTGTTTTGTCTCTTTCCAAATTTTCAAGTGAATTCCACAAATCCTCCTATCTATGGAAATAAATGCCGCTGTTAGCACTGCAGAACAATTGGGGTATACTGCAAAGAAAGGAACCCCAAACAATCTTTCTCTTGTCAGCTCGGAATGCGACCACAATGCTCCAATTTCGCAAATCTCTCAAAACATGGCTTTTTCAATAACACCTGAGCAAGGACTAACTCCAGAGGATGCACACACCTCGACTCACAGTACTGCGCTGCTATTAAAAGCTGCCAGCTCTGTTACCCACACTCTGTACAGCGCTCTGCTACTATATGCATATACCATACATAAGTCTATAGGTTAGTGCAGGGTACCCAAGTCTAGTTCTTGACAGCCACATCCACTCCATATGTTCAGGACTTCCACCCAAATATGTTTGAATAAACGGAATTTGAATGGCGTGCTATTTACCTAGTCGGTGCTTTTATTGAAAACCTGGTGTCAGTGTGGCCTTTGAGGACTGGATTTGGAAAATACTGGATAAGTGTAATGTGAAAACAAGCGCCAACATTCATATGTGTTTAGATTTCTGCCGAAGTAGCTAAATTGATCCAGAGCAGGGTCAGTGGATATTTTGGCCACCTGATGTGATTTACTGATCATCCCCCTGGTAATTGGGTCATATTTCTGCTTGCCACAGTACTGCCCCTGCTTAAAAGCTATCAAAGCATGTATCTTAACTATAATGACTTCTCTTGAAGAAACCACGTGTCTCTTCTTGACATAATGCTGCTTTTTGGTGACTAGTACCTTTTATGATTTGTGTTTGACCTGTACAGCTTTGTTCCTCATCCTTTCTGTGCAAGAAACAGAGCTTTGCAGGTATCTGGATATCTGGTGTTTTGCAACACTGGTGGATGGAAAAGCTGTAGAGACAATTCTAAACACTGCAATTGTTTTGGCCAAACTTGCAATACATCATGCTTAGGCTTTCCATTCCATTACAGAAGGGGGGAAACTATATGCAAATTAGCATTGCTAAAACCGCAAAAGTGGGTGTGAAGACAAAAATGCTAGGTCACGTCCCTTCTGCCCAAGACTGAAAGTAACCCCAAACATGTAGCTGCCTCACTGGGTATCATGAGATAAATGTCACAAGGGACTCCTGAAACAGTAATCTCAGGGCCTATAGCTGGGCGTGCTCGTGCCACTTAGGTGAGTTTTCAACTCTGGAAGGGGATGGATGAAAAGTCTTTGAATTAGTTCTAACCAGTGAGGCTTGTTCTGGGGAGCCTTCCATTGCAGAAATGTTCAGGCTACCAGGCCATTGTAAAGGGGGAGCCACCCTATGCAAATCAGTGCAGTCCACACCTCAAAAAAAGCATGATATGTTATTAATAATGCGCTTAATACCCAGAGCGGACTCGGGGATCGAACGGTGTTGCCCCGTGTGGTCTTACTTCCAAGGCAAGCAAGTTGCCCCTGAGCTATCCTCCTGAGACATGTGCTGCTAGGTCACATCTCTTCTGCACAAAACTACAAACAACCCCAGGCATGCGTGGGGCTTAGCAGCACGTAAATGGCCATTCATACATTGCGGCGTGTTGGTGGGTCTGGAAAGGATGTGGGGCTAGCTAATGTCGGGACAGTCAGGACTCTGGGCTAGATAACCTTTTGGTTGTAGCCCCTGAGGTTCTATCCAGGGCTATACCTCCGCCTCCCCACCCCCCCAGCCTCCCCTGGTGACGCCTCTGTACACATTTCGTAATTCTAAACCACTTGCACAAGTGTTCCATCACTTGATGACTATGAGCTGTATTAATGTAGAAATAATGGGTCTACACTTCTAAACTGCGCGAATTATGGCTGGTACTAATGTTTTCCTTATTAATACATTTTAGTTTTAAATTACGTTTCATTTTCTTGGCCAGGATACAATATTAGTATTTTATTATCAATAAATGTACATTTTCGTTGCTTTTCACTTTTAATATAACACTTGGATTTAACCTAACACGTATCCATCTGTTATCAGCATTGTATGTTTAGATCTAATAACATTTTAAATGTAATCTATAGATTGTGCCGTGACAGGACAGCACGCTTCAGGTCTGCGTTGCCCACAATGCATTGCAACTCAATGTAATAAAGAGGCGCGCATTATGGTTTGGCTGCCGAACCAACCCGATTTGCAGTGACATTGACGGATTTTGGGTCTGTTTGCGACAGCTGGGACTCTGTTTAGCAATCATGTGTCCGAGTAATGACGCACATCACGAAAATATCTAGTACTAGGATGTCGCAAAACACATATGTATCACTGATGAATGCATGAACGTTTGCTGCTGAAATAACTGACACTACAGCGACATTGACAGCTGGTTGGCTATAAGGCAGCTGTAGGCTCTGTAGGTAGGAACGTTGCTTTCATTGTTACTACATAACGTTTGTAATGTAATCCCTAATTTATTAATCTTCTTCTCGATTTCCAGGCAGCTCACGCCACGTTTATTCCTCAGTCCTGGGAAGCAGAGGGGGGAGATGCGATGAGTTGAATATCGAGGACGAAGGCGGCCGCAGTGACACCTGACACAAAGCCGACCATGAAATAATTAAAAGCGTCCCCACTAGGATAAGTGTGCATTGCACTGATATCTCAGGGTTATGTTCACCCTTCTCTGAAATATCACCACCTTTGACAAATAAAGAGACATTTTTAATTTGTGGAACCCAATCAGTGTGCATGTGGGGGAGGGGTCGGTTGATGTTTTGTGGCTGGACCTTTGTATTGAGCCTCAATGTCACTGTTGGGTTAGTTTGCCGGCATGACACACAGGGACGTCAATTCACCAAAATGTCCAGGGGTGGCGGAAGTGACATCACACACCTGATGACATCACAGCAAGTTATGTCTCATGAACTTTGATCTGGGGAACTTCACAGGAAATAGAATTGCATGATCTTTTCTGCGGATGACATCAACGGAAGTGACTCCCAGGTATAAAAAAAGGAATAAGCATTGCATGATCTTTTCCGTGGATGACATCACCGGTCAGTGACTCCCAGGCATAAAAAAAGGGCATAGGTTTACGATTACTAAAGTTCCAAAAAAGGTGCAAAAGCAAACATAAGACGGTTTCAGAAATGAATCATTTTTTTTAAATAGAGTGCTGCCTCGATATCCATGATTGAGGTCATGCTTACATGGGTACACCCAGAAGAACCAACATAGGCCAGTGGCACTTCCATGTGTATGCCAGTACAGCCTCGTATGGCCAGTTACTGCCATCATATTTATACCAGCAACCACTGTACATGTCAGCTATTGTAATTATATGCTAAGAAAAGACCCACATTCCGAGGTGCACCACAGAAAAACTTGGAGTGTGCTGGTCTGGTAAAAATACCAGCATTTATTCAACCATTTTTACTGGCCCGGCACACTCGTGATGAGCCTTATAGTCTCTTGCGTACCTAGGTTTAGCGAGTTTTAGTCTGCAGCAGCATTGATCACTCAGGTAAGTTTGAATGGTATTTGTCCATCTTAGGGTGCACAAGAAGAAAGTACTGATACACATAAAGTAAAGATTGTTAGCATGCATGCACTGCTATAAATAAGAGCACTAAGCTGATAGAGCATGCCATGTCTAATGTAGCGCCAGGAAGTGCCAGCCTAAGGTGCACACCACACGCTCAGCCTCATTATGAGTTTGGCGGTAAGTGGTAAAGTTGGCGGTAACACTGTTACCGCCAACTTTACCACTATGACAAATTACGAGTTTGGGCCTGGAGTGGAGGATGTGCCTCCAACTCACCGCTGTAAAATTTGCAGAATCAGCAGAATTATAACGGTGGAAATTCAACCGCGGTAATTCAGCCAAAAAAGCCCATTGAGTCAAAATAAATGGGGAATTGCACGTCACCACCACATGCAAACCGGCGGAGATTCCGCTGGACCAAGTGGTGGTAACGATAATTCGTTTGGGCAGTATTCCATTGGATTTAGCACCGGGATACCGCCAATGGGTGGCTGATGAACTGCGAAACCTCAATCACTTCTATAACACCTAAACCATGGACAGTTCACCTGCTGATAGCATTTTCCTTAGCAGTCAACAGCCCTGTGACCATAGCTAAGCCTATTGCACCACCACTCCCCATGAGAAATAAAAGAAACATCACAGTAGAGAAGATACAACATAATATTATCCCCGCCCTCAATTAATTGTCGGCTGCTTCTGACCCAGATGCCATAGTGAATGCCTACAATACCACCATGACCAGAGCTCTAGACATAATTGCCCCTCTAAAAATGCACTAAAGTAAACCAAGAGCTCACTTGAGCTCCTGGGTTACGCCACAACTACAAGCCTTCAGAGTAGAGAAAATAAAATTGGAAGTCACCTGGCGACACTCTACGTCTGAGGTAAACAAAACCAACCTGACTAAAATCTTTGACACCTACAAGAAAGAAATAATTCGGAACAAAAAAGAAATTTACAATGATAGGATTAATAAAGCAAGCTCTATCACTAAAGAATTATCCATGATTTTACTTGAACTAGAAGCCCCTATACCGCCTACAGACAATTGTGTGAAGGATAAAATCTGGTTTTCCAACATCCAGAACGCCCTATCAAACAAGATTAGCCTATTACATAGCAAGATTGCTAACAAAAAAGCTAACCTGCCTAACTCAGACGTGCACAATAGTATGCCCTTTCACACTACTAAAATACTGGAACAATTCAGCTACGCACAAGTAACTAGAATTGAAGTACACAAAATAATTTCCTCCCTCAAATTATCTAGATGCCAGGGAGACAGCTGCCCTGCCCAAATAATCGAAAATGCAGCTAGAGACTTGGTGCCATTCATCGCCAAACTAATTAATGCATCATTTTCATCAGGCATTGTTCCAAGTAACCTTAAAGAGTCATGGGTCTTTCCTTTACTAAAGAAACACACATAGTACCTACTATTCCTACGAATTACAGGCCAATCACAACATTACTGTTCTTACATAAAATTCTAGATAAAGTAGAATACCTGCAGATACAGAAATATTTAGAAACCAATCAACTCCTAGGTATCCGGTTTCAGGCCACAACATGGCACCGAAACTACACTAATTGACTTCAAGACTCAGATAGACGAACTCAACGACAAAGGACAACTGCATTGCTACTCCTCCTTGACCTGTCCGCCGCCTTTGACCTGGTGGACCACAAAGTTCTGTCTAAACACCTGGCCACAGCAGCCAACTTCTCTAGCAAGGCTATAGCCTGGATCCAGTCTTTCTTCAATAAAAGGACCATGAGAGACTTCTCCCCTTCAGCCGTGACAGACCCTATCCCTATCACTTGTGGTGTACCACAAGGCTCCTGCGTCTCGCCAACAATGTACAATAAACCCACAAAGCCTCTGTTCGACAAACTGGACAATCTGGGTGTCACCTACATTAATTATGCAGATGACACCCAAATCCTCTTACCCCTTTCAGGACACTATGACAAACACATGGTCCTTGTGAATAAAACTTACCTAATCATTCAGGCATGGATGGCAGCCCATGGTCTGAGCCTGAATGATGACAAACGGAGCTCTTGATACTGGGATCCATCTCAAATTTGAACAAACTTAGCAGCAAATATGCCTCTTTCAATATTGATGGGAACACTATCAAGGTCTTAAAGGAGGTAAAAGCCCTAGGCTTTTACCTTGATTCTACCTTAACCCTACGTAAACAAGTTAATTTTATGGCGTCGGCTACAGCCTACACCTGCAAGCTAATCAGGGCCTGTAGGCCTTTCCTATCTAAAGAAAGCTGCATTATCCTAGAAAATGCCCTTGTCTTGTCTAAGTTGGATTATTGCAATGCCTTATACTTGGGTGAAATAAATATATCATTAACAACATCCAAATTTTACAGAACAACGCACTCAGAACTGGCCTAAGTATATGTAACAGAGAGCATATATCTGAATGAAGGAGACAAAATAAATGGCTATCTATCATTGACAAAATCTTGCTTAAAACGGCATCCCTTGCACACAAATGCCTTAACAATTCTGCTCCTCTTTACCTAGCAGAGAGAATAGTCAAAACAGGACAGCTAACTCCTGTTGGCTGGTGGTCCCCAGATTGAAACTAAAAAAAGCTGGAGGCACTAGTTTCCCGGTAATGGCAGCTCTAACTTGGAACGCACTACCATATTCCCTAAGAGCCGACCAACCATTCCATAACTTCAGGTGTAATATGATAAAGTGGCTTAGATGAATTGACAAGTGAACTTCGGTGCTTGTCTGCGAACACACGACCAACGACTCTGTTATTTGCTGCTCTCACCATGATATATATATATATATATATATGACTGTCTCCATTGGATTAGGTATTGTAATATACAGTTCCTTATTGCCGCCAACATTTATATAATGCATGACTGTACCCTATGTACATTCCAACATGTAAATATGTGTATATCCAAAACTGTAAATACGTGTATCTCATAACTTGCCAATTTTCTGTAACCTCCTAAGCTGAAAGTATGCTTGAAACTTGTTGCGCCCAGATGCCTTCGGGCTAGGTGCGCCTTATGAATAAATAAATCAAACAAACAAACCAATTCGTAATGAGGACCACTCGGGAAGCAAAAAGGAGAGATGGTTTACACTTGCATGTTAAGAACGTCTACAAAATAAATAAATCACATATTAACATTTACTATGCATAAGTAGACGTACTATGAACGTACTTTGAAGAGAAGGCTAGTAAACAGATCTCAAATATGGCCATGTTAACATACCCTACTTACGGCCTGATTCACAGAGCGTTTTCCTTGGGATTGCACCATTTTAAAATGCTTATGTGAATATAGGACCTGCAGTTACAATAACCCCAGCCCCAAAACGGATCTTTTAAGACCGAGGGCCTGATTTACAAAACATTTTTAACATGGGAAAGTCCCTCTCAATCCTGCAAACAGTTTCTCATTTGTCTTTCTATTAATTGCATCTTTCATTTGAAGGCACCTTCATGCATTTTCCATGCACCATGGGATTAGTGGCATGTTCTGATGTGCTCGTCTGCACTGTACCCCTATTTGCGGTGCTGCGTTCACTATTCCTTTCACATAATCCTCTCATGTTACTGCACAACTTCATGCTTGTGGATGATAAACTTAATCTGTGGCCTCTACACTAACCACGCTGGTACTTATCATGAGGATTCTGAGCTTGGGATCTATTAATTCAGACCCTATGCTTTACAGAAATCGCTCCATGCCGATTTTCTCACATGTTTTCACAGTGTAGAACCTCCCTCAGCCCCATTGCAGTACATAGAACGGAGCTGCCTTGCTGAGAAAGGTTAACAGGGTGGGATGGCGGCAGGTAGAGAGGGCCGCCAGAAGAGTCCTCTCCACTTTTGGTTTCTCACTGCCTCTGTGATCCTTGACCAGGGGTCGCAAAGGCAATGGCAGATGTTGCAAGGGAGTTGCCAGAGGTAGCAGATGCTACCTCTGGCTGTCCCCCAAATGCCATCCATGGGCTGCCCAATCTGTCTGTTTGAAAATGTGAAGCATACCTGCACAGTTCTCAGGCCTTGGACTTCTTCTCATTATGAAAATAAGCCCTATTAATTTTTAATTTTTCAGCTGGTAAAAGGATCTCTAGGGCACATCTGCACATGTGAATGAGCACAGAATTGGTGGGGAATGTTTCTGCTTGAATCAAAAGTGTGTCCCAAGCATAATACTTCCCAAGAGATGCACATGATATGATATGATATGATATTTATAACACGCTTAATACCCAGAGGTTTCTAAGCGCAGACCCGGGTATCCAACCTGAATTGCTCTGTGTCGTCTTGCCTCCAAGGCGAGCATGTTGCCCCTGAGCTATCCTCCCGAGAAATGGGCATTTTGCTTTTATTATTTAAACTTGTCTTTTGTTCTGGTCATCCTTACACACACAGGTATATTGTACAGCTAACCACTCCATTTCCGGGACATAGCAGGCCAGTAGCAGCCCGACTTCCTGAGTTTAGGCAGAGCAGATTGAAGGGAGGGCCTTGACGAGGAATCAGGGCTGTGTGCGATATACTGACCCACTCAACGCCATTGCCTTACATCACTGAGCTGCCTTTGCGCAAGAAAGAGCAGCCTGGCTGCGTTGGCTCCTGTGTGCACCAGGACCTCAAAACTGCTTTTGGCAACAACAATAGAAAAATGGCTGCACTATCTTGCCTCACACACTTCAGGCAAAATGGAACAAGGCGACACATTGAAAAATGTGCCAGTGTGTTCGGAAACATATATGGAATCAAGTGAAAGGGAAAGCCTGCCATTGCTGCAAAAGCCAAAATCTCCTTCAAAATTAAACTGTTTTCACACTTTCAAAATGCTGCTTTGATGCAAATTGCATCTGTCATTCTGAAAACACTGTGAGTAAAAAGGCCCTGCCATGCCCAGAAGAGGTACTTGTGCCTCTGTAAAACTGGGCATAATTCCTGAATGAAAGGCGCAGTCAAAGTAGCTTGGAAAGAAATCAACAAGGATCTTTATTTTTACTAACACGGCAGCGCACGTTCATTTTCTTTACAATGTAGCAAACATCAGCTGTCTTCAAAAGAACTTTAACAATCTGAGCCTGGTCAGTTTCATATACCAGTGTTCAGATAAAACTCATGCTTCAAAGAAAAATGATTTTAGCTGCAAGGACATTGTGGAAATCTGATTGAGATGGCAAAACCGAATTAAAGAAAGAAATGTCAGCTTGCACCACGTGTTAAAATAGGCTGTTTACAAAATAAGGAAAAACTAATGCCTATGTTTTAAAACAGTACACTGGTAAATAAAAGCTTCACAGTCTTTAGAAATAAAAGGGGTTTGTTACTGGTGAGAATATATCACATATGTAACTTGATGTAACAGGCTTATTTAATTCTGGATTTAAGATCAAAAGTAAAAGATGTTAAACTCAGGGTGGCTTGAGTTACAAAGTTGAAAAACAGGTTTTCTGCCAAAAGGGCAATCTCTCTCAGTAGATCCTGCCAACCCACTGATAATTATAGGGTGGAACAGACTTTCATCTCTGTTGGAACCCAGGACAATGCAGTTCCCAGGGAAGGAAGCCGGAGGTGTGAAAGACTCTAAAATGTCAAACAGGCTGCAGGAACCCCCATCCTGCTTGAAAGGAAATGCCCGTTGATGTCAGCTGGAAAGAAGAAAGAAAATGACAGATAGTGACTCCCATTTGTTCTAAAGACTATTCCATAAGGAAACTTTAAAGACTTTTAACTCAGCAACCAAAATTGGTAAAAATGTAGAATTTTCACAGTGTAAAAGTACATTTGTGGCCTTTAGTTTAAAACTTGGTAGAATGTAGGGACACCAAGGGGACAGAAATGGTGATATATGTGGAATTACAAGAAAAGCATCCACATTGCAAATGTAAAATGTTGTACATATCTTGCTTCTGACAATCCCCACTCATCTGTAAAGTTGTAGAATTTGGAGAAATGTAAATCCCAGTGAAAAATGGGAAAAACTGGTAGAGGAGCGAAACCAGGCCTCGCGGACTGGGGATTTGGATTGAAATGTGATGAAAAAAATATGAAACCTGTGTATCTGATTTACTAAAAGGTTGCAATTGTGTAAATATGTGTTTGTGGCAAAATTTGATTTTAGTTCCAGTAACTCTGGGAGGTTTCAGGACACTGTAAATATCACCCCATAAATATAATATAATTTTTCTGAGATCCAACCAGACAAAGAGCTAGGCGGAGACTTCTACCCTTGTCCAATCCTATTGTAACAGATGTGTGTAGTAAAGCCTGCCACTGTCATATACTGTGATGATGTCACCTGGCATTATACATAAGAGCCCCTGACAATACAAAAGGACACACTGATTCCTGATTTCCTACGCCGGCGTCCTGTTCCTGTCTGTTCCTGTCTTCATCTTGCATTTATCCATCTAAACGCCAGATCCCAACCACAAGGTAAGCATTGCTGATCCTGCTTCAGCTAGGCCTCAATTCTAAAATAATCCCAATAACCAAAGGAAACTCTGTGGTGTTTTGGGAAGCATGCTGAATTAATCTGGCTTGGCACTCACTGCATGCTGCTGCTATCCTGCTACCCTGATGACCTATAGCATCCAGTAACCAGAATTGCCAGTCCAGAAGAACTATACTTTGTTATCCAGTCCCTGCCCAGCTGTCCATGTCCCACTGATTTTGTCCGGCTGTCCTGTGTTAGACCAGATCTGTGTGGTGATCCAGAGCACTGACTGTCCAAAATCCAAAAACTAAAAAAGTGGACTGTGAGTATGAATAGGAACCATAGAAAACCTTAGCATAACTTGCCTTGCCTTGTCCTTAGTTCCAATCTCTAAGTCATCCTATACTTATCCTGATAACTTGTTAAATTGTCAAAAATCATTCTTGAAACCCTGCTTTAATTCCTTGTGCTAGCTCCAACATCTTTAATAATTTTGTCTTGTAAAATCCTAAACTATTAATCTTGTTTGGAGTGATTGGACTGGGTCTGCCAGGGTGGACGCGGAGGTGCTAGGGTTGAACTCACGATTCAACCGCAGAGCTTACTGTGTCTCAATCTGTTAGACTAGCCTGACTGCTCTAGTGTAGAATAAAACTGTCCTTGTCAAAATTGATTTATTTTCCTTTTTCGCACCTTCAGTTTCAAAAAATGCACCTCTTGCATAACTCACTCAATCTACCAGCTAGAGACCTCATTTCACTTTCATTGTGTCCCTATGATCCATAGCTACACCCCAACACACAAACCGCATCAATTTTCCACTTGTTTTTATTAAAAACCGTTTTGGTGAATTCAGGCGGGATTTGCAAAAGTGTGTTCATTTTACAATGTTTCATTTGAGTGCAAACTGTTTTAAATCTTCCATTCAATTTCACATTATATGCTTTTGCTCAATCCATTGCTTGTGATTGCCTGTATCTTTCCAGTGTTGCTCTAGTAAAGAATAGTTTTTGGTTCAAGAGTTTTCTACACATTCATTCATTGATTCATCCATTTCCGAGTGTCATTTTAGCATTGCTAGGGT
Source organism: Ambystoma mexicanum (assembly GCF_040938575.1). Classification (NCBI taxonomy): domain Eukaryota; kingdom Metazoa; phylum Chordata; class Amphibia; order Caudata; family Ambystomatidae; genus Ambystoma; species Ambystoma mexicanum. The sequence continues at coordinate 322,312,698 of NC_090939.1, read as the reverse complement.
TTAAAATCTGTTTTTCTCTCTTGTTTGGGGAGGGAAAGTCTGATTTTAATTCTGTTTTCCATTTGTCATTACTGATTACCTGCTGCTTCTGTTTATCCACTTAGAATTGATTATTTGTGGGTTGAGGGAACATTTCAGGGGGAAATTCTAACTGAAGTGCTATCTTACCTAAAATCAAAAAGTGCTCCTATTCCCTGGTGTTTTGTAGTTGTGTCAATAGAAGGTTAAACTAAGTGCATTGCTTACATTCATATTTTTCTTATCACCCCATTGGTGATTGCTGCCCCATATTAAAAATTGTATGATTTCTTTCAATTTTAAAATAAATAAATAAACATTACATTTTATCAACCAGCCTGGTTCATAGTCCATTGTGACGCGGGGTATTTGAAAAGGGGGTGTGATATGAGTGGTACATCATCTCAATATTGCATCTAATCGAACATAAGCATTTCAATTGTGCGCTGCATACTGAGCCGAGACTAAGGTGTGTGTCGCCTGATTGAAACGCATAACAGCTGTTACTGGCCCAGTACACACCCCCCCCAAAGAGGGGATTATAGCTATTTGCACCACAGGGCTCTGTCGTGGTGTGAATTGTTTTAATGTGTTTTTTATCACTTCAGACAGACTCCAGGAGTTTTGTGTGAGCCCAATCTCCCATGGGAAATAAATGATGGGACCCTTGTAGTTGTCACCCACGTTTCCAGCCACCTGATTGGCGCCCTTCCCCGGGTGTGAATCAGTATTGTAATCTCAGTCCCCATTGGTTCTTTCCTTCAGCACAGAGCACAGATGAGGACCACACAAATGACTGTCTCAACATCTAACTGAATGTGCATGATGCACATTTGTGCAATTAGATAATAGCTATTAATATTTGACTCAAGAGTGGAACCCAGTGATTTAACATTTAAAATCAGTGAAAACATCTCTCTCGCTAAGCAAAGTAGGCTTGTGATTTGTTAGAACTATTGGCAGCCATATATAGAAATTAAACCTGCCTCACTCATGAGGCCCAACGAGATCATTTGCATGTTTGGCGGCTTCTTGTTTATTGCATAGAGATCAGCGGCCAGAAGTTCTAGACAGACTGCTCCTTTATGGAAAGGGCTGGACTAGGTCGCATGTGGTTTGACACCGTTTGTAATGACACAAATGAGCTAATATGTTACAGAAGTAATTTTGAATATACCGAGTAGTTTGAACATGTTGGTTCAAGCAAGTGCATCAGATTGTGTGTTCTCTGACAATTCTTCGTAAGGGGAAAGGGCGTTTCAAGCCCTGGGTACCTTGCTGGATGTGCATTGATACTCAAGCTACACCTCGGTGATGATGCCCAATGAGGCTAAAACTAGCCTGAGATTGCCTGCTGCGTTATGCCAGTCGCCCATGAATTAGCAGTCTGGGATACATTGCACTTTCTGGGCTGGTTTGCTTCACCATGCCATGGGAAAGCATCCCTCAGCTCTAGACGGCCTAAATATAGCAAACAAAATCTTCATGGTAGTATGTATGGACTATGAAGACTCCGACAGTATAAGGCATTACACTGAATTGTGCTCTTGGAGTAGCCAGGTTTCCATCAAGGAGATAGCTTAAAAGCCCTTTGGCTGGTAGTCATCTTCAGTGCCCCAATTGAAAGATGCCTGTTGGCAAGTTAATGTTAAAGGTGGTCACCACGCACAGGTGCTACTTGCATGGCCTCTCTGTGCTCTGATGGTTCTGCAAAACAAATAAGGAGGGGAGAGGGTACGGTTAGTGGGAGGAGTGGGAAAAAGCGCAAGGGATCTGTGATGCGCTGTTGGCAGCTTAAGGTCGGATAGACAGTTCACTGAGCCTGGTGTGAGATTCGGAGGAGGCTGTTGTGTGGTGTTGTGCAAGGTTATGTGTGCAATTTCTTGTTGTTGCAGTGTTGTGAAGGACATGCAGTTTGCTGTGCTGAGGAGTTTTGGTTGTCTTTAGTGCAGTATGTGAGAGGTGTATACAAAGGGTTAAGTGTTACTATTAGTTCACCCAGATGCGACGGATGGCTAAGCAACACAGTTTGACCAGAAACGACAAATGGCTGTCAAACACAGTTCACCTAGATGTGGCAAATAGCTGACTAACGCAGTTCATCTAGGTGTGACAAATGGTTGACTGACACAGTTTACCTAGATGTGGTGAATGGTTAACCAACATAGTTAACCTAGATGTGACAAATGGCTAACCAACATAGTTAAGCTAGATGTGACAAATGGCTAACTAACAGAGTTCACCTAGATGTGACAAATGTCTGTCATATTCACATTTCTGTCTAGATGTGTTGCAAGCCAATATTCACATTTCTGTCTACATGTGACACAAGCCAATATTCACATTTCTGTCTAGATGTGACTTAAGCTAGTATGCATAATGTTGCGGTTTATTACGTGGTCACACTCAACTCAGGGAGTTCCTTTCCCCCAATCAAGGTGGCACACAACAAATCACTATTCTTTTGTTAAGGTTCAATTTTGTAAGGCCTCCAACCCATCTCGCACCCAATCCCACCAAATACCTGGTGCCACAATGGACTAGGAACCAGGCCGGTGTGTAGTAAGAATATAGATTTATTAATTTATTTAAACCAAGTTGACAAACAGACTATCATTAACCACCGATGCTGTTGCAACACATGAACAAAAATACCTTCCATAATGGCACCAACACAGAGATAATACTGACATATGCAGTCACAATTTCCCGCAGCTTTATTTTTTCAAATCACCCAACAATAATGAAAAGGAACAATTCAAGACACACAGTGATGTGCTGATTTGGATATAATACTTTTTCTCCGAGCAACCCCTACCCTCCAAACATCAATTAGACTTGACCCCTCTGAATTGAACGCCAGTGGCAGAGAGTGGGAACACAATGGGAAAATCTTTTGGGTTCTGATAGAAATGCCATCTTTGGTAAAGGGATTCAAGGGGAAAAATCATTGTGCACTTCTCACTACGGATGCAATATGAGGGAAAGAAAAACAATGGGAACATTTGTTTTGCCACACCTAAAAAGAACAGTCAGGGCGTTGTGGTTTGGGTCAGAGCACAATGGGAACAAAGGGGCACTTTTGTTTTTCCCAAGGAACGGACGACGACAGAGATCAAAGCATGGCATCAAACTCAATAGGGAAGGATATATGGAATCAGAAACAAGGAAAAGAAACAAAAGTGTTTGTTAACACAGAAGATTATTGCCCATTGGCGCAGTATCTTCATATATAAACAGAACCCCCATAGGGCAGTAAAAGACACTCACCGGAGTAAGGACCACAGAAACTTGTTCAATCAGAAGAAAAACCAACAATGTATAAAATGCAATAGTGAGAAGAAAATAGCACTGATGCTGTACTAGATGATGAAACGTATACATTCTGTATCAAACTGAATGTGCTATAAACAATGCATTAAGTGCCTTGACAAAGCCCGATATTGGGCAAAACAGATTCAAGTGCCTCCTAGCGGAGTAATTTTGGCACAAGTTCAATATATACAAATGAAATGCCATTGATTGATGTATAAACATTGTAACATTTGGATTAACACAGTCTATATACTACTCACCAAACAATGTGAAATAATTATTTACTGGAAGAATTGAAACACACGATTAACGTAGAAGTTTTTTGCACAAAGGCTCACATAGAAAAACCCTAACAGAACCCCAAAGGAAATACAAGGCTTCAGACTTCCGTTTGAAAAAAATGAAGGGAATGGATGGGGAATTTCATTTGCACCCTGCACACTCACTTGCAAAAAGGGTTTTGGGGATTCATTCTTTTGGATTCAGGACCCCCCTTTTCTGTACCATAGTCAGGGGTTTTATTACAAATAGTCAATCAAATCTTTATGTCTATACCAGCTCAAAACACAATGGGAGGAGATTGTTAATTTCGAATGCTAACAAAACACATCCTGTGATTTCTATAGGGGAATTCATTTATTTACTTTAATTAAATATGCTAAGGAGCTACACAGACAAACAGGGTGTTTTGCTATGGGGAAATAACAAGAACAATACTTGAGAAATGCAGGGCCTACACAATCTATAGCTTTGGGATATTGTAACTTACAGGAGCCTTGTAGTGGGCATCAGGGAACAGCAGGGCACCTCTGGGACAGCAAGGGTGTCAGCAAAGGATAGTCCCCCCTGGCTCCTCCAAGGGGTCCCCCAGTCAACTTCTATGTCTCCTGGCCCCTGTCTCCAATGCATAATTTGGGCCTCTATGCTTGGGTGTTTCTCGTAAGAGTTCAGCAGCAGGTTACCTCACAGAATAAGTGAAAAAGGTCAGTTCTGATGCAAACTGGTCTACTTATAGGGCAAATTACATCACAAACTCGTCATGATTCCCGAAGAAAGGATTGTTTGGTTTTCTCTGCACACCTCCCACCTGTGTGCTAATAGGACAAGGAGTTGAGGTGTGTGAGTTAGGAAATATGGGAGAGGAGAAAGCTTTGTCATCCGAAACTGACATGTGAGTTTGGCATGTTTAAACTCTGAAAATCTATCAACATGGCAAGTAGCCTAATTTCTCAAATCTTTACATGTATGTATATATTATTAATAACTACATTTTAAGGCAAATCAGATGACGCCTTGCCCTTCCTCTGCAAAGATACTGTTTTCCTTCGTTCACTCATGAGCTGCATCAGTGAAAAATATGATACTTCATAGTTCCTATGTTAATGTTGTCCTTCAGCCTCACACCAGCTTTCAAATCTCTCGGAATCATGGAAAGGCCCAAATCAATTTTTCTTTAATAACTTCTGTTATGTTTATCACACAATAATCGCTTTGGCATCGTTGAAAGGGGATTTCTGTCAACTTTATTAAAAGTCTGGAATGAGCATTGTGACATGTACGCTGCCCGATTTTTCTATTAACTAAACTCCAGCCTCAGATGCCTCTCTCATTCTGGCCCCTATTTATGTTCTCTTAAGTTTCTTTTCCCTTTAAGCAGGTGATTCTGGCCCATGTTTATCTTAGCCTATCCCATTCTTGGCCTTGTAATGGTCCTGGCTGCAGCTTTAATGCACATGTTGTGGGAGTAACCTCAAGGTCACTTCTGCTGAAAAGAAAGGCATGGTTTTATCTATTTCCATCGTGGTTTCCATCAAGGTCGATGTATTTCTATGTAGTTTTAAGCAATGAACCTGATTGATTGTTGACAACCAGACCTCCCTCTCCGGGGCAAGCAGAGTAAAAGGTCTTTGAGGTAAAAGTTTCATTTCAGGAGAAATGCCTGGCTGCATGCATCATTCTGCAAGAAATGGCTTTTAACTGACACACAATGCATTATACATGAAGCATTTTCTAAGGCATCTGGGCCTTATATCCATGTGTAATGTACTTCTCACAGTTGCAAAAGACATGAGTATCACTTCTGGATTGTCCATATATATAGGGCAGTTATATGAGAAAACCATGTTCACCTTAAAACCATGTCGGCACTTCTCATTGCGTAATGTCATTTGGGATGAGGAAAAGGGAAGTTCTTTTATTTCCTATTAATGCAATAAACTTGGTTTCACTTCAGATTTCAAGGTTCACACTCTGGTATTACATTGAAGATAATGTACACACTGTTATCTGTCTCTTTCAGTAGAAAGTGTAGCTTTCCATGTATTTAGTAAAACAACACTGTCAGCCACATGTCTTTCTTTTCCTTGCTGAAATGCATTGTGCATATCTTTGCACTTTTGAAATTTAGACCTGTTTTTCGTTCAATAGGCCTCATGTCTGACATCACCATTTCTGTGCTGGTTTCAACTTCAATGGGTCTTCACAAATCACTCTGGCCTCTTTATTTCTGGCATTCATGGCCTATATTTTACCCCACAACAATTATGTCTACATGTGACGCAAGCCATCTCCACACTTCTGTCTACATGCAACGCAAGACAACACTCACCTTTCTGTATAGATGTGACGCAAGCCAGTATGAAAGAGGTCTAAGCAACACAGTTCACCTAGATGTAAGAGTAGACAAGGCAGCACAGTTCACCTAAATGTGAGAGTAGGCTAAGCAACACAGATCACCTACATGTGAGGAAAGGCTAAGCAACACAGTTCACCTAGATGTGAGAGTATTCTAGCAATATAATTTGCCCAGATATGAGAGTACTCCAAGCAACACAGTTCACCCAGACGTGAGAGCAGACCAAGCAACACAATTCCCCCAGATTTGAGAGACGCTTAAACAATACAATTCAGCTAGATGCGAGAGAAGTCCAAGCAACACAATTCACCCAGACGTGAGAGCAGACCAAGACAAAGTTCACCCAGATGTGTGAGAAGGCCAAGCAACATGGTTCACTCAGATGTGAGAGTGGTCTGAGCACTACAATACTCCCAGATGTGAGAATAGACAAAGCAACACAGTCCACCCAATTGTGAGAGCAGTCCAAGCCACACAGCTCACCCAGATGTGAGACTAGTCCAAGCAACAGAGTTCACCCAGATTTGAGAGTATTACAAACAATACAATTCACCCAGATGTGAGAGTAGGACAAGCAACACAATTCACCCAGATGTGAGAGTAGACCAAGCAACAGACCCAACCATGGTGTGAGAAACCGACAAACAGCACAAATCAACCAGGAGTGGGAAGCCAACACACACGGTCTGCATGAGAGGTATGGCCACCACACAACCGTGGGTGCATGCACTTGACTGCAAGCCCACGGTTGGCGAGGCAAGAGAGACAAGAGCACAAAGAGAGGTGGGCCAATCCGGTGGTGTACAGTGATTGCTGCCCCCTGTCCACACCACACTCACCCTGTCAGTCGAAGCAGGTTGTCGGCGGCAGGCTTCCTCAACATGATCTGGACCTTCTTCTGTCAGAGCTGCCCTTTGCCTTGGGGTCCTTAGCCGAGGGCTGCCCAGGCAAGGCTTTCCTGAGTGGAGGTCAGAAATGGCTCTCCCTGGCCAATCAGGGAGCGAAGAAAGGACAAGGCAGAGTTGAAATTTAACCTATCCAAATGGTGGGGGTCGCACTATGTGTCACTGCCCTCATAAGGGCAGAAGGCAGGCAAAACTGAGCAATCAGGGAGAAGGGAGGCAGGAGCAGGGAGAATTGCAAGGTGAGAGGAAGAGAAGAAGAAGCAGAGCAAGAAAGCAGGGGGAAAAGTGAGAAAGAGTGAAAGGGAGAAAGCAAAGACAGAGATGCAGACAAGATGGAGGAGGGGGTTACAAAGTAGGGGATCAGGGCAAGAAAGCAGGGGAAAAGTGAGAAAGAGTGAAAGGGAGAAATCAAAGACATAGATGGACACAAAATTGATCGAGGAGGCAAGAAGGGACAGAGGGGCATTCACCTTGCCAAAGGCCAGGACGGAATGCACAGGACCTGCTCACATAGGCCTGCTGCTGGAAATAACATCCTGGCCAAAGGGGGAAGGTGAAACAAGAGGAGCACCCAATCACAGGCGAGGGAGGCCAGAGGGGGGCTGGGAGTGGGAAGGCAAGGGTCACAGAGCAGGGGATTGTAGCAAGAGAGCAGGGGAAAATAGTGGGAGTGTGAAAAGAGAGGAAACAAGGACAGAGATGGAGACAATATGGAGGAGGGGGTCCCTGAGCAGAGGATTGGTGCGAGAAGCAGGGGAAAAAGTGAGAAAGAGTGAAAGGGAGAAAGAAAAGACAGAGCTGAAGACAAGATGGATGGAGTAGTGGGAGGAAGGGACAGAGGGGCACTCACCTTTCCAAAGGCCAGGACGGAATGCACAGGACCCACTCACATGGGTCTGCTGTTGGAAATACCATCCTGGTTGTAAGGGGAAGGTGAAATAGGTGGAGCACCCAATCACGGGCGAGGGAGACGGAAGGGAAGCTGGGAGTGGGAGGGCAAGGGTCACAGAGCAGAGGATGGGAGCAAAAAAGCAGTGGAAAATAGTGAGAGAACGAAGAGATGGAGACAAGATGGAGGAGGGTCAGTGAGCAGAGGATCAGAGGGAGAAAGCAGGGGCAAAATTGAGAAAAAGTGAGCAAAGACAGAGATGGAGATAAGATGGATGGAGTAGGGGGACAGGAAGGGACAGAGGGGCACTCACCTTGCCAAAGGCCAGGACGGAATCTAAGTCCAAAAAGAGGACACGTAGCCCAGCTGGTGGACTTTGTAATTTTGGAGCGCTGAATGGAATTAACAAAGGTCTAAATGGGGAACTACATACCTCTTCTCATCTGGTATGGTGGTCTTGTTGACATTATTTTGTCTGCGCCTATTTTTCTACTCATCGGGTGGCCTTTTTATGTGAACACCTTTTATATCACACGTGTGTGTGGGGGTGTGTGTGTGTGTGGGGGTGTGGGGGTGTCTTTATTTATGTCTGTCTCTATGTATCTGTCCTGTTGAATGGGTCTGCAAAACCTCTCCATGGAAAGACATTCCACTTTTAGGAAACAAGGACGCTATGCATTTGGTCAGCTAGCAACCAGATAGAAGCATGCAAGGCCTAACGCAGAAATAAGAACATGTTTTATTTGTGGCAGAACTCTAGGGGATTTGTGCTAAGGCCAATGGCTGCTGGTAGAGAATTCCTGAGTTTAGATGCTCGAACCAAAAAAAACTACCCTATCTTTTTTTATCTAGCTTTCATGACAATATGCAATCCAAAAGAGTTTCATTGCAACAGTCTTACTGGCGTGTATTTCACCAATGGTTGTAGAAGGATTCATGAACTGGATGCATATGTCCACTGGCAACTAGCGCTGTGCCTGACAGCTCCCTACAATTTAGGTGAAGCAGCAATCTAGCTGTAGCATTTTATATGATTTAAATATTATGTGGCGCTGTCCTAGGCAATCCTAAATACATTACATTACAAAACTGAAGGCAGCTGCAAATAAATGCGGATGCATGTAATTCTAACGTTCCGGACTAACATGGGGCATCTCCCGAACAGGAGGCGAGTCATTTTCAGGTATTAGCCTACTTGTTCGAAAAACATTTGAACTTTTACTTTTGACTGAATTTCTTTGATCGTTTTCTTGGTTGAAATTAAATATATAAATATTTGGTAGGGTAAGGGAATAGGGGAGGGAGTTCCACGGGGTCTCCCCCCACATTCTTTAGCAAAAAATGACCCAAATAAATTCACTCAAATGTGAAAAGGTCAAATATTTTCGACCAAGTAGACCTAAACCCATTTTCAGACCAAGTTTGAACAATCATTACAGAGCTACTGTGTATTATCACATGAAACTCGTTAATGAGCTCCCCAGAACCTACCAGAACGTTCAGAGTTCAGTCAATAAGTACTATTAGTACCCCGGCGAGAGACAATCAGAATGAAACAAGCATTCTGATTGGCTCTCGCCAGGTCCATACCCGGCCGGGAATCCCTCTGTCGGGATTCCACTGCCTTTTTCCCCGGCGAGAGGCGTGGCAACCCCTCAGCCTATGTGGAGGCTCGAAGCGGGACCTCCCCGCGGCTGAGAGGCTGCCTTCGCCCCCCGCCGGGGACTCGGGTAAGCATTTTTTTTTCTCCCTTCCCTCTCCTCCCTCCCACCCGCCCCGACCCCAACTTATCCTCTTGTTTCTGCGTCCCCGGCAGGGGACGAGGGAAGTCTCCAGCCGTGTGGAGACTCGGAGCGGGGCCATCCCCGCTCCACGCCTCCACACGGCTTGGGCTTTCCTCGTCCCCCGCCGGGGACTTAGGTATGTTTTTTTTTTTTAATTTTTTTTTTTTTTCCTCCCAACACCACTTACCTTTTTCTTGATCCTTTTTAGGGAGCGATGACCGCCATGGAAAGGGAAAACGGACTCCGTTTTCCCTTTCCATGGCGGCGGCCATTTTCTTGGCCGTTTCTTTTTTTCTGTCCCGAAACGCTGCAGCGTTTCGGGACAGAAAAAAATTGCTTTTAGTACCCCGGTCACGCAAATATTGCGGGCCGGGATACTAATAGCAATATGACCCTCGCGGCGGGGGCATTACCGACCTGAGTTGGTAATGCCCCCGCCGCTCGGGTCATATTGCTTAAGTATTGACAGCATTTTGAACATTCTGACTTTAAAAGGAGACAGTGAAGCAATAATGTAATTTACAGGTAAGATGTCTTTCAGCAAGACTCTTCCTCTTTAAGAGAACCTTTGTTTTCGCTGAAACATAGTATTTAGCACACCAACAATAAAGCTAAAACATGGGAAAATGCTTTCACTTTCTGATCGAGAAACGACTTTCTTTTACACAATCCTTTATGCATACTCATATAAAACCTTCTACAGTTTAACCAAATTTGCGATTGAAATGCCTAACGTATGAAGACAAGATTACTATTTAAATACTACAAAATAAAATCACATTTAAGTTGGTCGTTTTACTTTCTCATTATTAAACTAATGTTTTTAAGTTTAGCACCACAGCTCCAAAACAAGTATTGCTAGTAATATGTGTAAATAGCCTTATAGACCCAGTGAGGGTAATTATCCCTACCCAATTTATGGCCCTTGGCTTCGCCTCAGGCCATAAGTTGGTGGTGGGTCATTATTCAGCAATAATGACCCCTCTCTTGGTCTGTAAGGATTTAATAATGAGTTCTGTGGCACTTCCCATGTGAGGTTGCTGCAGAGAACATAGAGGGCCTCATTACACGGTATGCGGTAAGGGTTTACCAGTAAGGGCACCGGTACCGGTAAACCCTTATTGCCATACTACGAGGTCCCTTTGCCGGACCTGACCTCAACGGCTGGTTTTACCAGCCGTTAAGGAACGGGCCCGCAAAGGGACCTTGGTGCGAATTACAGTACTGCAATTTGCGGTACCATAATTACCTCCTTCCCCATTCCCATTGAGCCCTATGGGGGCAAAAATGGGAATGCGGAAGTGCCTTGGTGAATGGGGAATTACCGGCCCAGCTCACCTTGGAGTAGGCCGGTAATTCTGCCATCCACCAAGGCGGACACAGTAAAATACCGGCGGCAACCATGGCGCTAATAGCGCCATGGTTAGCGCATACCATGTAATGAGGCCCAGAGTCTTTTAGGCTTTAAACACTATTTGGGTGGAGTTCATTCACCCACTGACTTGCTCCACTCAGTGTTTGAAATGTCCTGCTGCATCATCCTGCAGGTCCCACAAACGAAGGATCACCCGGGAATTGTCAGCATAGATGTAAAACACCAAGCAACACGAGCCGGCAAGTTCTCCAATGGCTTCATGTAGATGTTGAACAACAGTGGTCTTAGTAGTGAACCCTGAGAGTAATTACCTTTGGAGATGATTAGATAAGGAGGCAGGGTAACGGAGTGAACTCTGACTGATAAGAATGATTTTTGCCACACTTAAGCCTGATCTTGGCTGCCCACCCCACATAGGCATCCCAAAGGGGTGGGGTTGTTGACAGTATTGAAGGCTGCCAACCACATTTTTAGAGCACCAAAACCGTTGACATCTACCACCTATTCTATCTAAGATTGTCCACAGCTGTAACTGCCACAGACTCAGTACTTTTGCCAAATCAAAACCCGCCATGTGCGTCATCCAGCACACCAGTCACCTACAGGAATGTCTGTGGATACCCCTTCCAACAGCTTTCCTGGGTAGAGAAGCTGGGAGATGGGACGACATTCCTGCATGTGGCAAGAACCCTTTTGGGCTTAGCTAGATAGGTGCTTGTTCACATTTGGGAGCATCTAGCATTTGCAAGGAGATCTCTGGGCAATGACCTCTCCTCACAATTTGACTCTAAGGCATGGGCAAGGGGAAGAAAGCGAATTCCAGGTTTTAGGTGTCATAGTATAGTGTAAATACGGTGGACAGAAAACAATATAAACTCGCAAAGGCATTCAAGGGTTATTGAACGGTAGCATCTGGGAAAAGTCAGAGAAAAGTCCAAGATTAAGTTCAAATGGATTTTAAGTGGTAGAGTGTATATGGAAATGTGCCTGTCTGAAAGACGTCTGACGTGCCAGAGAAAAGTGTAGGAGGGATCGGATCCAACCAGCATTGCAGACTTGCAGTTAGGCCTGAAAGGAGGAGACCGCGGCAGCCTTCCAAAGAGAGTGCAGGTGGCTGAGCAAGTGGGTGATTCTCCTGAGGGCACAGGACGGCAAACACCTGTCACCTCCGAGATCTCTGAAACCCGATGATCTGCTGCATTTGCCTGGTTCAGTCCATACGCTCACATCCAGGGGCATGTTGCGTACTTAGGAAAGCTCTTTCTATTACCAGCCCTTTCTCTGATTCTTGCACATTGAAAACCCTTTTTCCAAGCAAAACTTTTAAACCATACTCAGCCATTCATTCCTTTGCCACTGTCACTCTTTGCGAGATTGACTACAGTATGTATTTCTCGTGTTGTATTCAGGGAACAATGGTAACAGGATATCTTCACAAGGAACCATTTTCTCACAAAGGTTTGACACGTACTTTTGTTACAGTTCACCAGAGGTCACGGAAACGCACTTTCATGAGTTCTCTAAATTTTTAGTAAAATTGTAACTTTGGATCACAAGCTGTAATACAAACAGGGTTTGCAGGAATATTTTGTGTGTGTTTTGCTTTTTTTCTACTGTTTTTATTCATGTGGAATGGCATATATCGTCTGTTTGTATTTGCTGTGCGTGCCACTGTAGGGTTTTCCCACCACATACACCCTCCAAAGCGTTAGCTATTTCCCAAGAAAATCACTTATGTTACTCTGAGGTTCCAAATCCCTGAACTAGTTCGAATCTTAACAACCTGCCTGTAAAAAACTGCATCTTAAAGTTTTCTGTGCTCATAGCCGGCATTTTGAAATATGAACGCAAAGGTTTTTACATCAAGAAATCCTCTTTTGATTGACACCTATTTGTTTAAATTGTCACGATTGCTGTCAAATAAGCTCCCTCTCGCCCTTTGCACAGAAGTCAATAATTCAAAATTGTGCAGACGGCTTTACAGCAAACTCCAAACATTTGATTAATTAGTACCCAGTGCAGGGTTTTTTTTCACTCACAAACGAACCGATTGGTTCGTTTGCATGCCTTAACTGCTGGAAAGCCCTGTCATGCATTTGTGGAACTCTCGCGCCTCTTGTTATTTCTCCCAGGCCACCATGGAAAGGGAGAAGGGACTGCGCATAGTCCCCTCTCCCTCGTCCATGCCGGCCATTTTTTTGTGAACTTTTTTTTCAATGTACTTCAATGGTCGCCATAGAAGGGGAGAAGGGACTACACGTAAATATTTACTATTGCCACCATGAAAAGAGAAAACAGGCAACTTTTTCCTGTCCATGTTGGCCATTTTGAAGCTTTTTTTATGCCTATGAAACACAATGCATCTCCCAGCCGAAAAAATAACACCTTTAGTACCCCAGCCTAACGGGCCATGGTACTAATGGCAATAAGCCCCTCAACTGCAGACCATTACCACATAAGGTAATGCCCCCGGGGCCTTCATTAACTATGTGCCTTGGGGGCTCTAGCATATGCGGTAATGGCCCGCAGTCTCGGGGCTTATTGCCTTAATACTGCATGCTTGTACAGGCAGATCCACACCAGAGCTGGAAAAAAGCATTCACCAGTAGTGAGGTTTAAAACTACTTTGAAAGTTCTTTGATTGGCCGCACACCCAGCTGTGACATTTCTTTTAGAGCCATATGTCCGCCTAGCCACAGGAAGCTTATGGAACTAGTGTCACAGAAGTCATATGTCCCAGCACTCAAACGCTTTGAAATTGCGTTTCAACTTCACTTGATATAAAAACAATGCAATGCCAAAGTGACTTTGCAAGTGGGGACTGTGTTTATTTGTTTTAAAAATCATGGCTTAGGTAAAGGGAACCCAGGCATGCTAGCTTAAACAAAGATGCATAGAGATAAATTACCTTGCTCTTCAAAAGAAATGTATTACTTTTTTTTTTTGGTAAGAGCTAGCAATGTATGGTTCTGGTGCAAATAAATAATTGTATTGAATATAGAGGGCGCTAGAGGGCCAACCAAGATGGCCGCTTCCTAGTGAGCTCCCACACGGCCTAACATTAATTTGATACAATCATCTGTAAATTTTGGTAAAACCTGCGTGGACCGTCGACCTCTCGTGCTAATAGACTCTATTCTATTACTTCATGAAGTTTAGGGCAAAAACGGAGTTCCAGAGGTCCTAAACGCAGCCCTCCTGGCGCCCACGCCCAGGGGAATCGCGCCGGCCCGCAATGAGTCTTGGTGAGAGAAGACTGTCTGGGCCGCGGCCGTGGTGGGGTGAGGGGGGTCTGCCTGTCCCCTGCACAACCCTCGGGTAGCAGTGCTGGGACGAACACCCACAATCTCTGGGCGGGGGTCGGAGAGGATCTCCCCCTCCCCCTGCTGCTCTATCCCTCCTGCCGAAGCAGCAGTGGCCCAGGCCAGAGCGAACATCCATGGACTGCGGAGACCCACAGGAGAGCCGAGCGACCGCCTGATCACCCGCGCGGGACGGCCTCAGGACGAGGAGCTGGTCCATGCCATTCGCCGGCTCCCCCTCTCCTCATGCCGGCTCTGTCCGGCGCAGTGCAGGGCACCAGGGAGCCGGACCAGCGACCGCAGAGCAAGAGCGGAGGACAACGGCTCCATTTCCCCCCTCCTCCCTCTCCCCCCCAGGTGGCAGGGACTCGGCGTGGTGAGGGAGAGGCGGAAGCAGAACGTGAAATTGTGCCCAGCAGATAAACACTTTCAGCATGTATGGAGCGCGCTGGGAGGAAAGCCTGTTTAACTTCCAGCAGCCTTGAACAGCTCCCCCAGCGTGATCAAGCCGGATCCAGCCAAAAACCCAAGATCAAATAACTGCTAATGCATTTCCCCCCCTTGGGCCCTACTTCCCCCGAAGCCTGAGGCCCGCAAACAAACTGCACTAGACCCAGCGGTGACCACCACGCAGGCCCAGAGACTGCAAATAACATCAGTGAGACGCAATCATCTCAGTCCCACCCCAGGCGGCGGTGGGCGGCTGAGACAGAGGAGACAGAGCACTGCTATCCGCTCATTCCCGTCACACGCCCAGCCCTGCGCAGCGTACAGAATACGGTGTGCACATCCAAGCAGCGGAACACCACGGAGGCGCAGGAGAGACAGAGGGACAGCAGTAACTTACACTCTGTGGCCCGTCTCAACCCTTGGGTGCGGAGCGGGCTGAAGGTGACCAACCCGGACCTTTACATTCCTCCTGCAAATCCTCTCTTCTTTCAAGCACTCGCCGCCAGCTCCCTACCGCTCCCCCCCCTCCTCATATAGCTGCCTCTACCAGCTGGCTCACCATATCCAACCACGCCCACTGCACAGGAGATAAACCCCCCCGAATGACACACACAACCCACTGACCCTAGCTTGGGTCTCCGGGGTGACCCTTCACGCACTACCACCAGGGAGAGGTGCATCTGAACCCCCCCACCCGACTCCCACTCAGCAGAGACCAAAAATACAACAAGCACAATCGGAGTAAAAGGTCCGGATTATGTCTCCTGGCCCTGCTGGCACAGTTGCCCCTGCAAATCACTTCAGCTAAGAATAAACAAACCCCAGCTCTGGGAGTCAGTCAGCAACGAAACAACCACTATCTAACATCACAACCCATGCAGCGTCTTCTGCCACACCACCTCAATGGGGAAAACAGACAGGTGCCAAAGGAAGCTTACCTTTGAATCTGGCGCACTCCCCAAGACCCCCAGGCTCCGGTAGGACTCAGAACCCTCGACCAGCATCATTGCCCAGATGGACGACAGAACTTCCACAATAGACATTAAAAGCCTCTTACTAGATCTCAAAGCTGGCATTGGGAGCCTCAATAACAAAATGGACGTGCTCTCCTCTCGAAGGTAGATCTCCTGCAACACAGAATGGACACCCACACAGAACGCCTCAACGAAGTCGAACAACACGTGTAGAATCTGGATGACAGCACAACAACCCTGGCAGCTAAAGTCAGTCACCTGGAATCCCAAATGAAGGCGACCATCACCAAATGCGAGGATTTAGAAGGACGCTCCAGAAGAAATAACATCAGGATCATTGGGGTGAGGGAACAGCAGATGCTACTCAAAATTGAAGATTTCGTTGAAATGCGCCATCCTTTTCAGCCGTGAGGCCCTCTCCCACATGTTCATGGTGGAGAGAGCTCACAGGATTCCATCCTCCAAACCCGTCCCGGGATCACCCTCTAGACCTATAATCGCCAGGCTGCTTAATTACAAAGATCGTGATGCCATTCTCCAGCTGGCCAGAGAAAAGGGTGAGCTACATTAAGAAGGAGACAGAATACATTTTTACCCAGATTTCTCCCCAGCAGTACAGTTACAGCAGAGATCCTTCACCTCGGTCAGTCAAAGGCTCAGGGAAAGTCGACTCACATACTCCATGCTCTTCCCAGCGCATCACAGAGTTCAGCATGAGGGGAGAGCCCACTTCTTCCAGACACCGGAGGAAGCCAATGCCTTCCTTGATAGAGCCGGATACCCCGGGCCCGACCCCAACCAAGCACGAGCACAGCGAGAAAGAGCACACAGAAATCCACCTTAACCAACGCATGGTCGACGACACCCACCTGCATCCAAGTCACACAGCGTTCTAACCAAAATATACACCGGAAGTAAACACTCTAAGGCCGTGCAACTTGGGAGGCCCCTGGTACCCCTTGCACAGCAAAGTTAACTAAAACAGTTCACTGTTAATGGGTGGGGAAGTGGGAGATGGACACGCACCATTGCGGTTCACTCTCAGATGGCTTGAACAAACGAGCCAGTTGGGGGTTGCCCGTGTAAGGAAGGAAGCCAGAGAATGGAATTGGGAAAGTGCCGCCGACTTGTTATCCCCCCCGCACTCAGCAGACCACACGCCAAGCCTGATCCCCCTTGTGGGATGCCACCAAAACTTCCAACAAGCAACAAAATTTGCCTCACAAAGTGCCTGACGTCCACCCAGGACGAGTACAATAACATGAGCTTTATCATCCACACCGGTCATACAAATCAAGGTCGCCACATGGAACATTAGAGGGGGCAACCTCCCCTCTAAAACAAGACGGATCCTTCAATACTTGAAGAGGCACGAAGTAGATATCGCCATGATTCAGGGGACCCACCTACTCCCTGAGAAAGAACACCAATGGGCCAGAAACTGGGGGTGCCACAGGTACTTCTCCTCCTTTTCTTCATACGCCAGAGGAGTGGTGATCCTGATTAACCATCGAACTGGCTTCCGGATGATCAACGTTGAGAAGGACACAGAAGGCATATCACTATTAGTGAGAGGGATTATTGCAGGTAGAGACATCATTCTTGTCAACTCCTATGGCCCCAACGTCGACAGAGCGAACAATTTTGAATGGGTACTTACACACCTCTCAACTCAAACCACATCAACAATCATATGGGGAGGCGACCTTAACACCATCTTGGACCCCATAAAAGACAGGTTGCGAAGCATAACTCTACCAACCTCCAAAGCCAGCCTCCAAGTACAGCAAATTTGCCGAGCCTACAACCTGGTTGATACCTGGAGACACAGCAATTGGGAACAGCGTGATTACACATTCCATTCGACAGTCCACAACTCTACTTCCAGATTAGACTACTTGCTGGTATCTGCCAGCAGCCCCCTTCACTGGGAACAATGATGAATCTTACCTAAAACCTTCTCCGATCACTCACCATTGACCCTCATATGCAATCCTTCCAATACTAAATCCCACCTGCTGCAGTGGCATTTCAAGCCTGGATCTCTACAAGACCAAGTTTTTGCATCCGAACTCCGTGACGAAATATCAACCTTTATAGACATAAACCTGGGCACGGTGACATCTCCAAGCATGATCTGGGAAACGCTAAAGTGTTTCATAAGAGGAGTTTGCCTTGCCAAGTAGAACGGAATCATTAAGTTGATCCGGCAGGAACTCACCACTAGTGAAGAAAGATTGAAACAACTCGAACTCGAACTCTCCAACAAGAACGACCCACGCACCCAAGCAACACTTAAGGAAGAGCTACAAAACTTTAAGACCACGGTGGAACGCAAACTGAAATTATTAGGCCGTACAGCCAGGTCCACCAATACGGCGAAGGCCAGAGAGCTGGAGTCCTTCTCGCAAGACTGATCAGAGCCGACAGAAAGCCGACAATGGTCGAGAGGATACGCTCTAAACACGGCACAGTTGTACACACAGATGAAGAAATCGCTGAGGAATTCCAAATCTCCTACCAAGACCTATACACCTCTAAATTCAACTCAGGCTCAGACGCCCTAAAACAGATACCTTGAAGACACTGAGATTTACTAGGTGGAAAGAGAGCTGTGTGAACCTCTTAATTAAATCATCACACCAGAGGAAATAGTAGAAGCCCTTAAAACCCTCCCAAACGCCAAAGCCCCAGGACTCGATGGTCTAACCGGAGAATTTTACAAGGCCTTTGCGGAAACGATAGCTCCTATACTCGCAAAGGTATACTCCGAAGCGTTAGAAACAGGCTCCCTGCAACGATCATCTCGCGAGGCCAACATCATCCTTTTACACAAGGCAGGCAAACCCCCAGAAGAGTGCGCATCCTATAGACCCATTTCCCTTCTCAACCTAGATAACAAAATTCTGGCAAAAATTCTCACCAGCAGGCTACTACCACTGATGCCGGGCCTCATGCTTGCGGACCAGGCCGGATTTGTGCCCGGGCGCTGCACGACATTCGGCATCAGGAGACTGTTTGGTATTACCAAGGCCCTAGACCCCACCTGCCAGACTGTCACAGTTTTACTCGATGCCGAAAAGGCGTTCGATTCTGTGGAATGGCCCTTCTGGTTCAGCGACCCCCAGGCTACCATACTGGTGGGATCGGCGAGGTCCTCCCCCATCAGGTTACAACGAGGCACTAGACAAGGGTGCCCGCTCTCGGCGTTGATCTTTGCCCTAATAATGGAACCATTAGCGTCAAATCTACGGTCCCAGCAACTCCACAGGGGCCTCACCATTGGCCCACATAGGCTGATTATATCTTTATACGCCGATAATGTGGCGCTATTTGTACGAGATCCCCAGGAAAATCTTAATCCAGTTATGAGAGAAGTCATCAAATTCGGGGCAATATCGGGCCTAAAAATTAATCATACAAAATCAATTATATTCCCACTCACTCCCGGTACTAAACCATTCACTGACGATTACAACTTCGCTTGGGAGACCTCAAAGGTGAACTACCTGGGGATACTGATGTCGCTAAACTACCATGAGGTATTTCAAGATAACTATGAAGCAGTAGCGAAAACACTGCAGGAAAAAGTAAACCGTTGGAAAGCACTCCCACTGATCCTATGTGGGAGAGCCTCCCTAATCAAGATGGTGATATTGCTAAAATGACTATACCTATTCTCCAACATCCCAATTTTTATCCCACAATCCTTTATGAAGAAAATTAAAAGCCTAGTTCTCAACCTACTATGGGCGGGCAAACCGGCCAGAGTCGCTCACTCAACACTAACACTCCCAGTGTCCAGTGGCGGACTGGCCCTTTCCGATTTAGAATGATACTTCTGGGCGGCCCAGGCGCAATTCCTCCGCTTTTGGTATGCTACTTATTTTATCAGACCACACGTGCAAGTAGAACGGGCATTAGGAAAGCCCAATTTATTAAGGGCCGTTTTCATTAGTCAGCTCCCAGTGCCTATTAACATTATAAACGTGGTTCTAGCGACATACAGGGTATGGAAAAAACTTGCACGAAAATACAATGTTCAAGTGAGATACTCTCTCCTCCTTCCAATCAAATTTATTCCAGGGATCCCCTTAACCTCTGAAAAGGTCTTCCACCAATGGGTGGAAAAGCTACAAATAAAATCGCTTGGAGACCTGCTCAGTGAAGACTCCTTCATCACACCCCAACAAGCAACTGAAAGACGGAGTAACACGCCCCTGGATAAGTTCATCTACTTTAGAACCAGATATACCCTACAGGCTCTATTCCCCACGTTCCCGCAACAACCTCCAACATGGCAGTTACTACACAACGTGGTCCAAGCCCAGGGTGAAGGCAGACTAGTCTCACAAATCTATAAATCCATCCTATCAGACACGGTTTCCATCGATACTCGCATGAAAACTAGATGGGAGAACTCCCTCCAGCTAACAATCCCAGACGAGGAGTGGGCATACATATTGAAACAAACCCAAAACATAGCCCTTAATACACACCTAAAGCAAATACACTTTAACTATCTACATCAGGCGTACTTCACCCCCAAAAAAAAGAATAGACAACAACCGGACCAATCAGCAAAATGTGAAAGGTGCGGATACCCATCTGCAGACTTCGTCCACCTTGCTTGGGACTGCCCCAGACTTACCCCATTGTGGACACAAATCCTCCAGACCACAAAAGCAATAATAGGAGAGGAAGTGCAACCCATCCCAACGGCAGCACTGCTTGGGATGGCGAAACAACTCTCACCCGGAATAAGGAAACTGGCTGGGTTATTACTGACCCTGGCTCGAAGAAGAGTTGCCATGTCATGGGGCAGAGGACCGGCGCCGTCGGTGGCACACTGGCGTAAGGACATCCTGTACTGTCAAGACGTTGAGTCGGAATTTATCAAAACACTTGCATGCCCCCCAACATATGGGGGCCTCTAGTGACCTTTTTGATCAACAAAGCAATCGAGAACTCTTCTACGACTTTGTTGGGTAGATGCAGTCCCCAAAACTCTGCTTTTTGATCCACCGAGGTACAGAAACCGGCGGCGGTTCAGCCAGTCTGCCAGAGGGTGTCATTACAACATTGACATTGGTGGTCCGGGGTGGAGGTGGGGGGGTTTCGGGAAGGCACTGGGGTTGATCACCCCAATAGGGGTGGAATGTTCTGTAACTGTTTCCTTTGTTTGTAAAATCTCCCAAAATAAAGTTCTTAAAAAAAAAAAAATTATTGAATACTTTTTAAGGAACGGAGTTGGACCAAATGCTTATAGGATCTAGGGCATAAACTACAAATGATAAAGAAGTATCTAAGAAGTTAACTGATACTTTTGAACTTAATGTGCATAGTCAGCCAATATCACGTCACCCTCATGCCATGGGTCATTGTTGGTCAAATACGCTATTCATCTTCTGGCTTCCTTTTCCATGAACAGGGCCAGCCACTAACTTTACCTTTATTCGTGCAGTCTGTCCTCTCGGGGCTAGGGGTGCTGAGACAGCCCTCACTAGAGTAGCTGCTGTAGGTTGGCCAAAACGTACGCTAATTCTGCCTAGCTAGCATGGTCTGCTTGCATCTATGAATGGTTTGGGAGTGCACTGGCTTCCTTCAAAATGCCTCCTTCTTTTCCTAAACCTCTTAACCCTTTTGTATAGTACTTCCAGGGAACTGGCCCTCATTAGGGCCCTTTGGATTGGCTAGGATTGTTGTGCTTTTGTGTAAGGGTTTGAGATGAGTTTTCTTTTGGTACCTCCTTAACGGATATTTAAATCATGCTGATGGATTCACTCTACTTTGGTTAATTTGGAGCTGTCCCATACCATGCTTTCTACATCTCCAGGTTATCTGATTTATTCACGGGAGTCTGCAGCATTCCACAGGCACCGGAAGGTTTGTATTGGCGGCTCAATAGCTCTACCCGACTGCGAGGACCACAGCCCTCCAAACTCATCTGATTGTAGTGAACGTGATTTTCTTGTATCCTGATGCGCTTGGCTCTCTGAGTCATAATTAGAATGAGTATCACATTTAATTTGGTAAAGATTTATTTCAAAGCCTTGTGTCAGGGCCAATATCAAAAAGTATCTTCTCTCATTGTGTAGACTGGCTTGCTGTGTCTCTTGTTTTCAATGGTCTAGGTAGAGTATAGGTTATAGATACTCTCATTTATTGAAAATTAATGTTCTACTTTACAGGTGTTCATGTGTCTTTTTTTAAGACTCCCAGTTAGCTGATCTTAGCCTTGGTTGTATTTCTTGTTTGAGTATACTAGTTGGTAGACCTCTTCTGCATGCAATTGTATCATTGGCACTAACAGACCACCAGGATGCGATTACAATATACTACAATATTTTACATAATACATTGTACAATATACACCATATTACAGAATGCTTGTTGGTGCACTGCTTCTGTGTATGATTATAATCACATCCCGGTGGACTGTTTGTTCGGCACTAACTGACCACCAAGATATGTTTACAATATACTACAATATGGTACATAATATTGTGTGCAATATATAATAATTACAATATACTTTCTGGTGCACCACTTGTGTGTGCGATTGTAATTGCATCTTGGTAGTCTGAGTATAGTATAGCCCAACATGAAACACAAGCAAAACTAAGGTTACCTTATTGGACGTCTTGGTCTGATCTTGGTTTTCTGTGATTAATGCACTCCATACAAAAATATGCAGTTCTAATGTCCATAAAGGATTGAGCTACACATGGGTATTGTTTATTATTTTGTCACCCATGTTCGCTGGTTATACATGTGCCATATAACTGTGCAATTAATATGTTCTCGGGGTTACATACATATATTTAGGTAGACTGAGTTTTCAATTATTAGGAACATCCAGACTTTTTTTTAACATATTGCTGTAATTGCCTTTGGACTCCCATTTTTGGGAGTACTCCCATATGGCTAATAGGGACATTGTCATTTTAATGACATTAACCTCACACTTGCCACGGGAATGTCATGATGTCATACATTTTTCAGATACAATGATGTCATCGCATTACCTCAATGACATTACATCATCACGCACAGGGCAGCCACACAATTTTAGTGCTAACTCATATATATGCAGGCAGCTCTTGCCGATAGGTTTCGGCATGTATATTATATGGGCCATTGCAGTATATTTAAAGTAGATTGGTAAGTCATTGAACTTCCATCAAAAACCCTTGGAATACAGTATACCTTTGCAGCCACTAGCATTATACAATATGCACTTGAATGAGACCATTCTAGTTGTACTTTTAGGAGTTAGTGTTTCTTCCTTGCGTTTATAGATTGCAAATGAAGCGTATGGTTTCCCCATTGTATCCAAATGATTTTTTTTTTAATACCTGTATGGTACCTTTGTGTACACATTTTTCTGCAACACATATATGTATGCATTTTCTTTATGTTCTTAGATGTCCACATGTCACATAGGAATGTAGGCATGGAGTCGTTTGGCTCTTGACCTTTTGATGTTTGATGTGCATTACAAATATGGGTTTATGATAGATAATAATTATTTTTCTTTTCTTTTCGGTTTTTCTTCTTAATGATAGTTTGGTTCAGCATCTTTCACACATTATATCCTGAGGACTTTCTCCAAAATGCACTGGCTTTTTTGTTTTGTCATGTGTCTTTCCTTTGTGCTCTGAACTTTACTGTAATAAATTAAAAATCTGAGCGCCATCTGGTCTGGTGCAACATCATTAATGTTTCCAATGCTGATGTTAATTATCGAGAATCAGTTTGATACTAATATGTGAGCTCACAGCATCTAAGATGTTTTCCTCGGTTCATATTACAATTATTTAGTTGGCCAAGTATGTAACAGGCATACTTACTTTTGTGTTCCTTGGAATTCTAGTAATTCTTTTACATGAGATTTTCATTATATTGTAATTTTCTATGTCATGTCCACCCTCCTCTCTTGGATTTTAATGCCTTATAAAATGGACACATGTAAACCTTAAATTAGAAAATGAAGTTTGAATAAATACAAGTACTTATAACCTACAATCTTCCTGAATACAAGAGACATTACAAATCAATCTACACAATAAGATTAAATACTGAATATATTTAATAAAATAAAGTAGTATATCCAGTACGGAACATGATTATTGTCCCAGATGAAGCACCTTTGACTGAAACACGTGTAGTCATTATACATTTTTGAATACTTCTTTAGCAAATTAAATTTGATATTCTGTCCGATTATAACTCAGAAATCAAGTGCATCAGGATACAACAAAATCCATTTTATTGTTCTTCAATTACAATTAGAGTATAAATGCCATTTTGTATCTCATATTGCTGGCAATACATTAAAATCATTTTTTTGCCATAAAGATTTTCTAAACCCAACGCCAAGTCAGTCCTTTTCTCATACCCCATTTCATTAATCTCATTTAATTGTCAGTTTGCAAACTTCTTTGTTTCTTCAACTCATCTCCCAATGATATGCCGGTTGGCTTAGGGATCAGCCGGTTACTAGCCACATAGAGTCTAGCAGGAAGAGTGGTGGGAATATTATGCGCCTGCTTGCTTCCCAGCTGTAAAGCAATATTAGGTGAAGCAGCCTGTGAGCCAGGTCTTAGTGTTTGTAGAGACATCCTTGCTGTCATACTCTTGGGGTTCTTGAAACTTCGTAAGTAACAAACCACTGCATGGAGGAGGTGCATAGCCTGCAGGATCCTACTCCTTCCACCCTCTGAGATGCAAAATGAGTAGTGACCGGACCAAATGAGACCATAGCGGCTCGGCACCACTCACATAACAAGATGGGGAGTTGTTGCAATTCACCACACATTGCACAACCTTTTTGTCTTCTTGAGTCAGTGATTTAATACACCAATACAACCCCTACATATCTTTCTTTGGCATGTTTCTGCTAAGCAAATAACATCACCCCAATAAAATATGAGATTGTAAATCAGAGGGATTCTTATAAAAAGAATGGCCTGGAAAATCATAGATAAGTTTTAATCTCTAATGTGTTCCAGGAAAAAGTGTTCTAAGAAAACCTTAGAAAAGCCATGGCCGTATTGACACTCTGACCGTCTCTGAAAAGGCATGTTTTGGAGTATTCTAAGGAAATACAAAGATTTCTGACATGCCAAATGGTGTTGAAAAGCATGGGGAACCCTGTAGGTCTTGCAGGAATCATATCAAAATCATAGTGCTCTAAAATACTTGCATGTAAACCTGTTCTTAACATAATTGAAAAATCAAAGAATGTCCTATTGAATGTAGGAACAGAATAGGCTATTTCAGTTCACACTGTACACATGTCACAGTGCCTCCTACTATCCTTGCCTGGAAGTTGACTATAGTTCAGAACAAAGGACTGACTACGAGTAGGCAAACCAACTGGAAGCTTGAATTGTTGTGGTCTCCAGCTTGGAGGGCTGCACTATTATATATAGCGCTATTAGCAAAAGACCAACAACTTCTTATTAGAGCGTTGAGGCATGTTTACCAACCACCATCAATGTTATGGTTGGATCAGATAATGAAAGCAAAAACCCTTCAGTATCAGTAATGGGAGAGCACAAAAGGACAATTCAGATAACAATATGCAAACGGCACAGCGCCACCTAACGGCCATCTCAGGAAACTCTCCTCCAGCTCAAAGAAAAGTACTATGAATATGCAAATTAATTGCAAAGCGTTCTTTTTGCTCCACATGAGATGAATGTCATTGCATTGGAAAGTTTGGATTACTTGGGAAGTCTCAATATTTGATTCATTAGATATATTGAAAAGCTTGGAAAATCCCTTGTATTGCTCTCTAATATATTTCAGCCAAAAGCATAGACACACCAGACTTTTAAAGTGAACACACAGCATGGCTTAGCTTAAATTGCTAAACGGGGGAGGAGTGGTGTGCAGTAACTAAAGCATCATATATCGGCCTCCTTTTCCACCTCGCTCTTTTGGTTCTAGCCCAACTCACAGTGGCCATTTCACTGCATTTCGTGAAACTGCCATTCCCCTCATTTCTTAACAGCATTTATTGGGGCTGTGAGGTTAGTGTATATGATAAATGAAATATTAGGAAAGTTGGAGGCTTGGGGAAGCAGTGGGGGGCTGTAGAAGGTTGCATGAACAGGTTGTCCCCCCATAGAAATGCTGCAAACAAATAAAGGGAATGCCAGTGGTGAGTTCGAATCTAGAGGCATGTGCCAGATCCCAAGTGCATCTTTTGTTTCTTCTTGGGTGAAAGTGAATTGTTGAACTTCTTTTCTATTATATTCTATTCTATGCCAGTTTAATCAAGACATTATAAGAAAAAGAGGTTAATGGAAAAGAATCAGCACATTTTGATTGTGTTCAGAGAATTAATTTAACTCTGCTGTCATATTTCCAGACAGCTTGGGATATTAAATGAAGTTTATGAAACATAAATGGTGCCATTGATATAGCAAGCATTTATTAGAAAATGTCTTGTGTACTAAACAATAGTTTTCTGAGAATCTGGATACATTCATTTTGAATGTGAATTGATGCATGTTAAAAGCCCAACACAAAATGACACTTTCAGGTTGGGGGGTTTCAACACTTAAATGTTTAAAGATAAAGGGCCTCATTCTGAGTATGGCGGTAAGGGATAGCGGCCACCGCTAACGAGAGCGGTGGCGGTAATCCCTTACCGCCATACTCCGAGTTCCCTTTGCGCCATGGAGGTTTTAACACCTGCTTTTAGCAGGTGTTAAAAACCATGGCGCTAAGGGACCTTGATGTTAATTACGCCACCGTAATTTACGGTGGCGTAATTAACGCCTTCCCCACTCCCATTATGCCCTATGGGGCAAGAATGGGAATGGGGAAGGGTAAATGGGGATTGGGGAATTACCGCCCCGCCAACCTTGGAATGGGGCGGTAATTCCGCCATCCACCAAGGCGCTGCCGGTCCGGGTACGGCGTCAACCAAGGCGTTAATAGCGCCATTGGTTAGCGCCGTACTCGGAATGAGGCCCAAAGTTTATGATTTACTTCAAGAATTGCATTCTAGATTTTAATTCCAAGCTTCTCTTCACAAGCCTTCTCTGCCTACGGTCCAAGACTATGCAACCGCCTCAGCATCAGACTCGCCCCCAGTTCCTACACTTTAGAAAATAACTCAGTCCTCCTCAACACCTAGGGCATCATGTCACTACCTGACTCACTAGACACTGCCGCCCCTCTCCTCCCCGCCAACCGACAGAGCTGTACCCCTCCTCTGTGCCCCTCTGCACCCTACCACCGCTGTATATCCTTCATGCACCTGTACTGTTGTTTACCTTTGTAAAGTGCTCTGTTATGTATCTGTATTGTTGTATACCTCTGTAAAGCACGCTGTTGCTTCTCAAAGCTAGGTCCAAGCTCAATAAATACCATCTTAATAATAAATAATAATAGCAAGTCCTCTTTGCTCCAGTCCTTTCCAATCCAAACTGTAATTCTGCACATATAAAGATACCATGCCGATATGTGTTTCTCCTGAATGTTCCCACAAATAGCAACCAGCCAGCTATGGATCCAGCACAATTCAACTCTATATTTATGTCCGAGAGCTGGGATGCCAGGGTTATCCAACAAAGATACAAATCTGGGATTTGTGTGCATGGGCAGGAAGGGGGACTATTAGGATTTCCTATGAAGTCACAGCTCGGAATATAAATCTCAGGGCACGTGTTACAAGTGCACAGGCCCAGACATATCTATCCCAAAAAGAAAAACGACTTGATGGAGTAAGAGTCCACCCATGGAGAGGCAGTGAGCATGCACCAAGCATTGTGGCGGGAATCTTTTATTGTACCTTTTCCACTCATTAGTTCCATGATCAGAAAGGGGGTCAGAGCCTGCCATAACTCACAATGTGTCATTTCTCTCTAGTTTGCAAAAATTAGCAAACTGTAGAAGAGGAATACGTTTGTCTAAAATGTGATGTGGTTTTGATGCTTACGTTGGTGCTGATGTATGTGTCCTTTTAATAAGTTCAAAAGGTCCCCACACCAAAGAACCAAAGATTAACCTGCTACCAGGGATTCTTCCTCAACTCTTTTCCAAGAACCCTTCATCATCTCTGCAGCCCTAGTGAAAGCCTTTCCTACAGTACCAGCGTGTGCAACGTTTCAGCTGTTTCACACCAACTCACAATTCATCCCGGCTTGCTGACAGGGAAACACATTCCCATTACATGACAAAGGAGACAAAGCAACCTTGCCCAATTTAGATGAATTAAATTGCTGGGCAATATTTGGCATATTTTAGCAAACCTTTTATTACAGGAATTGGCAGCATGGGGCAATTATCGTAGCCTAATTACATTGTTGCATATGGGCTTCAATATAGCAACAAAAAAAAAAAAACGATCTGGTGCCTTAACCAGGTTGCAATGGCCATGGGGCCATCTTAACATCAGGCCACTGCACAGTTACCATCAGGTTCAGTGCTCATAATGGGTGTTTAATACTATTAACACCCAGAAGCAAACCCTGGGGGTGCTAAGAGCAATACATTTGGCGGGAACAATGGGTCACAAGAGCCCCACTTATATGCCAAATGCAGCCATAGGCATGGAGTGTCGTGAGGAGTGGACCAGTGACGCCACAATCTTGAGAGCTTCAGGTAAGAGCAGGTGAGACGATGGACACAGCAGGGAGTGGGATGGAAATTGGCCGGCGGGATCGCCCTGCACAAAGGTTTTGCCACACCCAGGCTTGGATCATGACATTCAGCTCAGGTTAGAGCAACTGATTGGCTAACGCAAACACAGAGGGTGATAAGGGAAAATCAACATCAATAGATAATAGTGTAGAGTCATTTTCTGTATGTCCCAGAAACCTGTGGAAATATAGAGCAGACCATGATTTGTAGCCTATGTTGATTTTTCAGGCACCCTCAATAGTGCAAACAGAAAGCTATTGTGGAGCATGAGGATTTCCAGTGTCCACTTCAACCTAACTACATCCCTTTATTCCAGCATATAGGCATATATTTAAACAGGTCCCCTTGGGGAACAAACTGTAATGTAATGTAAGCAGACTTGTAGAATGCCCTTCTGTCATGATCAGTGGTCTCGCTGCACATGACTCTGTAAGAAAAAAGGGAGTTGGGTGGTGATTAGTTGGACAGTGAGAGAGGCAGATGCAAAACCTGTTGTTTTGATGGATGCAAGTTGGAAGTGCCTGGTTCCTTTGTTCCAATCTGCTTTCTATTGGTTTGGCGGAGGAACTTGGGAGCATGATATTGATATGGCAAGAAACCAAGATCTGATGGACTACAGCACTTTTTGTCCTGTTAGACACTGATGGTGGAGTGTGTGAAAGGGCTAAAGAGGCGAGATTAGTTGCGTTTCGGTTAGTGTTGATGAGCTACTTGCTAGGCCTGTTGCAACCATCTGTGTGTGGCTTCTGTTTGTAGTGTAAGGTGCAAGGAGATCTTAGCAGTGAGTTGGTTAGTCGGGAGAAGGGGGGACTTCGATTTACAAGGTAAAACAACCTGCAACCCTGCACTCTGACCCCAGGCCACTTGCAGACAGGTTCAATTCCTCTAGCTCACAAAAACCACATGTCAATTCCCTCTCTTGTTCTCTCTCCAACTCAAATGGATACATCGTATCCCATGAAGAACACAAACAAGCATCTACAAGTTGGCAGATGAGGGAAAGGGAAATAATAGATGCTAGACTAGGTGCTTGAAGAGGCTTAAAACAATTATATTTAATACCATGCCTTATAATAATGTAGCATTTAATAATTTAGGTGAAAACTCACAAGCAGCTAGGTGTTTTCCTCAAAATCCAAATCAGTTCTCTATGCCGAGAGAGGCAGTTATCCCCCCACACCCAGCATTGAGGCTCAGTGAGACAGACATGCATGCTGCTTGTACTCTTGCTCAGAGGAGATTTGCGTGGTATTTCTTTCTTAAGTACCCTTTTGGGTTGGGTCAAATTAATATGTAAATACATATCAATTACACATCTGCCTATCCAGTCTCCAACTAACAGTCTCACCTACTCTTCTTCATCTAGAAACCTCTGCATCATCTATGACCTTTATCACACCATCTCTACTTTCATCTTCAAAACTGGAACAGCAGCTCACCTCAAGCACCTTAATATTCGTAAAATCAGGCAACTCCTTCCTTTCAACACTACCAAGCATCTTTAAACCCCTCTTGTCTTCTCTAAACTGGACTACTGTGCCAGCATCCTCTTTGGTCTCCCCAACTATGCTTTCTGCCCTTTAAACAAGATCATTAACTTTGCTACCAAAACTCTCTTTGAACTCTGTCACTTCACACCTACTCCCTCGAACCATCACCTGGCTGGATGGCTGATGATGTAAAACAGGGTCAGATTTAAATGTCTTCTCCTGCTTCACAAATCTATCCATGGTAAGGCACCACTGTATCTATCCTCCCCTATCCAACTCTACAAGCCTTCTTGTAATCGCTGGTGTGTCTCCTCAACTACCCTTGTGGCTCCTCGCCCTCCTGTGATTCCTCTCGCTTCCGCTCTTTCTCTCTTCTTGCTCCACTTGCATGGAATTCTCTTCCCCCGGAAATCTGAGAAACAGTCCAAATGGATTTGTTCAAAACCAAAATAGAAGCCTACCCCCTCACCTCTGAGATACCCTCTTAACCTACCCCTCATATGCCTGCTAGCTAACAGTTTTCCCTCGCCTTTAACCTGTCTCTGTCCCTCACTTCCTCTGCCTCCACTCTAGCACTTCACCCATCATGGTCACATTTGAAAACACAGCTCGCGGTATCGCCTACCCGCACTTAGAAATATCCAATGTTCATTATCCTTAATCTATGTATGTCCACTTATGTATTGCCCCTGGTGACTGTTCTATTTACTCCCCTCCACAACCTGGTCCGAATGGCCCTCAAACTAACCCCATTGTAAGAAGATCACTGCTTCCCGTCAAAACTGATTTATCTATTGTACATTCTTTTGTGATCAAAAGAGCATTGTTCTCTCTGTACATGAATAAATACATAACCTCCTCTAATATGTCAAAAAGAGCTGGAGCAGGTTTTTGGACCATTAGGTCATGCTCGGTAGAGTATGTCTCACATTGTTTCTCCATGTATTGTACGAGTTGGGTAACCAACTTGGCAAACTGCAGCTAAGAAAAAATATAGTTATTACACAGACAACAAAGAAAACTGAAAGGGTCACATTGTCTTTAATTTTTGAAGCAGCTGTGAATATTATTATTCTCCCCTGCATGCAAACATGGTCTCTTGAATACATACACGCTTGTCCTGTCCTTAATGCACGACTGCCAAAAAGGAATTCTCCCTTGTGTCATTTCTGCCCGGTGTGCACATCTAAGCTATTGTGAGGCCTAGAATTTCCACCCCTCTGTGCTGCACCTGAACTTTCTCAGTCAGGCTAAATTGAATTCCATTTCCAAGGCTGCCAAATCAGGAAACAGAAGCTTGAGCTCACCTAGTACTTTCAAGGACCCGCCATTCTCCTGCACGTGAGTTCAAACAGCGGCAACAATCAGAGTGTGCCTAAAAGATGATGCAACAGACAAGCTAAAGGAAAAGACTATGGCCCTCATTACAACACCGGCGCTAAACCATGGCGCTATTAGCACCATGGTTGGTGCCAGTGTTGTAACGGGTCCGCCACGGTTCAATGGGGAATTACCACCCCATTCCAAGGTTGGCGGGGCGGTAATTCCCCATTGAACCATGGCCCTTCCCCATTCCCATTTTTGCCCCATAGGGCTCTATGGGAATGGGTAAAGTGCTAAGTACGTACCGCAAATTGCGGTACCGTACTTAGCACCAAGGTCCCTTTGCGGGTCCCTACTTTAACGGCTGGTGTAAACCAGCCGTTAAGGTCGGGTCCCGCAAAGGGACCTCGTAATCAGGCGCTAATGGGTTAACGGCGCGGCAGCCTTTTACAGCGCCGTTAACCCATTAGCGCCAGGGTCGTAATGAGGCCCTATGAATTGAATTTACCGGCACAGCAAACCTTACTATTCAATGCTGGCGAGGAATACATATAATATTTATTATAAGCATCAGTGACGGAGCCATGGAGTAATCCATCAGTGGGTCCTTCATATACATAGAGACATAGGCCACTCAGATCCTTCTTGTTTAACAAACAAAAAGAATGTGTTTTGATGAGAACATTCAGAGTTGCATGAAATCTACACCAGTGACATAAATCACACCCCTTGATCGGGATTCCTGCTGGCATTTCTCATTATTACATATGGGGCTCACATGTGCAGTGGCTGTGAAGATCCTCAAGGCCTTTAAAGTGTTCAGCCTGTGATAACACCTTTTAACAGACCATTTTAGCCACCAAACTCCCAGTATTGTCTGAGCACCCTCGAGCCCCTGCTGCATCCAAAATGACATTTGGGCCTCATTACACGTAGTGCGGTAAACCATGGTGCTACTAGCACCATGGTTCATGCCGGTAATTTACCGGTACCGACTTAGAGGAAAGGGGAATTACCGCCCTATTCCAAGGTTGGGAAGGCAGTAATTCCGCCTTCCTCCATTGCCCTTCCCCATTCCCATTTTTGACCCATAGGGCTCTATGGGAATGGGGAAGGCGCTAATTACGGTACCGCAAATTGCGGTACCGTAATTAGCACCCTGGTCCCTTTGCAGGTTGGTTTTTAACGCCTGCTAAAGAGCAGGCGTTAAAGTACCAACCCGCAAAGGGACCTCGTAGTAAGGCGGTAAGAGTTTACCGGTACCGGTGCCCTTACCGGTACCGGTAAACCCTTACCGCACTACGTGTAATGAGGCCCATTGTATACTAACTTGGAATTCTCCAAATCTGCTTTGGAAAAAGATCTTAATTATCACAACACTTTGGGGCATATCCACCCACTTCTGGGGCAGGGGCACAATAGGCATCTCCATGGACACGCCTCCATGCTCTGTTACCAGTATTGCAGCGATTAAGGCAGTATCAAGGCACATCAAAATAACATAGCATAACATAAGTAATCCGTCGGAATACCACCCAACTGAATTACCTTTACCGGTACTTGATCCTGCTGACTTACTTCCGGATTACCAGTGGCAGTGGCTGACTAAATCCTCATTTTTTCAGAGTACATTAGACTATATGGGGCTTCTTCGGCAGAATGACCATCAGCGAAATGACAGCCTCAATAATTCTGCTGAGTTTGCCAATTCTTCTGCGGAAAGTGTGAGGATTTACCTCCAGCACAATGCTGGAGGTAAATCCCCCACTGCAGGGCCATGCTCGTAGTAATTGAGTCATTTCACAAATGCACAGTGAGACTTCCGTTGGCAAAACAACATGGATCACATTTCTTTTTGCCTTACACTCAAGAGCCAATCTGCTTTTGAAAGTCCTTCAACTAACCTTAAGTAAAACATGTAGAAACAGCAATACAGATCTATCTACAGGCTCTGGTTGAATCTATTTAAATGCTGGAATTTGAAATCCTGCACCCTCGATTCACCAGTTGCCCACCAAAGTGGGATCGCTACCACTTGCTGAATACCCCATACTCTGAGCCAACAAGGAGCGACAGTTCATGATGTCCTACTGGATCTCTCATTCACCTTCAGCATCCGTACCCAGATCCGAGCTACAGCTGATCTGACGCGAGAATGATTATTTCCATTAAACTATTATGGCAGGACAGCAAAACGGAGGGAATGTGGCACACTATTGGGGGAGGGGAATTAGCTCTCGTTCTTCTATTACGAGAATCAACAGGGCTAGGAAGGGCATAGGAGGTAGACTGCGAATACACAAAAAGTACATGCCTTACTCCGGTCCAAAAGGGTGAAATCATATGGCATGTTCAAAGCAAAGGGCAATGGAAACTGGCTCAATGGATGGGCATTGCTTTAACATTTGCGGGAATGCATGTGGTTGCTAGCTTTTTGTGAGATTGGCGTACCCTGTGTTCATTGATGAACTTTCTGTTGTATATCTCCTTGTCTGAGGCTAAAAGATACTTTAATCTGGGCTTCACATACTTTGATCCAGTCTTCAGTAAGCATTGCCACTTCCTATTCTTATCCACATCATGGCAGTAGACTAGTACTGGTGCATTGGTGAATGTGTAGCTGGGACACATAGAATAGTTCTAACCTAGGAAGCTCTTTTGATTCCTTGTCCAGCAAGGCCTCTGTGGTGAGATACTCATTGTAAGATCTGGGAGAAATCTCTAAATCTGGCTGTATTATACGACCAAGGCACATGCAAGCCAAACCAAGTCTACAATTGTGTACAGTTGTTTAAATTCAGGTGATATTATTAATTTCTCTGGCATTGTGGGATGCTGATGTTTGTGAAGACCCTTTTCTGTGCACCCATAAAAACAATTATAGGTGTTTAATGGGGAAAGCAATATTTCCACGATATGGGTGTGTCCATCTGCTTGCTATACATTGTGCTCTCTACACCAAATGTTGCTCTGAGATCTTTCAGGGTTTGTGCACTCACTGGGTGGTGGGATATCTTCTAGGTGGTGGCTGGGTCTGAATAACGTGATTGCCATATTGAGAAGTTCAAGGTTTCCTCTCATGGCTTTTTCTGGGTCAATACTTGCAATCTCCTCCAGTACCGTTCCCAGCCATGCCCATATTTGTTGCGCTATTTCAGGGAGCTGCAACCTGCAGCTCTCCAGATATTTTGAACTTCAACTCCCATGATCCTTCAATGCTGACTGTGCTGCTTGGGGCTGATGGGAGTTGTAGGAAAAACCTCTGGAGAGTGAAATATTGCTCTTAGGTCAGGTACAGCCATGCCTCCAGTGTCCCTCAGTGTCGCACCATACTTTCTTTTAATTTTTGTCTTTTGCTCTTTTCAGAGTAGTCTGCCAAACTGAGACTCTAGTTTAGGAAACTCCCCCTTTTTAGTTTTGCTACTAGTTGGTGTTTTAGCACCACCTAGAAGCCAAAACAGTTGGACTGGAGGACAGCTAGGTGGGAGATGACATGTGAGAAGGTACGCACAGCTTGTGGGTATTGTTTGGTTATTTACCAATCTGGTTATTTATGCTAATCTCTTTTGCCATTCCTAGCGATTACCTGCCCCTCCCAGACCAAAACCTACCCTCTGGGCATCTCTTTGAGACAGCTTTTTCAATAAGTAAAATCAAACCTTGACCTGCCATTGTCTTTTCTAATGCAGTCTATTGGGAACTAATGGCTTAATTGGAACTTTAAATATTCTACTGGTATAGCATATATTTCTGAACCTAGTGTGCCTTCAGACACTTGATTTACATACGATTCTTGCACTGAAGTCCTGTTAAAAAAATTGACAAAGCCAACCATTTTGGCTTGGTTCCATGTAATAATGTCCCTGCAGAAATGTCGCCTGGCAAAAAAGTCACCAACAAATGGCCATTTGATGCAGGGACATTATTACATTTAACATGCGGGGGGACACCCCTGCAGCCCCCGCCCCCCTGACCCCATATATATGGTCACCAGACATAATGTTGCCACAACCTTTTCCCGGCAACATTATGTATGGTGACCATATGTATGGGGACAATATTACCTGAAACCTTTGGCTTGTGTATAAGTATTAGATAGACATTTGCCAGGCACATCTACCATATGGCCAGGTAGTGAAACCATGTTCTAGCAGTTGCGACTTATGGCCAGGTAGTATCATTATGACAGTGCCTGTCACTATTCCATGTCTACACAAAAGCCAAAACTATGTTGCTATGCCAGTGTGTGTTTGTTTAGGCAGGGAGTTCATTTTCAGTGATGTAAGTCTTCCCAATAGGGTGAGGGGCATCATTCTTCATCTATTGCTATATATTAATAGACTAGAGGCTTTACAAATGTTATTTACGTTATAAATCTGGTCGTGATTGGTGGCTCGTAATCTCTGTATATGCCATATATTAATGGTTGTCTTTTAATCACACACGTATGGCATAAGTTTCATAAATGCAGGTTTAATCCTTGGAAAGGAATCAAATACTATCTAGAGCACCAATATCAATAAAGTGGCAATGCAGGTTGTTCACATTCCTACTGCATGGCTCTCCAGATGTTATGGACTACAACAGTCTCCTTGGACTTTTCTAGCTGGAGTTGTGATACCATCTGGAGAGCCAAAGGTTGGAGACCTTTGGATTAGGGGCACAAGTCAGGGATGCATTTTTTTCCCCAATCACGGTGCCAAAGGCCGTGGCAGTGAAAGCTGCCACCGCTATCTGGAGAATAGAGGAGTTGAGGCTCTGCACTGTATATCTGTGTAGGCAGATGTTGTCCACATATATATGGAAAGATCGCAGACATCACTGGCTCCCCTTCTGCAGATGTGTAATGGTTACAGAGTGATTAGGGTTTCAGGACTACCCAATTGTGTTCCCACAGTAGAATTAAGATATGGACTAGGGTTATTGTCCTTCAATGGAAAACTTTATCATTCTACCAGAATATTTCAGATCCCTTTTTACAGACTTAGGTTTTGAAACAAAAGGGGCGCAATGTCCCTCACTAAATGAATGGGATATGAGCTGTAATGGTTTATTAGATAAACTAAGTCAGAGTAAAAAAGGTCTTCTTGAGAACTCCTGCGAGTTAAACAAAAAAAGCTCAGTGGGACTGGAATCAACCGAGGGGTGCTGCAAGTAAATGTTCCCTATTTTATAATGTGACATGTGAAGAGAGATACTATAATATAGGTGAATACGTTAAGTAATGGCCATGCCCGAAACGAAAAGAGATATCATTTCATCAGATTATAACTTAACCTGCTGCCAGTTTACGAAGTGATTGGGTGAGATCACAAAATCAAAGACAGGATCATATTTGCTGCATACGCAGATATAAAAGCTGTACAGAAGCGCCGGAGCATCTTATTCTAGAATGCCCACTGTCCACCGACCAAAGCACTATAATACTTTTTTTCACAATATGAATCTATGTCCAGCATCACATTTCTTGTTGAACATTTCAATTGGGAAACGATTATCATTAACATTGGGAAGTTTGAGATTTGCCAATGAAATGTTTAATATCGTTGAAAACAACAATAATACACGTGTGCATGGGCGCGATATAAATACAATATCATATCATATCATAACAGTAATGGGAAATTGGCTGCAATGTAATAGGATGATGCACAATATGCAGTGTGAACGCATGCTAATGATTAATTATTCTAGTGGAATGAATGAGGTATTAATGGATTTATGTGATGAATTAGGATATATTAGTCAAGTCTTTATGGCACATGAAATGTTGGATGTTCCAGGTTAAGAAGAACGATTTTAAATGCGGTTACAATGGCACGTTAATTCTATATGATGAATTGGAGTGATTTGGCTACTTATTGTTTCAAAGAAGAATTGCTGAATTGGGTGATGAGTTGTGCTTAATGATTTGTTTAAATGGAGGAATTTGAGGCGTTGCACTGCATATCTGCGTTTGCAGAAGTTGTCCTCATATATGTGAAAAGATCACAGACATCACTGGCTCCCCTTTTGCAGATGCTTACTGATTGCAGAGTGATTTCAGAATACAAAATCGGCTTCGCCGAATCAGTAGTCATGGCCAGGGGAAATGAAGGATTTAAAAGGCCACAATTTAAATTACCATTTAGCAAAATGGAATGCCTACCCGGCATCATGAGACTGGGCTTACAATGGCTGGCATTTTCCTTTGCCTTTTTCTTTCTTGCCCTTCTCTACAATGAACGGTGTTGCACCAGGGGCAGTGCCCCTTTCAAGTCACATAAATATGTACTTGGAAGTACATGTGCATGTTTAAGAGCAGAGAAAAACAAGTTAAAAAGAATGAATCACAAAGTATATCAACATAACATTTCCACAAAATGAATACAGTCAAATGAATGCTGGTCTGTTCATGATGCCCCCAAGGGGCAAGGCACAATTTCTCTTTGAAATGCCAAAACCAAACAGGTTCTAAGCACCTTACATCAAGCTTCTTAGCCCTTATATTCTATCACCAGTAGCTGTTCAGGCCTAAGCCAATTATACTTACTTGCTTTTATGTTTAGGGCAATGCTGACATGAAATCGAATCTCTTGTGCTATTTTACACCCCTCAGGGCAGAATGGGTCCTACCACATGACAGTCCACCTGCTTCCTCTTCCATGTGCAATTCATTGTGGTTTTATGCCTAGTTCCAGGGTTGCACTGCTGCACATCTTTCCGTGTGCTCCTTCCCCATTTGTCATAACATGCCATACTATGACTGTCCTCTAGTTGTCGCTGATGCAGTGTGACAACTCATGTGTCATCCAAAGATGTTCTCTGACTGGTGTAAGGAACTCATGGTGGCAACAGTAAAGACAGACACAAGTGATAACAGTTCAACAGTGTTTATTAAATTGTATGAATGGGTGAGAAAAACCACTAATCTAAACCTAAAACTAGGATGGGAGCAAGCTACGACCATCAAATAATAATAATCAGTCCTAGTGGCGTCTTGTCAAATAAAAAGGGCCTATACTAAAAATAACTATTGCCAATCCTTACCACTAAGTTACAAAAAGAGTGTGTGATAATGTTCTTCAGAAAAGAAAGAAGTGTTCACAAAATGGTAAGTCAGGATGGTAGGGCCGGGGTCTCCCTTCCCCACGTTTTAAGCACGAGATAAGGCGGGACTTCTGAGCACAGCACACTCCTTGGCCTCTCCAGCACGAGGTTCACTATTCCATTCAACGATATCAGGACCATCAGGGGCCAAGTCTCTTGTGACCAAGTCTCTTGCCTTAGAAGGCCTGCTGGGCCAAAATACCAAACAAACAAAAGTTCCTTCAGTGATCTTGCACCATGGGTGATTGCTCTTCGCCCCTTGGATCTCCTGCCACTGGGCTCGGATCCGTCTTGCAACTTGGGCCTCCCGCCAGCGGTTCACTACGGCCTTTCACTCTCAATACAATCATCTCAGGTGTATCAGATCTCACCTTTGTTCGTAGATCTCACTTTGTTTTATCACATTCAGGATTTACTTTTATGTTTTCCACTTTGCTTCCCTCTGTCAGGTTCACTCAGCCATTGTTAACACAGCTCATGAATTTCTAAACACAGTTCACGGTTTACTTCATATTTTCAGAAAGTGTGGTTCCTTTTCCCTAGCTTTCTTTCAGCAATGGGTCAGAGACTTTCGATTGCACAGAGGATTTTATGTGACCTGTCTGGGAACACTCTGCCCTCATGCTGCCCTCTCTTAGGGTCTTCTGGGACTTGTAGTTTCACCACAAAACAAAGGGGCTAGCCAGAGTCCTTCAATTGAGCTCTGCTGTGGCGCCTAACCCCTCTGCAACCACCCCCTTCTCTAGGTTTTCTCAAAAGTTCAAAATACAAGATCTTTGTTCGCATACAATGTTGCCACTTGCAACCTTGGGCTGCAATCAAGATGGTACTACAGTATTACAACGTGATGCCTTTTCAATGCAGAATTTATCGGAGTTGCCTAACCTTATTGTGGAAATTGACTAATGCTTCGGCTGAATCCCTTTTGGCCTTGATATTTATGTCTGCAAGACTAGAGTCATCTTGATGCGATCAGGTAATTTGGTCAAAATCTTTATGCTGGCTAATAAATGGCTAAAATTGGATCTTTCTTGTCAGATATGGCCAAGAACAGTCTCTAGTGAATTTGAGTACAAAAAACTCTGCTACAGAGTATGTGGCCTACATCATGACAAGGAAAGACACACCCACAAAATATCTAAAACAAACATTTAACACCACTAGAACAAGGGAAATTAAGGGGCCTGGCACGAGGGGCAAGAAGGAAATGTCTCTGCAGTGAGGGGAACTGAAAACGGTAAGGCATCTGTTATGCAAATGTGCTAGACTGTCACCTCTAAGGGTGGGTGTGTTACTCTCAGCGGGGTTGATGGTAACCATACCTGGGTCTTGCTATGGAAGGAGTTCATGAGTGGGACTAATCATGCTTGCATTATTTTTCTCATCCGCCTATGGAGGGAAATTGCTATCATTTTTTAAATTGTAAATTGAGGGGATGAATTACGAGGCATTTGTCTAACCTTCTCTTTTATTGTATTTTTTATTTATTACATCCAGGAATGTTTTTTACTGCAATTCTGTATGTGAATTGTTTAATATACTATAACACATTGAAATATTACACGGCCACGGTAGTGGCCGTGTAGTTATGGTTAAGTTGCTAATCCCATAGGAAGAACACTTTTTGGGCGGCTTATAACTTTGCTCTCCATGGACGAATCCTCACCAAACTGCAAAAAAAGTATATGGCCCACTCTGCTCATAGGGGGGGGGGTCCCAAAACATCTTTTTTTCCCATAGACTGAATGGGGGAAAAACTTTGCGCACGCCTACAGCCCAAACCACTGGACGGATTTTCACCAAATTTGCGGCAGGAGCTTGGTCCCGAAAGCATGCTTTTGTAAATTTGGTGCCAATCCGTCCAGTAGTTTTCTTTAAAACGCCCAAAAAGTATGTCTCAAGAAATTAGTGATATCTATGTTCGCTCCACTGTCACACTTCCCTGTTCGCTCTGCGGACAAGATACCGATTGGCTAATCCGTAGCGTCATGTGACGCGCTCACTGATTGGAGGTTGAACAGCGTGAAGTACGTCAGATTCTTTTGCTGCGCCTGCCATCTTTCATTCGTGTTTTGGTGTACGCGGACATCGCCACTAACACATATAAAACAAGACACCATTGCACTTGTTAAATTTATGAAATACTGTTTCAAAAGGTGAGGGTTAATGAGCCAATATGGGATTGGAAGCAGACAGAGCACCATGAACCTACCAATTACCAAGAACCTTCCACTGGTCATAAGGAGCCCATACATCCATGGTCACCCCATCAAAACCAGTTTATGGGATACCTTTGAGAGACAAATAGAAACACATCGCCTCTGCCAGCACAGAGGAAAAGAAACTAGTGGAATATGCAAGAGTCCTTGGATATATCTCGTTCTTGTCCTTTCCAAGGTCTTCAAAATGAAGAACCTAGACAAAGACCAACTATATAAACCTCACATAGGGGAAGAGCATAGGAGAAACCAGAAGGTGTCTGACTCACTAGTCCCTGGGGATCTGTCATCCAGGTGGCCAGGACACAGCCATCTCTTTTGGATCCAGTTCCTGGGGGTGGACCAGTGCAGGAGGATCAACTGGATGAGGGGGTCTTCACAAAGTGGGAGTGGGACACTGTATGGTTAGACGTGGTATCCCCATCCCTGTAACACCTTTTACCCTTCTGACATGGTAGGATATTTAGGAACTCAACCCTCCACCCTTTTACAACGCAAACACTTTCTCACAGACAGCCCGCTATGAGAGAAAATGGACCAGCACCTGAGCCGTATACCTGACGTGTCTCAATTCAATGGTCAGCAAGGTCAGGCAATTACTGACCATTACACACACATGACTTCCATTACCCTTCCACACACAGACAAAAGGCGGAGCACGAGAGCACACTTTGAGCGAGGCAAAGTACAGGAGGAAACAGCAGTACCAAGATGGCAGTTTAAGATGAGGAGAAAGTGAAACAGAAGGGGACCGCAAAGAGGGAAGATCCCTTGACCTTTTCAACAAGGAACTGTTACTTTCACAACGCTACGGGAATAGAAAGCGTAAGACCAGGAAACCAGGCTGCGGGATTCTGCATTGTGTGTCGGAGGTACCCGGGGCCCTTCTGCATCGATTATCAAGGAGGGAAGAATCGCCGGCTGCCGAGGTACTGTCCTTGGCTCCAACAACAAAGTACCATCAGTAAAGTCAACACAGCCGATGAGTTGGGGAGACCGATACAAGAACGGTCTGTGTTAAAGCCAAGGTTGCTATCGTCAGCATTGTATGGCGAGCGCTGGAAAGAACATTTATGAAACACGTGTGATAACCAATGCAAGTAAAGTTGAACTGGAGATGAGTGATTGAACTTTGAAACCAAGATACAATACCTTTAACAGAGTGGTCCAGCAACACGTGTGTGCTCAATTGAAGGTCTCTGTAAGGTATCGAGTTGAGAGTTGACAAAAGTGAAAGAGTGGCAAAGGATTGTGAATCAAAGTGGTCCTGTGATGGGTCAAACAAAATCCTGCGCACAGTCGAAAGTCTTTGATGTTGATACAGTAAAAAAAGTTTGTCCGAGCCCGGAAGAGGCAGTTCAATTGCAAACTTTGGCTTAAAGCAGGTTTTGTGTTGCAATAGATAAATTGGTCCGAGTCCAGCAGAGGTTGACTGATTAAAGATTTTGTGTCAAAGTGGATCTGAGCCTGGCACAGGGGGATCCGAGGTGAATAGTAAATCACCTGAGAAAATTGTGTATATGTGAAACACAAAAAGGAAAGGTACTTTATTGTTTGTTTTTGCATCAGGCCCTCTGAAAGAAGAGATCTTGAGACTTTGGCACAGAAGACCATGATGCTGAAGTTTTGAAATACACCCTCATGCTAGAGAACCGAGAGACTGTGATAAGCTTGAGTGTGCCACCTTGTCTTGTGCTGAAAACATGGGTTAAGGCAAGCTAACGGCTTGAATTTCCTGACATATCTTTTCTTCAACACTTTTCTTTTACATAACATTGTTTCTCAAACTATTTGTATTTAGTGGTAAGGATTGGCAATAGGTTTATTAGTGTAGGCCCATTTATTTTGACAAGACACCACCAGGACTGCGTTATTAGTATTTGATGGTTGTAGCTTGCTCCCATCTTTAGATTTAGGATTAGATAGGCATTTTTCAAACCAAATTGAAGTTCATTAAACACCCTTGAACTGTGGTTACTTGAGTCTGTCTTACTGTTGATACCATGCCTTCCTTACAGTGTGAAAGACGATGAGTGCCAATGCAGATTAGGGGCATGCATGCATGCATACGTGAACAGGATCGGTCTGAAAGGGTGGATACAAGATGTGCATCTTAACTCTGTATGTTCCCCTTTGCATACTATCCCTTTGCAATTTCTACATGATGAAGTCTCTATTAACTATCATTTGTTAAGCAGCAGTGAGGGATGATCAAACAGTCCAGGCATATGGACTGGAGATGACAGACTAAGGAGTCGGGAGTGGTATTAATGAAATTTAAAAGGTTTACACCTGAGTAACTGAATGATGATAAGGGGGTGATGTTGTATGTGTTAAATAATAAATGGTTATCCTACAATATAGGCCTTGTCTTGAAAAAACATTACCAAGAGTAAAGCACGCAGCTACGTGGTGGTATGAAACCAGAAGAGAGGTAGAGGAGAGTAGAGGTTCTATGAATGTAGTTGCAGACTGATGTTGTCCATCGATAATTTCTGGAACCCAAGTACAACGCCATATTGGGCTTGTGCTCTATTGAAGCAAAAGGGGGACGGACGACTGCACAAGGATTTTGTAAGGTTTATTTTATATTGGACAGTAAATGATGCTAACAATTGGTAGATTCAGGCTGGATTATTTCCTTTGGTGGCAGAACCAATGAAGTTTTGCAAATGGCTGTCTCTTTCTGCAATGGCACAGACAGGCTGAACATGGTGGTGAGAAAGTTGGCAAGAGCAATTCCAGTTTACATGATTACATCTAGAACAACAGAGCAGCAAAGACACCACCAGCTACCGACCTCAACCGCACATCGGATGTAGGTAAACTACTCAACAAATGATATTAAATATCACCAAATTACGTGCCCTACCAAAGGCATTATATCAAAAGCATATTTTACTTCATATATCACAAAAAACATATTAATTATATAAAAACACATAAAACACTGATAATTACAGGTGTTAATTGAAGAGAGACACAAAGAAACAAAAAATTAGTAAATCACTTTCACCTGTTTCTATATCAAATGCAGAGTAGTCTGGCTCCGCCTATTTCTTGTCAAACTCGGCACGAATGCACTGGCGCGAAAGCGTGAAGCCGGTCTGTGCCAGTCCGTGACGCCCCGGGGCCGCATGG
Source organism: Ambystoma mexicanum (assembly GCF_040938575.1). NCBI lineage: Eukaryota > Metazoa > Chordata > Amphibia > Caudata > Ambystomatidae > Ambystoma > Ambystoma mexicanum. Next base: position 322,269,126 of record NC_090939.1, on the reverse strand, counting down.
TCGCTCTGTCACGTTGTTGACCTTTTCCTTCATTAAGGTAAACGGGATGGGCTTCAACAATATACTAACTCTCATAGAAAAAGAGAGACTAGATTCGAAACGAAGGTCTGCTGACTATCTGTCTCAGATGCAAGCTGCTAAACTTAAAGCCAAAATTAACCATTTACACACTGGTCCTTCCCCTACGCAGCCCAGGCCTGAGTCTGCTCTGCAACAGGAGACTGCTATCATTTACTCAAGGCTAGATGCTGATTTTTCCGGCACAAATGGCTCTGTGCCTGAAGTGATTCTTCCATCTAGCAAAATGGTACAAACCAATACTGTGCTGAATATAAATCACACACAACAACAAATTGTGTCGTCACCTGCAGCTGAACATGATGTTCTATGTAATAAAACCCTGAAATGCCTAGTTCTGAACACTTGTTCTCTGCTGAAAAATGCAATAGATGTCCCTTCCTATATATCCTCTAATAACATAGATATGTTGTTCTTTATTTGTTTTGGTTTATAAAAACCTTTACAAAGTTCACACACAAAGATACAACCAATACTTTATCATTTGCGTAATCTCACAAATACAAATAATCAGAGACCAAATTAATTACCATACATAATTAATTAAAAAAAACTTTAAAAAAATATAGATATATGTGCCATCACAGAGACTTGGAATCACCCTGCCTCTGGCCCCACCCTAGCCCTGGCTATACCAAAAGGATATAATATCCTGCTTCAGGACAGGTTGGAAGGGACAGGGGGCGAGTCGCATTGATTTTTAAAGAAAATCTCAAAGTATGAAAAGTCGATGTATGTAATATAGCCAGGTGTGACATACTGCATGCCAAAATCAGCATGCATGCTGAAAACACACTTAACATTATTCTTATATATCGACCTCCTGACCTCATGAAAGATTTTAGTAATCAGTTATCTGAAGTACTGTTAACCTTCTTAAAACCATTATCCAATGTCCTATTACTAGGAGACGTAAACTACTGGTTTGGGGACAAGGCTGACCCACAAGCAAATCAAGTAGACACAGCACTGTCAACTTTAGGTTTTTCTCAAATAATCGATGTGCCGACCCATGTGAAGGGACACTCTCTCAATTGGCTGAGCTGTCTTAACATCACTCCAGCTAACCTGAACGTGAGTCCATGCCCTTGTTCGGACCACTTTTTCATCCACTTTGAATTACTATCAGACAAAGTTATCCACAATAGGAAACCTGTCTCTAGTACTATGTGCAGTAGAAATCTAAAAAAAACTAACACCTGAGGCTCTCAACCCCTGGTTTATCACCTTGAATAGTATGATTAAAGACGACTCCGCGATTGAAGATATCACTGGTGCCTATCAAGATACTCTTCGAGAGGCAGTCAACACCCTAGCTCCCATTACAACTAAAAAAATAATTCAGAGGGAAACCAAATCCTGGTTTTCTCATGACCTACAACAACTAAAAAGTACTAAAACCAAGGCTCTTTATATCGGGAAAAAAATCGCTCTTAGAAGCTGATAGAGACTCATATAATGGTCATGTTAGGGCTTATAAAAAAGCGGTGATTGCTGCCAAAAGAGTCTATCTTGATGACAGGATAGCCAAAGCTCAGTCTACACCTAAGGAGCTGTTCAAAGTGTTTAAAGAGTTGGAAACAACCACTAATACTATAGAGGATCCTATTGTTAAAGACACCAAATGGTGTAATCAAATACAGGAGGCGATGGATGCTAAACTTACCAGAATTAACAGAGGCATTGCCTAAGCCAGAGCCACACTATCGCTTAAGAGCTTCAAAGACCCGGCTACCCCCGTTAAATGTTGGGATAACAAAGAACTGTTCTCATTTAAGCCCATCTCAGAGGCCGACCTTACAGTGATAATTCAGAACCTTAAACCATCTAACTGTAAGGGGGACGTTTGCTTGGCACTCACAATAAAAGCCTGCACCTCCTCTCTGATTCCTACTCTCTGCAGGTTTGTCAATGCATCCTTTAGGGACAGTGTTGTTCCTACCTGTATAAAACATTCCTGGGTAACCCCATTATTAAAACAAAACAGATCTTTCTCCTGTCGATCCACTGAATTATCGTCCTATTTCCAACTCACCATTTTTGCTTAAAATTCTTGATAGAGTTGCGTACACTCAACTACCAACCCATCTAAGAACTACTGACATCCTTAACAAGAGAAAATCTGGTTTTTGGGAAAAGAAACGGCACTGAGACTGCACTGCTGGATTTGAAATCTAGGCTCCTTCGCTATATGGATCAGGGTGGCCCCTGTATGCTGATGTTGCTGGACCTTTCTGCCGCCTTCGACCTGGTAGACCACTCAGTTTTGGTCTCCAGGTTGAAGGAGATGGTGGGTTTCTCAGCTCTGGCGGCCGCATGGGTCGCCTCATTTCTCAAAGAACGTCTATGGCGAGTGAGCAATAACATCGAGGAGGCTAACCCCATGGATCTGACGCAGGGAGTGCCGCAAGGAACCAGTCTTTCACCGATTTTCTACAACATCTTTACGGCTCCCTTCCTTGACCTTTTGGACAGTAATGACATAGAGTTCACCAATTACGCTGACGATACTCAGTGTATCATTTCTATCACAGGTATTTTCTCGGCTGACGAAACTAAAATCAACTGGATAAATGCGCTCATCCAAAGATGGATGTGTGTTAATGGATTGGCCCTTAACACCAACAAGACAGAACTTATGCTTGTGGGCACTGATCCAAAAATTCACAAACTGGAAGACTTATGCTTCCAGCTAGTGATTGATAATTGTGTCATAAAGATTTTTTTAAAAAGTTAAGACACTGGGGAATTACTTGGACTGTAATTTGAGCATGAAAGTGCAGGTCAGTAATATGGTGTCCTCATCCTCTTACTATATTAAACTACTTTCTCATGCACGCGCCTTCCTCTCGCAACTAGTAGAGAGACGTTGGCCTGAGCACTGATTAGCTCTAGGATAAACTACTGTAGTAGTCTTCTGATCGTTTTCCAAAATGTGAAGGGAATAGACTGCAGGTAGTGCAGAACAACGCTGTCAGGGTTGTTATGGACAAAAGGAGATCAGACCATATCTCCCTGTCTAGAAGGGAGCTTCATTGGCTTCCTATTAAGGAACGTATTCTCTTTTGCCTCTTGTCCATTTCCTTCAACTGTCTGAAAAACTCTGGTCCTACTTACCTTAATGACGAATTTAGGCTTAAAGCCAGCAATTATAGCCTCTGATCCAATGGTCTCCTTCACCTAATTGTCCCAAAATGCAGATTATCTCAGACAAAGGTTGGAGCCTTTTATTCTGCAGCGCCCATTGCTTGGAACAACCTTCCATTGAAACTCAGAACTGAAAATTCTAACAGAGTGTTCAGGAAAGGACTTAAAACCTATCTGTTTAATTAACCTCTTCCTCTGGCCTGAGATCTTGCCTTCTGGCACTACTTTTATCATCGCTGGTCATTTCTTCTGGACTTCCTGTTTCTTTGTTTCTATATGTTGTTTAGCCCCCTTAAGCCTTAGGGTCCGTGGATTTGCGCTATATAAATTAAAAATAAATAAAAATAAATAGAGAGAAGCCAAATATGACTGATGTGAATTTGTAGTTACGTGATGTTAGTAACATTGATAGGTGACTTAAGTCATGTATATATTTCTACAGAACATGGATTATCAACGTCAACACTCAATTGTGTTTCTAGGAAAAGGCAAAACACTTCAATGAACTGAATTTTGCTGGTGATATACCAAGACCCATTTTCAGGACGCGGGTAATTAGTAAAGAATTATGCTCAATGTACGGAAGCCTGTACATAGCTGTTAGGACCTAAAAACAATAAAAAAAGAGCTTGATTAGGAGATCATAGGGAATGCCTTGTATGTAGTCACGAGTAGGGATCCTACTAACCTTTTATTCATTTCTTTAGGGTGTGGAGGGAGAAGCAGTTTTGACATTAATGAGCACGATCACATGGGTTCGACATCGGAATGAATCCATTACTACAAATAAACAAAATGAACAGGGTACACATGGGTGTTAATTTAATCTCTTTCCATATGTCCAAAGTCTAAAATGAGTTAATCTTCATGGTATGTTTCAACAATTACCGTCTCTAGTAGATGAATGATACAGTATCCCTTCGATTGGTGATTTCAAGGAATCATATTAATTGTGGCTGAAGTGCTTTGAACTACATCACCCATGATGCATCAGTATCTCCTAAGGGAGCGAGAGAAAGACATAATGTGTACTGTCATAATTCGCTCATTGCAGACAAGTCGTGGCGAAAAGATATTTATCTATATCGCATATTACTTACTTGATGTCCGCGTATAAATGCATGTGCGTTGAGGAAAGGGTCAAGCGATATTTACTTATGAAATCCTCTTGATACGCCAATGAATATGATGTTACGCCCAATTAGTGCAAACCTGCACGAAAGATGTAACACACTTCAGGTCTTCCTATCCAGTTAACAACAAGAAGAAGAAGACGAAATGCGCAGATGGAGCTAATAGGACAAGCCTCTTACCTCCAAAGCCCGCCATCGGTAATCGAATCCGAAAGGGTGTGTAAGAATCGAAACAGGACCACAATGGATAGGGTACCGTATGTGCACACGTCGCTAGTTTCGGAGGCCAGCCGTCTATGAACGTATCCGGAATTGTATGCAAAAAACAACAACGGACCACTAGATATCACGCCTCGCATATAGATAGTGAGCCTTACTAGATCTATGATCTCCAACTATCGCCATCTTGGAAAGATGTGTTGTGTATATGTCGATACCATGGAGGACTATGGAAAATTTCTAGTTGTTATAAAATCATCTGTAACAATCAGTTCACTGGGACTGGGCTATATCTCATATCTTTTGAGAGAACCCACATATGTGTGCGGAAATCAATGTAACCGATAGAATTTCAAAGGACATCAAGGCCGGCAACCATTGTGTCTCATTTGGAAAGATATATACTAAATGCAGTGCAACACGGAGACCTCATGTGACCACATCAGTCAAACAACCCATATCTATCAAGTATATTAATTCAAAGAACACATGGGGGATGAATTTATGGAGACCTATAACTCTCAAGGATCAGTACGATCTGTACAGGGCCCCGGATCCAAAGACCCGTGTCACCAGTGGTACAGAGGTGTATGTCCCTGCTCCTATAGGCCCTGTATTATATTGATGGACACATACTGTAGCTCATATCTTTTAAGAGAATCCGCATAAATGTGCGGAAATTAATATGACCGATAGTATTGTAGGGATGGTGAGAGCCGCAACCATTGTGTCTCATATGAAACAATATACTAAATGCAGTATACCAAGGAGATCCCATGTGACCACATCAATCAAACAGCCCATGTCTATCAGGTGTATTAATTCAAAGAACACTTAGGGGATGAATGTGTGGGATCCTATGTCTCTCAAAGTCCACTGTGATCTGTTGGAGTACTGTACATAGTCCCAGATCTACAGACCCATATCACCAGTGGTGCGTAGGTATATATCCATGCTCCTATAGGCCCCATGGGGTGTTAGTGGACAAATAAATTCCATTCTACTGCTACGTTTAATCCGGTGTGGGGGTAGTTTTGAGGTCATAGATCCATTTCTGTTCTAGCTTTTTGAGTGACAGATTTCTATCTCCCCCTCGTGGATGGGTTCTTGTGGTTTGGATGACAAACCAGTATATGTCCTCACATGTGTGTTTTGCCTCTTTGAAATGGGCAACCAGCGGCTTATCCACTGTCTCATTGCAGATTGCTGAACGATGTTCGCCTATCCGCAATTTGACTAATCTTATCGTTTTGCCGACATATATGAGCCCACAAGGGCATCTTATACCGTAGACTACCAATTTAGTGAGACAGTTGGAAAAGGACTTATATTTCCAAAGACGGCCATTCAAATCAATGTGTTTCATGGTACTGGTAAGGTGCCATACAGAGCATTGTCTGCATTGGAAATGCCCATGTACAGGTGGTAAGTCCCACAGTTGGTGCTGATTTGATGTTACATTCTTGTTCACAGGGTAAGTATGTACCAATTTGTCACAAGATTTGGCATCCTCTTGAATGCAAATCTAGGGCAATTTGGTCTGAAGTCCTCTGTTTGAATAATTTTCCAATTCTTAAGTATGATCATTCTTATGTGATTACTTATAGGTGAAAAGGAGGAGATGCATGTTATTCTCTCTTCTTGTGATCATGTTTTTTTATTCAGACTAGTTTCTCGATTTACGTTACGTGCTCGGTTCATCGATCTTTTTATAATGTTTCGTGGATATTTCCGGTTCCAAAGCTTAAGACTTAGATCTTTACTGTTTGTTTTAAAGTCCTCAACCTCACTACAGTTACGGCGAATCCTAAGAAATTGCCCATAGGGCAAATTTTCCCGGAGACTCTGAGGATGGAAATTGCTATATAATAACAGTGTGCTCTTGTCAGTGGACTTTTTGTATAATGTAGTGTCCAATGTATGGTCTTCTTTTTTAAAGATCTTCAGATCTAGGAAAGCAGTACTGTGTGTGTCAGAGGTCATGGTGAATTTGATAGTAGGCGCTTGTCTATTCAACCATGTCAAAAAAGCCATTAAATCTTCCTTGTTGCCATTCCAAAGCATAAACACATCATCGATATAATGATGCCACAACGTAATTTGTCTGTGAACGGGATTAGGGCCAGCGAAGATGACATTTTCTTCGTAATGGTCTATAAAGAGGTTGGCCAAGTCTGGGGCAAAGGTTGCCCCCATAGATGTTCCATGTAGTTGTTGGTAATAGGTGTTATTACACAAGAAAAAATTCTTGGTGAGGGCCAGTCTAATGCACTCCGAGATAAAGTTAGATGGTACTGAGCGGTCTTCTCTCTTCTCGAGATATTGGTGCATCACCTCCATATATTGTTGTTGTGGGATATTCGTGTATAGAGATTCGACATCGAGGGTAACCAAGATGTCCCCTATACATAGATGTAGGTGCGAGATGATGTGGATCATAGTGGTGGTTTCTTAAATGTAGGACGGCATGTTTGAGACAAAGGGTCTTAAAAAAGTATCTGCATAAAATTATAGGGGTTCCAACCGTGAACCAATAGCTGACATTATCGGTCGTCCAGGTTGGGTTTCTGCAATTTTGTGCATTTTTGGTAATACATACAAAGCCGGTGTCATCGGATTAGGCCTGGTCAAATAGGGAAATTATTCTTTGCAGATCCAATTGTGTTTGTAGGCATGCTTCATGAGACTCATTATTTCCTCCGTCAGTGCCATGGTCAGATTGCCGATTAGTTTTCTATAGAATTTCTGATCTCCCAGTTGTTTATCAACCTCAATGTTATATGCAGCTGTTTCCCATAAAACAATACCACCCCCTTTATCTGCTGGTTTTACCACAAAGGAGGAGTTGTTTTCCAGTTGTTTAAGAGCCGTCCGTTCTGCCGTAGTCAAATTGTCTTTATACTGATTTTTGCTTTTGAGATGATGTTGTAATTCTCTCAATATTTTTTTTTCAAAAGTGAAGATTTCAGGAGAGATCATCACAGATGTAGGTGTAAAATAGGAAGGAAGTCTAAGTCCTGTTTTATTATCATTCAGCCGGGTTCCGTCTTTGGCATTGCGGAAGACATATTTGAGCCTCAAAGATCTGAAGAAATTCTTTATTTCCATTTCAGTAGTGAATTGGTCAGCTATCTTAGTTGGAACAAACGATAAGTCTTTGCTCAAAACACTGATTTCTACATCACTCAAGAAGTGTGAACTTTAATTAAAGATGGGCATTACCAGTTTGTCTGTGGGGGTTGCCACTGCCGAGTTGGCATGGTGTGGTTGCCCCATTGTTTGTTCCTCCCTCATCTCCCTCGTCCTTGAAAAAATCTAGGTTGTGGACCCCTCTGTGCCTGACCACCTCTACTCGTGCAGGGTTGTCCTGCTGTGGAGTCGGAGTCACTACTATTTGAGGAGTTTGAAAAGCTCACATATTTGTTGCTACGGGCTTTGTTATTCACATAGACATTTGCATTGACCTGGTTTGTATTTTCTTGTTGAAAGTAGCCAGGATTCAAATACAAAGAGGTAAATTCCTCTTTATAGTTAAAGATGTCTTTCTTGAGTTTCCAGATATTCTTCTCAAGAGTGAAGTTTTTAAATTGTTTTCATTTCCTCATAAATGTCTTCAAGAAGTATCTTGGTCTCAGGTATTATTGATTCTTCCTGAATTTCCTTTTCCAATATTACAAGATCCTATTTTTGTTTTGTGGAATCTTCCTCTGCCGTCTCAATGACCAGGATTACCCAGTCACGTGAGCATTTGTTTGCCACCCTGCTGAAATTGTCCATACATTTGGAGTTGTCCAACAAGACACGAGGGATATTCCTAACTTGTAGACCCTCCGGAATTATAACGGCTTTTAGGTACTCAACCATTAGTTGGCCATGTGATTCCGTTCTGATGAGCTTTTTCTTTTTTTGGGTAAGCAAATCGAGGTCATTTTTGCTGCTAGGTGCGGGTACAGCAGCTGTAGCTACTGGTGGCGGACCTAGACTGGATGGAAGTTCCAGGCATTTTCTATATACGTCATCGGAGAATGACACATAATTTACATTCTCCATAATATGATTTTTGCTCGACCAACCAACAGGGTAGTCCTAAATAGATATCAAAACATGTTTGAGCAAGGGGGGTCCTCTTTTTTTGGGGGGCTGTGGTGTGTGAGGAATGAACATGAACAACAGAGCAGCAAAGACACCACCTGCTACCCAAAATGCTTGGCCTTGGGTATGACAAGCAAATCGTTTTTCCATTTCCATCTGGAAACCCCCAAAGTCATGTAACAATGGGTTATCCTGGCTTACCAATGGTACCGACCAATCCGCAGCACTGCCACTCAGATATGACAAGACAAAAGCAACCCGTGTTAGGAAAAGCCCTAGGTCTGCAAAGGAAATGAAGACGACACTGGTTCATGAATGTTGCGTACTTCTTGGGGTTCCCGACAAATTGTTCAGGTGGAGCTAAAGGAACTGCCCCAGGAAGGGTTATTTGTACTGGATTGGTGGAAGAAGTTGGTACAGGTGCTGGCGGAATGTTAACAGGCAATGGGGTCTGTCCTGCCGGTGATTGGAGCAATTGTCTACTTATTTTGTCGGTACGATCCTTAGTAACAATCAAATCCCTCCTAAGAGCGTTGGTTTCTTGCCTGGCTGAATGTACTTCGGCGCGTAATTGTCCCAACAGCTGAACTAACTGGTCAGTCTCTGAAGTCTCCATGACGCCCAGGTGGATAATATTTTTGAGGCTTTGCATTCTGTTACGCTCACCTGGTATCCACGGGGACGCCACCCGGCCCTGGTTGGATGATTTGCACTCTCGAACCCTCTCCCGGTTCTTTGGTAAGGCCTCTGGTTAAAGATGGGTCTGCAATATAGGAGAGCTGGATTCAATACCAGATTGTCTTTGTTTTCCCACCTCCCTTGGCCTCAACTCCTTCCTCCCCCTTGGGCCTTCTCCTCACCTTAATATTGTAAAAGGTGGATTCTCCGTTCTGCTCCTCGTGGCAGGGGCGCGCAGATGTAGGGGGTGAGCAGCGACCAAGTTACTTCACTGGTGGCAAGCCCACCTGTGGGAATCCAGGCCTGCTACGACTCCGTAGGTTTGCTGCTTTACAGTCTTTATATGCAGTTCTTATGTTCCTCTTTGTTCGAATAATAATGTCTTGCTTCTTTCCTTTTAGGTATGGAAATTTATTTTGGTGTTGTCATGCAGTTTGAAGATGAGCATAGGCCGGTAGGCGAAAGCGCGGTGTGCGCGATGCTGTCCGGTGAGTAATGCGCAATGGGCGGCGCTGTTTCGCCTTTTATATTGCTAACCTGTGTCTTTTCTCTCCTTGCAGGTTGCGATGTTCCTCGCCGAGCACCGTAATGTTCCAGCAATGATACTGACAAGGAGATGACTACCCAGGTAAGAATTGTGTGGCTTTCTTCATTCGGGAGGAAACGTGAGTAAACTCTTACTAATGCTTTCTTTCTTTCTCCTCTTTCCAGGTTATGGTATTCCAGGATGCATACAGTGCCAGATGATGGAGTTCGTACCTTTAGGTGAGTGGAACTGAAGTCAGCGATGGATTGAAGACAGGATACTGTTCCAGGTAAGTTTTGTAGTGTTCTTTCTCTTTCTGCAGGTCCTTGGTTTCAGGTAAACTGGCATCAAAGAACTGGACACGGTGAGCGGTACGCTGCCCACAGCAGAATAACGCAAAGCATGTTCTGCTGTTTGGGTGTGGTTTAAATAGTCTCAGGTGAAGTAGTCCAGGTAAAATAGTCCCAGGCCTGCCACACCCAAAGTAGTCCAGGTAAAGTAGTCCCAGGCCTGCCACACCCAAAAGACTAGACCGCATAGCTCAGTTCCTTGTAACTGAGCTATGTGTGTGCCTCCATGTTGGCTGAACCCTCCAAGTAAATAGTCCCATTCTAATGTTGGTCTTCATGATGGTTATGAGCCTGGTGCCAAAGGCGCCAGGATTGACTCCAAGGGAGTCTTGGATGAGGTTTTAAGGCCTTTGACCTGGCCCTAACATTAAGGCTGACTTGCCAGTGAGGCCAAGGGCAAGGGTCATGACACTTGACCATTAGCAAGAGGAGCGTTACATGTGCTACTTCACTTATGGCAGGGTTACCTTTCAAGACACGCTCCCAAGTCTTGAAGATGATACATCTTGACTCGGGAGGATAGCTCAGGGGCAGCGTACTCACCTTGGAAGCAAGACGATGTGGAGCACCACAGGTTCGATCCCCAGGACCACGCTTAGAAACCTCTGGGTATTGAGCGCGTTATAAATAACCTATCATATCATATCATACATCTGCTTTGGTTGCCAACCCTAAAGTGTGTACTGTTGCTTGGAGCGTAAAGCATTTTTTTTTCGTTGTTAGTTTATTTGAGTGTACTTTGTTCATGCACTTGTCCTCAATATGTTTTTCACCAAATCTTTTATTTTTTAAGTATATGTTATGTGCGTGAGGCTGGGGGCGAATGAGTTGTGAGTAGGTGGGGATGTTGGCTAGAGGGGGGCTTTGAAACCCTCCCCCCCATTTAAACAAACATATCGAGGAAAAGTGCTAGAACAGAGGGCATACAAAGAACCTAACAATGAAAAATAAACGCAGAACCACTTGGAGGCCGGTTTGGTTCGGAGCCTGTAGCACACTGCGGCTCACAACAAAACCAGGACTCTAAAATCTCTGTAGTTCCATGGCAGTGTCTTAAGAATAGAGTAGGTCCCAAGAAGGCCACTTGAAAGGCCCATCTAACAAATGTAGTTCCTGAAAATTAAACAAAAGGTTGATGAACTTCATAGGTTCTTCTTGCATATTTTGTCAGGCCAAATCTCAGCCTTGCCATGAGACTCCTCTTGACCCTCCCTGCTCCACATTTTCTATGCTTGAGTCCACACATTCTCACACACACACACCCACACAAACATACACACACACAGATACACGCACGCACGCATGCACGCGCGTGCGTCGGGTGTGCGCTAAGTTACCCCCCATTTGGAGTGCAGTCAGAGAAGATGTCACAAGAGTACTCCTTCCCACCAGGAAGTGACCCAGGGGCATGGTGTAGTCAGGTAAGGCAGATGGAAAGCCTGCACCACTGTCATCAGGTATTTCCAACCAGCAACTCTTATTTCCTCTGGCCCATGCATGTTTCAGCCAAGCAGATATCAGAGCAGAGCCCTCCAGAAAGGAGAATATAGGATCTAATTCAATGCATACTCCAAACATTTAGGTAGCATAATGGATAGATATACCTAGTGTGAAGGTATGGGTGACTTTATTTTAGAAGTGAGACATGGAATAGCAGATGGTCCTTCATGGCGTCCGGTAGGTTTAGTATCATGGCTTCAGGCAGATGTGTTGCGGAATCGAGGCGGGTCAGATAAATCGAAGACAAAACTTGTTATTGAAACAGTGCTTCCCTGTTGGTACTCCATATAATCATACTACTTGTTGAAAAAAGTAATTTGGAAATTCCCTAGCTGTAGGAATACGTGTATAAAGAACGAAGTGAGCCATGTATTTATTATAATAATAGAAATAATAGTAATAATAATAATAATAATCAGTACTCTTCTACAGCATTTTTTTGCTGCATTGCTCCCACTTCTAAGCACTGTACTTAACCAACTCACTGGTACTAAAAAAGAATGTAACATCAAATCAGCACCAAATGTGGGACTTACCACCTGTGCATGGGCATTTCAAATGCAGACAATGCTCTGTATGGCACCTTACCAGTAACATGAAACACATTGATTTGAATGGTGTCTTTGGAAATATAAGTCCTTTTCCAACTGTCTCACTAAATGGGTAGTCTACGGTATAAGATGCCCTTGTGGGCTCATATATGTCGGCAAAACGATAAGATTAGTCAAATTGCGGATAGGCGAACATCGTTCAGCAATCCGCAATGAGACAGTGGATAAGCTGCTGGTTGCCCATTTCAAAGAGGCAAAACACACATGTGAGGACATATACTGGTTTGTCATACAAACCATGACAGCCCATCCACGAGGGGAGATAGAAATCTGTCACTCAAAAAGCTAGAACAGAAATGGATCTATGACCTCAAAACTACCCCCAGACCGGATTAAACGTAACGGTAGAATTGAATTTATTTGTCCACTAACACAACATGGGGCCTATAGGAGCATGGATATATACCTATTCACCACTGGTGATATGGGTCTGTAGATCTGGGACTGTGTACAGTACTCCAACAGATCACAGTGGACTTTGAGAGACATAGGTTCCCACAAATTCATCCCCCATGTGTTCTTTGAATTAATACACCTGATAGACATGGGCTGTTTGATTGATGTGGTCACATGGGATCTCCTTGGTATACTGCATTTAGTATATTGTTTCATATGAGACACAATGGTTGCAGCTCTGACCATCCCTACAATACTATCGGTCATATTAATTTCCGCACATTTATGCAGGTTTTCTTAAAAGATATGAGGTACAGTATGTGTCCATCAATATAATACAGGGCCTATAGGAGCAGGCACATACACCTCTGTGCCACTGGTGACACGGGTCTTTGGATCCGGGACCCTGTACAGATCATACTGATCCTTGAGAGGTATAGGTCTCCATAAATTCATCCCCCATGTGTTCTTTGAATTAATATACTTGATAGACATGGGTTGTTTGACTGATGTGGTCACATGAGGTCTCCGTGTTGCACTGCATTTAGTATATATCTTTCCAAATGAGACACAATGGTTGCCGGCCTTGATGTCCTTTGAAATTCTATCGGTTACATTCATTTCCGCACACATATGTGGGTTCTCTCAAAAGATATGAGATGTAGCCCAGTCCCAGTGAACTGATTGTTACAGATGATTTTATAACAACTAGAAATTTTCCATAGGCCTCCATGGTATCGACGTATACACAACACATCTTTCCAAGATGGCGATAGTTGGGGATCATAGATCTAGTAAGGCTCACTATCTATTTGCGAGACCCGATATCTAGTGGTCCGTCTTTGTTTTTTGCATACAATTCCGGATACGTTCATAGACGGCTGGCCTCCGAAACTAGCGAAGTGTGCACATACGGTACCCTATCCATTGTGGTCCTGTTTCGATTCTTACACACCCTTTCGGATTCGATTACCGATGGCGGGCTTTGGAGGTCAGAGGCTTGTCCTATTAGCTCCATCTGCGCATTTCGTCTTCTTCTTCTTGTTGTTAACTGGATAGGAAGACCTGAAGTTTGTTACATCTTTCGTGCAGGTTTGCACTAATTGGGCGTAACATCATATTCATAGGTGTATCAAGAGGATTTCATAAGTAAATATCGCTTCACCCTTTCCTCAACGCACATGCATTTATGCACGGACATCAAGTAAATAATATGCGATATAGATAAATATCTTTTCGCCAACACTTGTCTGCAATGAGCGAATTATGACAGTACACATTATGTCTTCCTCTCGCTCCCTTAGGAGATACTGATGCATCATGGATGATGTAGTTCAACGCACTTCTGCCACAATTAATATGATTCCTTGTAATCACCAATGGAAGGGATACTGTATCATACATCTAACAGAGACGGTAATTGTTGAAACATACCATGAAGATTAAATCATTTTAGACTTTGGACATATGGAAAGAGATTAAATTAACACCCATGTGTACCCTGTTCATTTTGTTTATTTGTAGTAATGGATTCATTCCGATGTCGAACCCATGTGATCGTGCTCATTAATGTCAAAACTGCTTCTCCCTCCACACCCTAAAGAAATGAATAAAAGGTTAGTAGGATCCCTACTCGTCTCTCACGGTGCATCAAGCACTATGTGACTACATACAAGGCATTCCCTATGATCTCCTAATCAAGCTCTTTTTTTATTGTTTTTCGGTCCTAACAGCTATGTACAGGCTTCCGTACATTGAGCATAATTCTTTACTAATTACCCGCGTCCTGAAGACGGGTCTTGGTATATCACCAGCAAAATTCAGTTAATTGAAGTGTTTTGCCTTTTCCCAGAAACACAATTGAGTGTTGATGTTGAAAATCCATGTTCTGTAGAAATATATACATCGCTCAAGTCACCTATCAATGTTACTAACATCACGTAACAACAAATCCACAGAAGTCATATTTGGCTTCTCTGCATTTGATATAGAAAGAGCTGAAAGTGATTTTCTCATTTTTTGTTTCTTTGTGTCTTTCTTCAATTAACGCCTGTAATTATCAGTGTTTTATGTGGGATTCATTTGTTTTGTGATATATGAATTAAAATATGCTTTTGATATCATGCCTTTGGTAGGACACGTAATTTGGTGATATTTAATATCATTTGTTGAGTAGTTTACCTACATCCGATGTGTGGTTGAGGTGGGTAGCTGGTGTTGTCTTTGCTGCTCTGTTGTTCCTGTTCATTCCTCACACACCAGAGACCCCCAAAAAAAGAGGACCCCGCCTTGCTCAAACATTTTATGATATCCATGATTACATCTAGGCCTTCCACTCATCATAATCTTGTATTATAGATCATGGGAATACCACATTTTACACCAGGTTTGGATTACATGAATGCCACTTCATGACCTTAAAGTTATGCAAGCAACGCCACTACACCCTTCCCGCATTTGAAGGATGAAGTGCTCAAGGATTCATAGCTGTGCTCAAAATTGTCAGTACGGATGACATCCTAGCATCTTCCAAAACCAATAAGAACAGAAACAGCACACACCCAAGTACTCCATAAACTATGACAATGCCAATTGCCATCAGAATGAAATGAGAGCTTTCAACTACTGAATGAGGTGTTTTTTCAGACTCTGACTTTAGACATCCATTGGCTTTCTTGCCCTTGCTATACTTTCACAAAGACACCAGAAAGCCATAGTTTTGCTTCCAATGGCTTTTAATTTAAGCTAACAGAATCTAAAACCTATGCTAGGCATCCTTTACTCAGACAAGGCAGTACTATATCGGATAAGATCACTCTCAGGTTGGATGGTGTCCTCTGATATGGGGCCAGCCTGCAATTCCCAAGTTTTAATCCTTCCGCGGGGCTTTGTCAGGAATTCAACATTATGAAGTCTCGAAATTTAGTACCAGTGAGTTGGATAAGTACAGTGCTTAGAAGTGGGACCAATGCAGCAAAAAATGCTGTAGAAGAGTACTGATTATTATTATTATTATTATTATTATTATTATTATTATTATTATTATTATTATTACTATTATTGCTATTATTATAATAAATACATGGCTCACTTCATTCTTTATACACGTATTCCTACAGCTAGGGAATTTCCAAATTACTTTTTTCAACAAGTAGTATGATTATATGGAGTACCAACAGGGAAGCACCGTTTCAATAACATGTTTGGCAAGGTTTTTGTGACCTAATCGACTTGGACCTTGGATTATCAACAAGCTTGCACCCACAGATGGATAGTCAGACAGGAGGCATCAGTCAATCAGTGGAAGTTTTGTCTTCGATTTATCTGACCCGCCTCGATTCCGCAACACATCTGCCTGAAGCCATGATACTAAACCTACCCGACGCCATGAAGGACCATCTGCTATTCCATGTCTCACTTCTAAAATAAAGTCACCCATACCTTCACACTAGGTATATCTATCCATTATGCTACCTAAATGTTTGGAGTATGCATTGAATTAGATCCTGTATTCTCCTTTCTGGAGGGCTCTGCTCTGATATCTGCTTGGCTGAAACATGCATGGGCCAGAGGAAATAAGAGTTACTGGTTGGAAATACCTGATGACAGTGGTGCAGGCTTTCCATCTGCCTTACCTGACTACACCATGCCCCTGGGTCACTTCCTGGTGGGAAGGAGTACTCTTGTGACATCTTCTCTGACTGCACTCCAAATGGGGGGTAACTTAGCGCACACGCGACGCAACGCGCGCGCGTGCATGCGTGCGTGTGTCTGTGTGTGTGTATGTTTGTGTGGGTGTGTGTGTGTGAGAATGTGTGGACTCAAGCATAGAAAATGTGGAGCAGGGAGGGTCAAGAGGAGTCTCATGGCAAGGCTGAGATTTGGCCTTACAAAATATGCAAGAAGAACCTATGAAGTTCATCAACCTTTTGTTTAATTTTCAGGAACTACATTTTGTAGATGGGCATTTCAAGTGGCCTTCTTGGGAGTTACTCTATTCTTAAGACACTGCCATGGGACTACAGAGATTTTAGAGTCCTGGTTTTGTTGTGAGCCGCAGTGTGCTACAAGCTCCGAACCAAACCGGCCTCCAAGTGGTTCTACGTTTATTTTTCATTGTTAGGTTCTTTGTATGCCCTCTGTTCTAGCACTTTTCCTCAATATGTTTGTTTAAATGGGGGGGAGGGTTTCAAAGCCCCCCTCTAGCCAACATCCCCACCTACTCATCTACTCATTCGCGCCCAGCCTCACACACATAACATAAACTTAAAAAATGAAAGATTTGGTGAAAAACATATTGAGGACAAGAACATGAACAAAGTACACTCAAATAAACTAACAATGAAAAAGAAATGCTTTACGCTCCAAGCAAGAGTACACACTTTAGGGTTGGCAACCAAAGCAGATGTATGATATGATATGATAGGTTATTTATAACGCGCTTAATACCCAGAGGTTTCTAAGCGTGGTCCTGGCGATCGAACCTGTGGTGCTCCACATCGTCTTGCTTCCAAGGCGAGTACGCTGCCCCTGAGCTATCCTCCCGAGACAAGATGTATCATCTTCAAGACTTGGGAGCGTGTCTTGAAAGGTAACCCTGCCATAAGTGAAGTAGCACATGTAACGCTCCTCTTGCTAATGGTCAAGTTTCATGACCATTGCCCCTGGCCCTCACTGGCAAGTCAGCCTTACAGTTAGGGCCAGGTCAAAGGCCTTAAAATCTCATCCAAGACTCCCTTGGAGTCAATCCTGGCGCCTTTGGCACCAGGCTCATAACCATCATGAAGACCAACATTAGAATGGGACTATTTACTTGGGACTATTTAACTTGGGGGGGTTCAGCCAACATGGAGGCACACACATAGCTCAGTTACAAGGAACTGAGCTATGCGGTCTAGTCTTTTGGGTGTGGCAGGCCTGGGACTACTTTACCTGGACTACTTTGTGTGTGGCAGGCCTGGGACTATTTTACCTGGACTACTTCACCTGAGACTATTTAAACCACACCCAAACAGCAGAACATGCTTTGCGTTATTCTGCTGTGGGCAGCGTAACGCTCACCGTGTCCAGTTCTTTGATGCCAGCTTACCTGAAATCAAGGACCTGCAGAGAGAGAAAGAACACTACCAAACTTACATTGAACAGTATCCTGTCTTCAATCCATCGCTGACTTCAGTTCCACTCACCTAAAGGTACGAACTCCACCATCTGGCACTGTATGCATCCTGGAATACCATAACCTGGAAAGAGGAGAAAGAAAGAAAGCATTAGTAAGCGTTTACTCACGCTTCCTCCCGAATGAAGAAAGCCACACAATTCTTTCCTGGGTAGTCATCTCCTGGTCAGTATCATTGCTGGAACATTACGGCGCTCGGCGAGGAACATCGCAACCTGCAAGGAGAGAAAAGACACAGGATAGCAATATAAAAGGCGAAACAGTGCTGCACATCGGCCATTGCACACCTGACAGCATCGCGCACAACGCGCTTTTGCCTACCGGCCCATGCTCATCTTCAAACTGCATGACAACACCAAAATAAATTTCCATACCTAAAAGGAAAGAAGCAAGACATTATTATTCGAACTAAGAGGAACATAAGAACTGCATATAAAGACTGTAAAGCAGCAAACCTACGGAGTCGCAGCAGGCCTGGATTCCTATAGGGGGGCTTGCACCAGTGAAGTAACTTGGTCGCTGCTCGCCCCCACATCTACACGCCCCTGCCACAAGGAGCAGGATGAAGGATCCACCTTTTACAATTTTAAGGTGAGGAGAAGGCCCAAGGGGGAGGAAGGAGTTGAGGCCAAGTGGGGTGGGAAAACATAAATACAATCTGGTATTGAATCCAGCTCTCCTATATTGCAGACCCATCTTTAACCAGAAGCCTTACGAAGGGACCGGGAGAGGGTTCAAGAGTGCAAATCATCCAACCAGGGCTGGTTGGCATCCCCGTGGATAGCAGGTGAGCGTAACATCAAGGCAAATATGAAAAGGTTGGTTGTTACATAGGATCCAGGAGGTGGAAGAAATCATATTAATTAATTTCGAAAAATCTTTAAGGGAGATTCGAAGCTGTGTGAATGCCAGCCCAATAATTGAAATTTAGTGCATACAAATCTCTTTTCAATGTCTTACAAATTTCATATCTAATTGGTCTGTTTTGACCACCTCCTCAGAGGTAATCATGGAGTTTACTGAGAGGCAGACAAGCATGGAGTGAACTTTTGGGCACAAGCTAAACTCTATGTCAAATCTTTCAAGATGGTGGTGTTTACATAGGAGACGTAGGAAAAACAAGCTTTTGCACGTCCTACATTTTTGTATTCACATGTTTAGCAAATTAACAATACAGATGAAAAACACATCAATATACACACAAGATTGTGAGCACATAACACATACAACCCCAACCCCTACCTTCTTGACAGTACCTACCCAAACAAGAACATTAGTAATTAGCAGAATTTCCAAAATCTCCCCCAAATCTCATTGTACAGTTTGCCCTTGCTCTGACTCCTGTAAATGCCCCTCTCCATAAGCGAGAGCTTCTGTATTTTTTCCATACATGTATCCACATCCGGATGCGTCATGGATTTCCAGTTTCTCAAAATTAGTTTCTTGGCCATCAAGGCCCCCCTGAACAGTAGTTTTTTCTGTGCACCAGATATATCCTCAATTAGGTTTTGTTCCCCCAATATCAGCGTCTCAAAGTCATAATCCAGTGACAGCCTCAGGACTCTATTGAAAATCACAATGAACTCACTCCAGAAGTATCTCACCATGTTGCAGTCCCAGAGCATGTGCTCTAGAGTACCTGTCCTGCAAGTACACCCCCAGCATGCATCTGTATCAGCAAGGCCCCCGTTTACACAAATGTTCAGGTGTCCAGTAGACTCTATGTAAAATCGTAATCTGCCTTGGTCTCTCACCTAGGCTCAAAGAAAAAAGGGCTACATTCTTACAAATATTCGCCCAAAGCACAAAAGACATCTTTTCAGATAATCTTGCTGTCCAACCATCAAGTAACACACTTTTTAGTTTGTATAATTTGGAAGTTTGATGATAATCACTGTGTGTTCTTAATACAATCTCTGCTATATTGGTGTGGCGTAGATCTCCCATTCTTGAGAACATTCTTTTAATGGTACGATATTCTTGGTTTGTACAGTTAGGGATATTTTTGACATGCTTCAATTCGTTAAGTGTAAACCAATTACCTTTAGCCAATAGGTCTCCAATCCATCTCACATCTCTTAGAAACCTTTCATGCCAGAATAGCATGTTATTCCTTTCCTTGATAACAGGGTTAAACCAGATGGAAGAATCTAGATATCGTTAGGGATCACAACCCAAAGAAACAAAGAGCTTCTTCCAGTTAAGCCTTAGGTATTCTGTCAATGGGGAGGGCATAGAGGCCTCTGGACAGGCGAACATATCCACATTAGATTTTAGGAAAGGTACAGCAAACCTGGTTGCATATGCCAGGTGATATGCTTGTAAGTCTGGCACACTTAGTCCACCACTGTCTGCTGGTAATTTGAGTTTCCAGAGTTTAATGCGTGGTGGTTTATCATCCCAAAGGAAATCCTATATTAGTCTATCTATATCCCCCAAACCTGATTTGCCAGAAACAAAGGAATCATGCTGGGGACATAATTAATGTTGGATGTGCTGTTCATTTTTAAAACATTAACTTTCTCCCACAATGACAGGTTGAGCAATTTCCATCCCTCCAGATCCAATTTCAGGTTTGACGTAACTCTCTTCATATTCTCCTTCATAATTTTGTCCACAGTACGTGTCAGCCAAAAACTTTGAAACTGGCATTGCTCCAGATTTGAACCAGTTAATCTTATATACAGACAATCTCCTGAAGCATTCTATTTGGTTAATCAAAGTTGGTATTGAGCTGTCCAGGTCTCCCAAAATCAACAGCAGATCATCTGCATGTAATTACAATATTATGGCAGACACCTCCATGGTTCACTCCAATAATTGTCTCATCCCTCCTGAGTACAGAGGCTAAGGGTTCCATTGCCAACCCAAACAATAGAGGTGATGGGGTCAGCCTTCTCCGGTCCCCTTCTCCAAGCCAAGGGCATCCGAGCAGAAGCCATTTATCAACACAGCAGCTTTTGGTTTCTGCGTACAATAATTTGATTCAGCCTAAAAAAGTCTTCACCAAAAGCCATAAACATCGAAACCATGAAGAAATAATCCAACTTGGTCCGATGAAACGCCTTCTCAGCATCTAACAAAAGGACCACTGCACCCTGATCCAATCTAATTGCCTCTATAATTGTCTGAAGTAATCTCCACAAATTTGTGGCAGCATGTCTCTTTCATGAACCCTGATTGATTTGGGTGCACCAATCTCGGTAGCACATCTTCCAACCGTCTAGCTACTGTCTTCACCAGGATTTTATCAGCATTTATTAGGCTAATAGGTCTGTAACTCCCTGGCAAGGTGGCACTCTTATCTTTCTTCAGAATGATTGATATTATTACATGACGTGTGGTTTTAGGAAGAGCACCAACTTACTTTGAGGCCTTATAAATATTACCTATAAATTCAAACAGTCTGGCATGATCCTATAAAAGTCCATTAGAAAGCCATCTGGACCTGGACACCTCCCTGTATTCAAGCTATTAGCCAATTTCTTTAACTCTTCACTGGAGAACTCAATATCCAAGGTTGTCGTCCCCTGTTCAGATAAAACGGGTAAGTTCAAACCATGCAGAAACCTGGGTAGCTCATTTAGCTTACTGCCATTTGACTCATAGAGCTTTTTAGGAAATGTACGATACTCCTCATTGATTTCCTTCAGATCAAAAGTAATGTTCCATTGGCCTGTCTCAATCGAAGGGATAAATCGCTCTCTCTCCAAGATGTCAAGTCTATTTACTATTAATCTGTCACATTTCTCCCCTCCTCCGTAATATGTACATCTGATGTGGAACAAGGTATACTCAGCACTCTCAGAGACCATTTTGTTGAAATCATATTTAAGCTGTCTGAGAACTCTCTTTTTGTCTTCATCTGGTGATATCATGACTGCATTTTCCAAATCCTTGATTTTCAACTGCAACGCTTTAATATACACATCCTTTCCTTTTTAGTTTCTTGGTTGAAAGCCCAATCAGCAGTCCCCTCATACTACATTTAAATGCCTCCCACACAATTCTTGTTTCCACTTCACCTGTATTGTTCGTATCGATGAAAAACTGTGCCTGTATTACAATCTTCTCGCTCCAATCTTTTTCAACGAGTAAAGAGGTATTTAATTTCCAGTAGGAGCTCCATTGAATCGGAAATGGCAGGAAGATAATCACCTCAATCGCAGCATGGTCCAATATATGAATGCCTTTAGTACAACTCTCTAAATAAAATGAAAGATCAGGAACCTTAGTTCCCAGTCAAAAATTCTTAATGCAAATAGTAACTGGGTTAAATCCCAACAACATGCAGTAGTAACAGGCTTAAATCCCATGATGCAGTAATAACAGGGTTGAATCCCATATGTTGCAGTTCCAATTCTTCTGTTGATTCTCTCCTCCTAGTACTTTCCTTTCTCAAACATTCTTTAGGGAGGAGCTAACACAATTCCTAGAGACTGCAACAGCAATTATATTGGATTCACCTGAACAGAAAGGCAACTTAGCCTCCCAGATGAGTGTTGGCGACACAAAAGCGCTAGGAGGAGAAAGGCAGTGCAAGAAGACAATCAACCCTGTGAACAATTGGGCAGTAATTGGGATTTGACCCTGTGAATGTACTGGACACTTTGGGATTTAACCCAGTAATCTTTTTTTCAGGTAATATATTGACCAGGAACTGGAGTGTGTGCCTCGCCCTTTTTGTTTTTTCATGTACTTTGTGGAGATCCGGACTCCAGAGGCTGCAGTACCGGGGTCATTATGCCCTACATCGGAGAGCCATAATTATGGTTTTCCCCCCTGCCCCCTGTTAAGGGTGAGATGTGTGTTTTTGGAGGGGAGTCTTTTCCTGGTCACCTGAATTGCCTCCTCCTTCCAGGAGGAGGTGGACCTTGCCTGCTGTCACTTGACTGATCACGTGACCCTTTTCTACCATATAGTGCAGCCCCAACCGCCCGAGTGGCATGTGTTGCAGAAACGGAGAAGAATCGCTTCTACAAAACAAACGTTTGCCTATTTGCTGCCTGATTCCCAGCACTGCGAGCTGCCAAGGGCTCTTGCTAAGCAGCGCTCACTTCCAGGAGGAGGCGGAGCCCTTTTCTACCATATAGTGCAACCCCAACCACCCTTGCGGCGTTAAGCCCGACGGTGTCAAGGGCGCTGACTGTTTTGCAGCTGTTTGGCGCTGGAGGGCTCTGGAGGAGTGTGCATAGAAGGTAACTGGCGGCTGCTTTCCAATAGCACACTTAGCGTTAACAGCTGCTTGACGTTCTACCTTTACAACGGTGGCCCCTTGTATTGGGCACATTTAAAGTGCTCCTACGGACACAGGGTTGCAGGGTGTTTCAGTGACAAGTGAGGACCCCCCACAGAAGTGGGAGATTGAGGAATTAAGGAAGGTTATAATTCATAAATAAACCTCTCATTAAACCCAACTAACTCATCTCGTGCCAGCACCCCTCATCTTGTCCGGCTCATTCCTCTATTTTTCCTCTCTTTTCCATCAGGGCAGCAAATGGGACTCCGCAGTTCTCCCTTCTTAGAAAATATGTCTGATCAGGAAGGCTCATACCTGGGTGGAGGGGAGGAATCAGGGTCAGCCGCCCCCAATACTCCTGACCCAACCCCATTTCAGCCAGCCCCTGTCACCGTACACGCTCTTATTCACACGGATGGTCAGCAAACAATGGGGGAAATTGCTTCTACCTCCCTCATTCAGAAAGTATGGAAGCGGGGGTTGAAATATACAATCACGACAAAGAAGATTCAGAGCAGAACAAATGATCACTTTTCCAGGAAAAAGAAATAAAAGCATAAATGATCTAGCTGACATAATTGATAATACATGGCAGCCCCTTGACTGTGCTCAAGAGGGTGAAGAAAGGGCACCCTCTCTAGAAAGGCTCCAGAAAAAACCCCTACCACTAGAAGCACACCAGCAAAATGAGGCAAGACTGCCTACACCTCAGGACCACTCTGATGGTTCTACCGTTACTCCTACAGACGCCTCCTCTTATGCTAGTGATGGCACGTTGGCAGCTTTAAACTATGTGTTAAATTCTCTGGTCTCAGTCTTCGAACTTCTAAAATCGGAGGTGCAAACTCAAGCAGGATTACTGTTGGAACTGTCCAATGAGATGTCCAAGAATGAATCAGCAGTGGTAGCTATAAGCAACATCATGAACACCATCCTGATACCTACTTTAAAAGAAACACAAGTAGAAGGAGTGAAACAAGGGCCAGACATTGCTCAAATCTTCAGTTTACTGAAGGAAGGGACAAATGGAAATGTCGCTACACAGGAGCTCCTAAAAGATCTTCCATTGAAAGTCCTAAACCTTCAAACTTATGGACAGTCCATCAGTGAAGAAGTCCTTAAGGATAATTCAATCTTCGATGACACTCCGTTATCGGAATCAACTTTGGAAGAATTTAGGAGACTTGCTAATGTAGACATAGACGAAGTTGAAGAGATCCCTGATAGTCCTCCGAAAGCCAAGGCTTAGACCTCTCAAGATCCTTCTTCTAGTGAAGCAAATTGGAACCCAGTGGCCTCTCAAAACTTTAAAGGAAGAAGGCGGCAAAAGCAGAAAAAAGGGCGCAGCGCAAAGCCTATAACTCCACATCCGCAGTTGAAAAGAACTCAGAAAAAGTCAAAAAAACAGAAAAACTTAGTCACAAAGAACACAGGAATAAATTAATTTCTGAAAAATCTGGTACTACCAACTGATGAGAAATTGCCAGAAACCAGTGTACCTGTTATACTAGCTTCTGAATCATCTCAAACTACTTCAATCAAATTAGCCCCTGGGAAAAAAGGAAATAAAAAGGGTTCTCCGCATCAAAATACAGGTCCCAAGGGTGCTAGGGTGCAAACATCAAGTATTGGCATGCAAACAGATCCTGCAATCTCCCCAAGAAAGACCTCAAATAATCAATGTCAAAACATGGGTCAAGTAAATATTAAGATCGCCCCAATATTTCTAAATGCACGAAAGGTTCAGAAAGTATCACAGGTTTCCCCCTTTCTCACCTGTTTTCGTTGCCTGATGACTTCTTTAGGCAGAGTCTTCTTTCGTATGGTTCGGGTCTTATACAAGCCCGCTCGGCCATCCTCGGCTTCCAGACTGCATTCAGCTTCGATGTCCGGGATCAAGGGAAACTCCAGGAATTCAGAAAAGAGGATGAGGTGCACGCGGTAGCGGTGCAGGCATTCTGGGAAAGGCTGCACAAGAAGGAGGGAAGGTAATTGGAAGAAGGGGATCCAGGAACCAGGAAACAGCAGAATAGTACAAGGGAGAGTACAGAGCACACGTCCGGTCACAGCTAGCAGCAGTTTTGAGACGCACGGCGCAGCGGGGGTGTGGTTTTTTTATAGAGCATGCTACGTAGAATGTGAAAACTGGTGAGCAGCGTTCTTAGCTTGCTGCCATGTTGGTAGTACTATGGAGTGTAAACCCCGACGTGTCAGGGACCAGGAGGCCCAGAAGGGGCGAGTTCGATGGTTCATGACAGAAAGATAATGCCAGTCTGGAGACCTCAAAAGTGACCACAAAGATCGCTGTGAAATTCCCTCCCATCTTCTTGAAACCAATAGCAAAACCAGTGTCATCTACAGCCATTAGCATCCCCTGTCATTCCACTCATACCCAAGAGGAAGTTTTATTAAGGTCTAAACCAAGTGAGAACAACTGTTGGAATGGCTCTGGGAAATTCAGAAATCTCGTGTCCCCTCCCCCAGGGGAATGGAAGAGAGGGGCAAGTTGGAGCTTCGCCTATCACACCTGTAAAAAAAGATGAATCTGACGACTTCACAATCCCTAAGGCATGGCTTAGGCTCATTAAACAAAACAAGAACAAATCACTCTGTAGATCAGTGTTATTGACTGAGATCAAAAAAATCATAACCTGTTTCTCTTTACCTCAGAGGATATTGAGTATGTAAAGTTCCTGTTGAAAGAGGATAAGTTATTTGTGGAAATCGGTTTGAACTCAAGAAGAGCCCAACAAGCTTTATTCAACAATAAAAGCGAACTTGCCAGAGATGGTCTGATGGTCTATAAGTCAGGGGAGGAGGGCAGCCTTGAGAATCCCTCCAGTATAAAATGGATGGGGACGGAGCATGCAGTCAAAAACGGTGACTTAGCTGGAACATCAAGAGAGTCAGACAGGATCATGGCTGCTGGGTCAAGCATACATGGGAATCTCATTGCAAAACTCCCAGAGATCATCTCACAAATAATTCTAAAACTAGGAGTGGAGGAAAATAGCCTTCAGACAAAGGGGCTTAAGATTAGTTTCCTGGAAGACGAGAGGCCCAAGCTTCCTGAAAAAGAAAAAACTAAAGGAGGAACTCTTAGGGCAAAATGACATTCTGTTATTCCAGGAAACGTGACTCGTCAATCCCATAGAGATAGAGGGCTTCACAACCTTAAACCTTGGGGCCTCGCAAAAACTAAAAGGGAGACCGGCAGGAGGTCTATTAATTGCACTCAAAAATTCCAGTAATAAAGAGATCATACCACTATGCAATAATGCTGTGGGAATCCAAGCCTGTAAAGTAGAACTGGAAATGGATACCCCACATTTCACTGTGGCAATTATCAATATTTACTGGAACCCTGCCAGCTCAAAACTCCAGTATTTTTTAGAAACTTTGGATTCCGTCCTAACGGCGGTGAAGACTGATTATGAGGGAGCCCATATCCTATTAGCAGGGGACTTAAATGCAGATCATATAAACCCTGGGAGTGGAAAATCTATCCAACTAAAGCTGAGTACATCAAGAAAAGGAAAACAGTGGAGGGACTTTCTGACATCATGAAAAGATCAAGGGTGCTGAAAAGGTGGGAGCAACTTCGCGTCAAGGGACCCTAGATTACATTTTTGTTTCTTCCGGTCTCTCAGTTCACTGTCCCAGCCTCATCTTGAACTGGGACGGGGGAAGCGACTATGCAAGTTTGGAACTCGTGTTCCCCGACATGCAGAAATCCTGTGAGAATAATAATACTCAGGAACTCGAAGGTCACAAGGGAAATCTGAGAGTCGTAAAATATAAATATGGGGGAAAAAAGCTGAACAAACTACTTGAAGCAGTTGCATCCTCAACTTGGAGTGATGAATTCCATCCAGAGAAATTTGGGAATTTTGTTTAGTCTATACACCCTCCAAGCGAAACAAAGGTTGCAGGTAAACAAGAACATCTTCATCTCTTCGATGAAGAAATGCAAAAGAAAAAGAGAATCCTGCGACAAACACTGCGTTATATAAAAAAAGGGTTTGACGATCCCATCACTCGCAAGCAAGAACTAAGATTGGTTAAACAAACCTATCGAAATTGGTTAAAAACCCATAAACATCAGAAACTGCAAGAAGATGGTGAGAGAATGCTCTACTTACTCAACGCAAATAATTGCAGAAATGTTTGGGCTGCGCTGAGCCAACTTGAGACCGGCTACAACAGCTCTTTATGTAATCTGGTCCCAGAGCATCAATGGGTGGCTTATCTGTCAAAAATGTTTAAACCAACTGGGTCCATAGACTTCATTTTGCCATCAGACACTTGTTGGTCTCTCACATTCGATGAACAGGATATAGAGGAACTTATATTATCTTCCTCCACATCGAAAGCAGCAGGCCTCAATGGTCTTAGTCCGGCAAACTATCGCCCAATCGCCCTCCCTGATATTGACAGCAAACGTTTTATGCGGCTGTTGCTAAAGGAACTTACATTATGGGTGGATTCCAGGCAGATCCTCTCTCAGCACCAAACAGGTTTCAGAAAAGGGCTCTCTACCAGCCTTAATGGGCTCATTCTGAACCTACTTAGCGAAAAGACCAATGAGAAAGAGGGCACCCCCCTTTATGGGGCTTGGGTTGATCTGTCCAATGCATTTGATCTAGTGGGCAGATCCCTTCTTTGGCGGAAACTCCATAGTTGGGGGATTCCAGCTCCCCTTTTGGCAATGCTCGTGGAGCTCCACAAGAATACCACCATAAAACTGAGGCTGGACAATCTGGGGCACCTGTCAGACGTAATACAGGTATTCAAAGGGGTACGGCAAGGATGTCTGGGAGCCCCCCTAAGGAAACTTCCTGGCCTCTTCATCATTGGCCAGCCCCAGGATAAATGGGAGGAGAATACATTGGCTGGCTTATGCGGATGATCTAGTTCTGCTGGACAGTTCAGCGATTTGTCTACAGCGGCTTTTGTCTAAACTAGGGGAATATGCCACACTAAACGGGCTTCTATTTAATCCTCTGAAATCCAAGATTCTTATATTTAAACATCTCAAAAAGAACTTAGGCTCTAGAAATTGGGTTTTGGATGGAAAAGTTGTCCCCCGTGTTGAAGAACTCTCTTACCTCGGCTATGAAATTTTAGCCTCTCCTGCTCAGAATAAAGTGATTACAGCCATTTTTGACAAAGCTACCAAGATCATTTCCCAAATGAAGAAACTGAATGGAAAAATTTGTAAATTCTCATTACTTCCACTCATTAAATGTTACATAGCCAAAGCAGTCCCGGTCCTTCTATATGGTCTGGAAGCGAAGCCCCTGCTTTGGCATTTCGACTGGAACAAAATCGAGGGTCCCTTGTGGAAAAAATCCTTAAATCTCCCAATGTGTACTCCACTCGTAAGCCTGGTTTGAACTGGGATTGACCTCTTTGGGTTGTCGAGCAGACTGGAAACTTTTATCTTTATACCGGGAAATAATAACAGCAGGCCAGTCCTCCCTTTATTCTGATGTCAATGAACATCTCAAAAAAAGCAAAATCTAAGCAACTCCTCGGTCTGGAGAAGAAAGTGGGAGCTATCCTGCTTAGGCTTGAACTGACATCAGAAACTCTTGCTCTAAATCCCATGAAAGTGAAAAAGATACTAGAAACAAGAGACTGGATCACCACTGCCGACAGAGTAAGGAACCTTAATCCTCCAAATCTCTTTTTAAAGGTGGACAGAAAGCTTGGTACTCTCCCGCGTTATCTCCAAAAGTTTCCTTAAAAAACTATAAGAAATACATTTTTGAGATTAAGACTCAACATAGCCTATATGGGGGAAATCTTGGTCTGAAGAAACCAGGGGAACAAAGCAAAAAAAACTCTGCAGACAATGTGACTCTCCAAGCCAACAATCCCTTAGACATTTGCTAATGGAGTGCGAAGGCACCTGGGAAACAAGACTGTTGCTACTTGGGAGATTTGTGGCTAAAGAAGAGAGTCTATAGCATGATCTTATTTGGGATAGACCACAATTGTAAAGGTTTTGGAAAAATGTTCCATACTTTCAAGTTTATAAGACCCTGGCCACTTATATGAGCATAAGAGGGCCATGATCGCTCTCCCTTTGCAGCCCCTGGTTTTATTGGCATCTCTTCCCCTCGTTTTATTTCTGTATGTATTCATATATTCTTGCTGGTTTTATATTTTACTGTGGTTTTGTAAAGGTTTTCCATTTAAAACCAAAACAAATAAATAAAAAAAATAAAAAAGAATTGTTAAAATGGTTTCACTACAGCTACCACAATTCCTAGTGACTGCAACAGCAATTATTGGACTCACCTTAACAGAAAGGCAACTTAGCCTGCCTGATGAGTGTTGGCGACACAAAAGCGCTAGGAGGAGAACAGCAGTGCAAGAAGGGAATCAACCCTGTGAACAATTGGGCAGCAATTGGGATTTAACCCTGTGAATGTACTGAACACTTTGGGATTTAACCCAGTAATCTTTTTTCAGGTAATATATTGGCCAGGAACTGGAGTGCGCGCCTCGCCCCTTCTTGTTTTTTCAACTCTCTAAATAGTTTGTCGTGGCCAGCCCGGGCATCAGCATTAAATACACCCTTGAATAAGTATCATGGGCACTGGAGTATTGTATGATATGATATGATATGATATACAATGTGGCATGTGATGTGGAGTAAAAACGGTAGACCCTTTCAGATGGGTGCCCCAACCTCCATACATACACTAAAGTGTGTTCAGATATCAAATACTTCAAGGCCGCACCCTGTTGGGCGCTAGCTCTCAACATGCCATTATTACTTTTGTCTAATAACGGGTCCAGAGCAGCATTAAAATACACTCCAGGATGATGTTCTGAGATCCTCTATCCTGGAAAATATCTTTGGAAAAGGGAACGATTATCCGCTATGGTGCATATATATTGCATAATGTGAACATGTACTCTTGCACACAAGTCCTCAATGCAATCACCCCCCCTTATCTCTCTGCTCAGAACTCATGTTCAATCGGATGTTCTTACGTATTAGTATCACCAGCCCTCTAGAACATGAGTCAAACGATGAACCATACACATGCCCTACCCATCCCCTCGGAAGCTTTGCGGTTTGCATCTCTGTAAAGTGAATCTCTTGTAATAAGGTGATGTCCGCCTTTAGGGTATTTAAATGATACGTCCTTCTACTAGTTTTCCACTAAACCCTGAAAGACTTGGTGCAGGCATAGGACTACTGAAATACTTTTAAAAATCCGCCCAGTCCCTTCTGTGTGGATACTGAAAAGAAAGCTAATGTAATTTCTGAGATGCTGCAGTACCTCCAAAACATGAGTGCCTTGAGTGAGACTTCCTCTAGATTCTGGGATGCATTCTATATCTGCCAATGGAGTTGATGAATCAGTCTCCTCAAAATGTTGGTAAGCCTTTTTTCAGGGGTGGTGGGGCTGTGCTGAAAGCTGAATGCCTGGCCAACCATCACCCGAGCATCTTCCTAAGAAAGCATCTTGGGCTGGGCTCGGATGAATCATCTTGGAGCAGAAGTGAAATTGGTTGAGGGCTAGGATCAATACAGTGAATTTTGCCATTCCGATTCCCTACATTTGCTCCATATGTTATTTGAAGGTTTAAGAGAAGTGCTCCACTTAAATGGGGCTTTTGGAAGTCTACCGGCAACAAGTGCATCAATCTGACTGCCCCACCCTACCTATCAGAAACCATATCAAGAGACACCTCAACACACCCAAAAAGAAGTCACTACACCAACCAACTCCGTGTTCCACCAGTCAAAAGAGTGAAAGCCAGAGGCATTGGCTTTC
This sequence comes from Ambystoma mexicanum, assembly GCF_040938575.1. Classification (NCBI taxonomy): domain Eukaryota; kingdom Metazoa; phylum Chordata; class Amphibia; order Caudata; family Ambystomatidae; genus Ambystoma; species Ambystoma mexicanum. The sequence continues at coordinate 322,238,182 of NC_090939.1, read as the reverse complement.
CACACATAGCACCTAAACTCTGGAATGCCCTACCCAGCACACTCAGTGCTGAACCCTCACTTTCCACATTCCGCAAATCCCTTAAAACCACTCCATTCAACTAGCTCTTCTGCTCCCCCACACAGCATAATATGGTAATTATGATAAATGCATCCCAGGAAACCGCTAAGAAATAATGTAACCTTTGACTGTTATGTAACCACCTTCCTATGTAACTACTGAGATGCAAGGTAACATATGACTACCATGCAACCACCAAGTCTTGTTTATACTCTGTAACCAGCAAGACTCTTTGTAACAGCGCCACAATGCCTGAGGGCTGATACGCGCTTTAAAAATGCTAATAAATAAATAAATAAATATGTGGCTGCTATGGAAAAATCGGATATGAAGTCTTGCAAGAAGTCTATATTTCCAGTCAGACAACACTAAAGCAATATGCCCCAAGCGGAGGGGGGCATTACCGACTCAGGTAATGCCCCGGGACCCATAGTTATAAGCCAGAGTGAAGCGAGGGCCTTAACGAAGGCCCCGGGGCATTACCTGAGTCAGTAATGCCCCCGCCGTGAGGTGCATATGGCTAATAGTACCCCGGCCTGCAAGAACTGGCCTGCAAAGAAAATGGCCACCGGGAAAGCGAAAACGGAGTCCATTTTCCCTTTCCATGGCAGCAATTGGGAGCGGCTGCGCTGGAAACAGAAGTGTTCCCAACGCGTCCGCTCCTGAAAAAAAAGAAGGTAAGTGGGCTTGGGAGGTCAGAAGGGAAGGGAAGGGCATCCATCTTTGCTTCGTAGATCTGCGGCATCCATCTTTGCTTCGTAGATCTGTGTACGACACTGTGATCCGTGAAACATGGTTTCATCAATCTTGGGTGGAAGTAAAAACTGGAGCAAAACCGATCAGGTACTTCCACTCACAGTTAGGCAGAATTTAGCAGAACATTGCATGCAGTAAATACTGCCGGGTCCATCATTTTGCGGGCATTAATATCAGGTATCATTTGCAAATACTACCGGGTTTTATTGTTATAGGCAATCCTGTTCGCTGCCAGGGGAAATGTGACATTAAACATTACACAAAAGCGTGATATTTTTATGAAATATATGCAACTGAGTAATCATTAAAGGGATCGTGGGACCATAAAAAATTCCCATTGTGTTACCTTTTAACGTGGCATGGCTAAAATATAAGCAATTCTAGCTTCTGAATGCAAAGTATTCTGCCAAGAGATGTATTTTATGCGAGTGCTTAGCACACTGATATTGCCGCCCAGAGCATGAAAGCATGCCTCTCGAATAGCGGCGTTGGACTGACCATCACAGAAGGTGAAACCTGTGGATGAACAATTCAAACACATAAACATATGGCACATAACAAAAAAAATCTTTATTAAAGAACGGTCTGTTGTTATTCCATTCCAACACATGTCTTTATCCGCTTGATTTACAAGATGATCCGCTAAGAAATGACAATAATACCCAATGGTTGCATACTTGCCAACACTACTGATTTAGGCAATAGGCTACTGCTTTTTAAATAGTCCTACCACCTACAGATTTGGGTGACAGATTCGACCGTTTTTTAAGAGTCAGGGGATTTATGTAGGTGATTTATGTAACTCTAAAACAGGCTGCTTCAGACTAGGCCCATGACAAAGCATGCAACACATGAATTAGTCTGTGCGATGGGGAGGTGGGTGGCTACGTGACTACTTTGATAACCTCAGATCCATCCACTGGCCTGCAACACATTAATTAGTCTGTGTGATGGGGAGGTGGGTGGCTACGTGACTACTTTGATAACTACTTTGATAACCTCAGATCCATCCACTGGCCTGAGATCCACGTGACTGTCCTGCATTCATGTCATAACATACCTCAGGTGAACCACCTGTGGCAGAGGGTAGTGCTATCATGCAGCATCTGCCTAACAGACTGAGGAGGCTATCAGTGTAAGTCTCCATGTCGTGCATTTTTGCACTGCGGGTATAAATATCTTCTGCCCAGGCTGCTGCTACAAAGCAGTGGCAACCGTTCCCTACAAGCTGTGTGTGATCATCTTCTGTGAAGTTAGGTAATTGAATTCAGTGTTAACTTACATGCAGAATTATAACATCTTTCCATGGTGTGCTGCTCGATTGGTTGTGTATTGTACTTTAGAATGCTGCAGTGGTGCCAACAATGTTTTTCAGAATCAACCCATAAGGCTAGGCAATGAAGTCAAAGATATTTGAAAAACTGTGTTGCAAAATTGAAAACAAAGTGGTGGCAAGGTCCAGAGGGGCCCTCGAGAATCACACTGGACTAGACTCTACAGAGTTCTGCACTACTGCTACTTATTCTGACAGCCCACGCTGCCATGATGAGGTATCATTAATCCATGACAACCCAGCTATAGGTGCCAGCTAATATGGACCCACAGGCCCCTAACCCCACCAATAGCAAATTCTCTGGTGCTCAAGGGCTTGGGGCAAGCAGCCTTGAAGCCCTTGTGCTGGTACTAGTACAATCCCCATGTTTTCAGGGATGCTGATGTGTGCAAAGGTGTTTTAAAACTGTAAATCACTGAGGTCTACCTTTGATTTTCTAATTAAGGATTGATATTTTTTTCATGCCACGAGTTGCTGATCAAGTTCTTTAAAAAGAAACACGTTAAGTCTATGACATTGTCACAGGGCTCCACAGGCAGCCCAGTCTTTTTGCTTCTTTTACACAGCCATTTGGCATCTTTTGATTGCAGGGTGCCGTAGACAGCTGTGAAATGAGAAAATAGCCCATTTGTATATGAAGTCACAACTGACTGAGGTGGGTCCATGATCATTTCATGGCACACGGCTTGGTTGCAAAGAAAACGTGTTCACCTTTTTTGCAGGTTTGTACATGTTATTCACATACTGCATAGCAAGATGCATGCCATTATGAAGCATTAACTGAACGACGTCTGTGGCTGTCTCATTTGAGGCATGAAATAATTAGCCAGTCCTGGCTGATGTTATGGTTAAGTTGCGCTACTAAACACCTATCAAATTCAGTGAAAAAACGTTGTTAAAGGGACGTTATGGTTACAAGTAAAACCGAAAAACCCATGAAATTTGCAAGCTATGGTAGGCTTAGCAGGAGTTTGTTGTGGAGCTACTGAAGGATGTTTTCCCTTTCTATTGGATTGCTGGGCGGAGTCTCTGCAAAAGCTGACTCGCACCACAGAGCGGTCTCTGTGTCTAGCAGAGTCTGTTGAGTCCATTGAGGGAGTGGAGGTGTGGACGTGGAGACCTTGTCCCCCTCCTTCCCTCTTGCCCCTGGGTCCCCAATCATCATCATGATTGGTAGCGTTGCACGAGATGCTTCAACGTCCTTGCTGAAGACGAGAGCGCAATGGAAACGTGAATCACCGGTGGAACAAATTGAGGTATTGCCACGTCGGTCACAAGTAAGTCAATATCTTTCATGCTCTAGTGATCCATGGGCAACCGATGAAACAACCAAGGCTCTAACTAAAGCTCGAGACAACACTCAATTCGGCCAAAATTACCAAAGCGCTCAGAGCGAGCTCATAATTGTGGCACACACGGGGGTGGAAGTGGAGACTGTAGTTGCACACCCCCAGCATTTGCCATGGTCTCCTTTACTCGCATCTGTAAACAGTACGAACAGCGTGTGGCCTAAATGTGGAGACAAAAGGTGCACAACCCCTTCCAATCTGGGGGAACTGTTGCATAATAGTAACAGTATCAATAACAAGATGCGGTCTGAGTGTTGTGAAGACGGGAGTACTGAAGGTGGAAATTTATCAAATGTAACAAACCTAAGTCCAGCCACCTACAGCGCGACCACAAACTCAATCCCTGCATCACAAGTTCTTGCATGGCACGTACATAATGAACATCACAACGTGGACATAGCTGACATTAATCACGAAACCCAAAACGAAGAGATACAGTGTAACATCGAGAGTCGGTGTGATATAACTGCTGAAGAGCAAATGTGCCCTTCCCGCACATTCACACCAAGCAATGAGTCGACCAAGCTGAATACCCCGACAATATGCCAGGCAAGCTCTCATGAGCTTGAATACGACTTCAATGTGCGAAACTCCAAGACTGAGCTGATTAAGCCAACCACTGAGGCCGACAATGTTTGCCTACGAATTACACTGGTGACAGTTGCATGCAAACTGCTAACTCTTTGCTTAAATATTCAATTCCCACAGCTCCATTGCAAATGGTGAATAGACGCAGTTCTTTCGAGGTGGTCAACAAACTATTGCATGACCTCACACAACTGAATAAAACATGCAACTCAAAGATCAAAGCCAATATGCTTATTGAAACGGTCATGTGTGATATAATTAACACAAAGGTGATTGAAAGTCAATGCAGAAAATCTATTACAGACACATGGGCGAGTGGAAAATCCAAATGGAGAAGGATAGAGAGCAGTGTATCACCAAAAATCAACTGCTCGCAACACAAGACTCAGAAAGGACCACGTGTCAGTGTGCCAGAGATGGGCTTCGGAGCCCGAACAAAGAAGAACCAAACCAAATCTTCGGATAGTGAGGGGTCAGAACCTTCTGAAAGTCTATCTTCAGACTCCTCACTTATGGAACACCCTTTTCCAAAAATAAGGAGGGCAAAGGCCCAAATATCAATGAAATCACATGCAAAACATGAAAAAATAAGAGTGGAACCTGGTGGAAAGTTAATTATAAGCAACCTGCAAACATTAATAATGTCATTGATGTCCATTTCCATGATGCCATTCATCAAACTGTACGAAACCATTAATGATAACACCAAGGTCCTATCCACATTGGTAGCCCTAATAAACTCTAAGCTCCTAAAACTTGAGGATTGCCATAATCTGAACAAAGGGGTGCAAACTGATCTTAATAAGAAGATTGAGGCATCTTTAAAAACATTGACTGAGCAAAAAAGAAATGACACTTTAGAGAAGAAATTGTTTGCCGAAGTCGCCAAAGAGGCCTTGGCTCTCTTCAAAAACTGTAAAACCGAGTCAGGAAAGAGCCATAGTCTCGTAACTGCCTTAGTGCATGCATCAGAAATAAAGAAGCAAGACCAGTGTGGAATAATCAGACACCCTGGCTTGCAGCAAAATCCCCCAAGTAATTGCAAGTTCAGAAGATTCCAACCCTCCTTTGCTCCGACATATGGCCGAAGGACAAGAAGGTTTAAGTCTGATGGAAACGGGTTTCAGGAGCAATTGTCCCGAAATGAAGGCTAGTCCACCAAAGCCCTCTGAAGACTTGCATGGAAAGAGGCACCAAAGTGATACTTTGAAAAATCCTAAAAAAACAGAGCAACTACAAAGCATCCTTGTAGTAAATCTTAAAAATGCAAGTGAAGGTATAAAAAGTAACAGGAGGTGTCCCTGCATTGGACAAACCGAGGCAGGACAAAAGAGCAATCTACTACTGAGAGATGCTGAAGTAATCTCATTCAACACCGCTCTAAAGCACATTGGGAGTAAAGATAATCTGCCCCTGTTAAATCTCCAAGCTCCGACGACCTCGGGAGTCTCTAAAACCAGCATCACTGGAGATCCGGTGACAGTTAATGATATGGGTGGATCCCTGAGAAATGATCCCAGAGTATTTCCAATATTGAAATGAAGTAATTCTGTGATAGAAAACAAACCAAAAGTAAAACCTTTGATCCAAACCCTTGCAAAGAAACCCGAAAATCAAACGGTAAAGAAGGCACGATGGGGCAATGGAGCAAGGAAATTGCTGAGGAATATAAAATCTGTGACTGTAACAGTATTGTAACAGAAAATAGTATTGGATCATAAAGTGGCTGATTCCAGTGAAATTGTCTGCATTGATGTTATCTCAGAAGAGCTATTAAATGTCGACATATGAGGACGAGTCGGAGGTTGAGACAACGCCGCAAGAAAGCCACCCTTTAGCAAGTTGCCCGGTGAGGACTGAGACCGCCTTGCTCCTGACCAAACAAGTAAGACGGTGTACCATCCTACCTCCTGTGCTTGATTCAGCACCGCTCACAGAAGGACCTCCAAGTACTGCGTTCATCACTCTGAATGAAAAATAGGAGATACTAGCCCATGGAACGCAGGCACAGAACATAAGTGATTGCAATAAAGATTCAAGACTCGCCGCACTTAACCTTACTATTGAAGATGTAAGATATGGTGTCCATAAAGAAAAGGGATCAGGCATGACGGAACAATGCTGTCAAGCCCCTTCTCCAAAAACGGCGAAGAATAACGGGAAAAGACCAGATAACACCAGCAACCGAGAAGGAAGCATAAAATGTGAAAACAAATACTCTATGCTGCACAAGATAATTTTAGAACGTGTGGCTAGTAGTGATAATCTCATCCTGAATCGAAATAACGTAATGAAACTACTCCATTACGTCCCAAGCTTGAGATCAATTGTGTCTGATGACCTGAAGGTCATTGAGTTCTTTGAAGAAGACAGAAACGACAAGGTGGTGCTACACATTAATTCAAAAATCCTTGTGGACACTATTATGGAAGCAAGCTCAGTACTACTGTCTCCTGGATTTGAGGTTTACAAGGCAAGAGAAACAATTCCATATTCTACTAACGAAGAGGGTAAAGCTCTTTAGGCACACAAAACAGTGCCACAAACAAAGATGTCAGGGCAGTGTGACATCAACACCGACAAAAGGAACCTAAAGCTGATGGACCAAAAGCTAACACATTACGACCGAACAGCAAAACACTCAACAGATGGAAATTGAAATAACGGATTATCGAAACAAGTAAAGATCAGCACTGAAGACATAAAAACTATGGTTTGTCGTAGAGACCAAATTAAAATAACTATAGAAGGAGCAAAAACCAAGGAACAACTGGACAGTGCAAGTGTCCGCAAATCGAAAGAGCCAGTCACTCAAAATGAGTCGCAGTGGTGAGCTGCGACTCTTTGTGATATTGGAACACAATGGGCTTTTTCCATTTGTTCCATACACATTGACTGGAAGGCCTGGGGATAGCATGCTTACAGGAGACTTGGTTATGCAAATGTCTGACAGTTGAAGGGTATGAAATTTCATTTAATCTGGCCATAAAAAAGGGAAAGGCTGCCCCATGGCCGGGCTAGTAACATTAATCAATAAAGAAACAGGCATCAGGATCACTGAAACAAAAAATTTGACTCCTTTCATTCAAGTTACAACCCTGGGGAAACTTAGTGCGAGTGACAATGTCTATGAATCCCTGAAGATTCTTAACCTATATTGGAATCATATGGGAGCTGGTAAAAGAGCCTTTATACACCAGGTAACTGTCATATTAGACGAACTCTACGAAGAGGCAAACCATACAAATGTAATAGTGTGTGGTGATCTAAACATTGACTGCTTAAATAACAGACCAGGGCCAGAGATCCAACGAATAAAAGAGTGGTGTGCAGAGATGGATCAAAGAAAGTTATTTATGCTGAATGAAAACACACAAGGTGACATACCTGCAGCCCCGACGTGAAGAAGACTAAACCAAAAATCTATGATTGACTATATTTTTGTGTCAGAAGGTATCCACACTCGCGTTAAAAGCATGAAGGTGGAACCTATGCTTCACAGTGACCATGACATGTTGCAAATGGAGATAACCAGATACTGTGGAACAAGTTCCTCTGTATGAAATCACAAAGTTGTAGTCAAGTCCAACAGAGTCAGATTAAAGCTGAACAAACAAGCAGTATCGCAAATTTCCCACCAATACCGTATAGAGGGAGAGAGGTTGGAATACCAACATCTCTTATCTCAGTTTGTAGAAAAGAAACTTGGATCAAGACACCGCGACTTTGTACCAAAGCATAACTTTGACCTAGAAAGTCTAAATCAAAAAAGGATGATGCGTTGTGAAATCTGAAATGCTCTGCACACGGATACACAAGTATTTGTACTTCAAAAAATAAGTTGCCAAGCAAAGGTACAAAAACTGTCTGAAAGCTCATAACCATCTGATGATGCAAAACAATGCAGAATGAATTCTTGGCAAGCTGAGAAACAGAAACTCAACTGAGTTTTGGCGACTGATCAACCACACGCAGGCACCTCAGTCTGCACTACAAGGCAACATGGTATTGGAGGCTGACTGGGTATCGCACTATACTGATCTCTACAGTAGGAGTGAAAAACAACATACTGCATCTATGACTGCACTTCCGTGGTGGGATCTCACCTTTGCAAAGGACGACATTCTGAGTGTGTTTAATAAAGCAATTGCACGAGAGCTCCTGGCCCGATGGGCTGACAAACTACTCAATTAAGCAACACACTGAAGTATGGGCCGAAATCTGTAAAATCCTATTTCAAAAGGATTAACTCTCAAAGTTGCACGCCTCAGTCCTGGAAAAGGGCAGTAATGGTAATGATCTTTTTTTTATTATACGAGTATATAATCACCGAAGTGATTTTTACAAGAAGATGAACATAAAGTTTCACAGCGTATTTATCCCAACACGAGAATAAATCTGCAGCAACACAAAATTAAGGTAGAAGACCCTCCCCACTGCCGTCATCTATCTATTTATCTATGTCCAGTCCCCCTAGCTCGTAGGTACATGTGCAAAGATCTGGTCCAAGATTTTAGTCGCTGCGATAGACCAAGATGTTCTCAAGCCTCCTATTAAGCGCTCCCACCAGAGATCTTCTTCCCTTAGGTAGGCATTTTTTAGGTGATGAAGTATGTATGGTGATCTAAATTTCTCAGTGCCTGAGCACAGTAATAAAAGGTGCTGTAAGGTTTCACTTTGTTCAGTGTTATTACAGAAACGGCAAGTATTCGTTGTTGCAAGGCCCCTTGTGTACAGAATCTCGTTTGTGGGTAACAAGTTTAGCCTTGCACGTAGTAGAGTGCTCCGAGTTTTCCTGTTTGGATGCCTTATCAAGAAAGGTTGGATTTCATTCAGTTTTCTGATTGTTGGAGGTAGATGTCTAGCTAGTTTGTACTCAGATGCCTTATCCAGTGTAATTATCCAGTCCATTTCTTCCATTCGTGTTTTGGTTTTTGTCGGGTTACCCAAAAGTACTTCCATGGAGCTTCCGCAGATTTCAAGTTGCTGTAGGCACATTAGCTCCCATTTTGATAGTAACATGGATTTACTTGCGTTCATCTCTGCCTGTACCATCATAAAAATTGCCGAGGAGGAAGGATCTTTTATCTTTCGATATAACATCACTGCCGCTCTTTTCACTATTGACTCTAAAGAAGAGAGGGAAAGTTCACGTCTTATCAAGGCGATCGGAGTGGAAGATGGTAGATTCAAGACTGAACGCCAGAACAGACTCTCCAATCTAGCCCATAAGCTGTCGGGTAAAGACGGCATAGCCTCTGCTCCGTAGGTAATAGTTGGAATAACTTTGCCCCTATAGAATTTAATTAGGGGCAGCAATGAGAAGCGACCATATTTGTTGTCCAATATTTTTGCTTGTGAGGCGAGAGTTTTTATTTTTTCCGAAAGATGGTGTTGCATCGCTGAATCTTTGGCCGTGGAGTCAATAAGGACTCCAAGATATTTAAATTCAGTCACTTGTTCGATTTTGTTTGTGGCCAGGTACCACAAATTCTTCTTTGTCTTTTTTAGGTTTTTTCCAAACACCATTATCTTCGTTTTTAGTTTATTTACCTCTAGGTTGTTGGCGGCTGTGTATGTAGACAGTGCAGACAACTGCCGTTGTAAGCCAATTGGAGTCTGGTCCAATTGGATAAGATCGTCTGCATACAGAAGTCTCGGGATCTTTTCTTTACCCAATTCTGGGGGGAATGCTCGTGTGCTAGTTGAAATATCTTTGTAGTCCCCAAAATAAGACAGGAAGAGGGCTGGAGCTAGTGGACAGCCTTGCTTGACCCCTCTGTCAGTTTTTATGGATGACGAGAGTAGGCCACTGGTGTTCAATCGTACCTGCATTGATGTAGAAGCGTGCAAAGCTTTGATAGGCTTCAGAATCTCCTGGGGACAATCCCAACTGATGAGTTTTTCCCAGAGCTTTCTTCGGTTGACTAAGTCAAATGCCTGGGTCAGGTCTATAAATGCCAGGAATAGGTTCCGATTTGTTTCCCGAGCTTTTGCTTTTAAAAGGCTGAGGATAAAGATGTTTATACTAGTTCCTACTCCCTTTTTAAACCCTGATTGGAGAGGGTCATTACAGGGTGCTCTTTTTGCCCATTGATTAAAGTGATCCAGCAGAAGGGAACCATAAACTTTCCCTATAACATCTAGGAGGGCCACCGGACGAAAGTTTCTAGGGTCGTCCTTCCTTCCTTTTTTGAATATAGGGATAATAACTGCTGAGGTCCAAGTCGGCGGGATTGATCGGGAGATGGTACATTTGTAGAAAATTAAACTCAGCAGGTTTGCCCATTCTTCTGGTGCAGATTTCAAATTCTTCACGAGCTAGGGGGACTGGACATAGATAAATAGATAGATGACGGCAGTGGGGAGGGTCTTCTACCTTAATTTTGTGTTGCTGCAGATTTATTCTCGTGTTGGGATAAATACGCTGTGAAACTTTATGTTCATCTTCTTGTAAAAATCACTTCGGTGATTATGTACTCGTATAATAAAAAAAAAAAATGGTAATGATCTTTAAAAAGGGCAATAGAGCTAACCCAAAAGACTATCGACCGATAGCTCTATTCGACGTATTAGGAAAAGTCTATGCAACACTGCTGCATCAAAAGCTGGTTGACTGGGCGACAACATCCAACCACGTTGCCATGAGACAAGCTGGCTTTGTAAAGAATGTCGGTTGCTCCTTAAACCTCCTAATCTTAAATCTGCTTAAAAAGGAGGCTTTGAGAACCAAAACAAAGGTGTATTTTTGCGCTTATTGACTTTTCACATGCATTTGACAGTATTGACTGTGTCAAACTTTGGGATAAATTGAAGATCAGGGGTTGCCCCCCAAGTTTGTTAGACGTGATTAGAGAACTACACACGAATACTAACATCAGGATACGTCTAGATCAAAAAGGAATGCTCTCGGCACACATGAACACTTACCGGGGTGTGAAGCAAGGTTGCCCATTGGCATCTGCATCTGCAATATTTATCCTCTTCATTTCCGACATGGAAGAGGCTATAGCTGGAGTCCACTCCTTTCCACCGAGAATGAACAGGACTCGTCTTAGTTGGTTATTGTATGCCGACGATTTAATCTTGCTGGATGTCACTCCAATCAGCCTGCAAAGCAAATTAGACGCAGTAGAACGGTACGTGGAAAACAACAGCCTCCAAATAAAAATGAAAATAGTCTCTAGTTCCAGATATCTTGGGATGCAGATAAGTGCGAGCATCAATGACAAACCCTGGGCAGTAATCGCTAAAAGCAAGTGCAGACAACTTGCTAGTCAAGCGTTTGCTCTGAACAGAAAGTATGGAAAGTTTTCCTTAAGGCCGTTAATTTACTTTTACCAACAGAAAGTAGCATCGGCCCTTATATATGGTGCGGAAAATGATTTCAGATGTTCACATGAGCTGTGGGCAAAGCTCGAAAATATATTCTGATTCAAAGTGCTTCAATTGCCAAAAGGCACAATAACAGCCTGCATTCAATATGAACTATCTTTGATTTCCATCCATGCAAGGATAAGTTGGAATCTATTGTCACTCTTTCGAAGAACGAAAGTTGAAAAAGAAATTCCACAATTTGAAATACTGTATGAGTCAGATTCTGATAACAAAAATGATTTTCTATCAACTTGGAACAAGTGCTGTGACGAAATGCTCAAAGAATATGACATTGACAAGGATAAACTGCATGGAAATTCCAATTTGGCAAAAAAGAAAATCAGGCAAACTGTCTGGAGCCAAACTGGTGAGCAGAGAAGGAGCTGCAGACACATGAAAGATATTCCTGGCGGGGCAAATGGTTTCAACAAACCACAACACTACGTAGAGCTCTTTCCTGACCAAACTTCAAGATGTTTGTGTATGTGTTTGCGTCTTAACACATTTCAAACGAAAGTGCGACTTCGAGTGTGGACCAAACATCTGAACCTGAAACCACTCTGCAGGTTCTGCGCCAGAGAAGATGAGACACTGAAACATCTCACCTTGTTTTGCCATAAATTACGGTCCATAAGAATTAGTCATCAAGGCCCTCTAATCTTGAAACAGTCGTCTTTATGTGCAGTAGATTGGTGGATGAAACTTTTTTATGGCGTTGACACAAAGTTGACTTTTGCCTTCACCCACTTTCTGAACGATATGGAAAAGTTATTGGCAGTAAACAGTTGTTATGTGATGTCAAATCAACAAAGGCTTCCTTGTTCAGATTGGGACTTTGTGAGGAGTGTAGAAACTTTCCTTTTGTTTCTGTATTTTAAAGGTTTATGAACAAACCAATAAAATAAAAAATAAAAAAAATAGATGGAGTTATCATGTGAATTTACCCAAAACCGGATGTTTTTAGAAATGAAATAGCTGCCATCTTGTTTTTCTGTAGCTGAGAGCGATAACTGAGCTTATAGCAGAGGATGACGGGAAAAGAAAAGTAATTACAAAGCTATATGCAGGTTAAAATTATTTGTAAATGACTTCAGTCTAGAGGTGGAGAGGTTGGTTGAGGACAGCAAGTGTAATTTGGAAGTTATAGAAGGTCCAGGGACCTAGTTTGCAAGAGGACTTTGTTTTGTAGCCTGGGTTATAGCCGCGAAACAGCGTGTAGTGTGGTGGGCAAGAGAGAGGGTAGGGGAGGTGAAGAGGCCATCTGGGGAGTGGGGGAGCTGGCACAGATGAGGGGGCTGCTTGATGAGGGCTTGAGGGGCCAGGAAAATGTTTTTGTTTTATGGCGGTTCTTCCGTTATTCACAGCTATATTTGAGGATATAGTAGCACTACAGATAACTGTGTGTATGAGTAGTTCTGAGCCTGATGCTATATATTTTGTGGTGTCAGTGTTTGTTTCATTTTTAAAGTTATTTGTATAGGTATAGTGATGTTGGGAGTGAAAAATCATTTGGGAGTCTTTTTTATTTTGGCTGTGTGTTTGCAGACATTCTTACATGTGAGACTTTGGAGAAAAACAGAAGAAAATAGTTTAAAAAAATTTATATAAAAAGGAGCATTCGTACTCTAGTTTTAGATGCCACATACACTGTATTTTAGAGTGTGTAGTCTATTCTCACTTACGGTATTATATTGTGTGGCTGTGAAATGTTTGCCTACCCAGTTTACTGTTATGTGTTCTCTGCTTTCTATATCTTCAGCTACTTTACAAAAGTGCATGAGCAGTGTTGTACTGTATTGATATTTTAAGTTCTAACACCACATATAAGCCAAAAAAGGCTACCTTAACTAAGAATGTGTAACCGCGGTTATAATAAACGTCAATGAACTTTACCTGCGAGTATAATAAAAGAAATGTGGGTTATTATGTTATTGTATTTGTGTATTTATATGTGATAAGTAGTCCTTAAATGGGGTACACTGAGTGTAGTAGTTTAGTATATTTGAAGTACTCTTTTGATGTTATGAAGGCACACCACATTTCGTTCATCAGTTAGGTGTACTCCATCATGTCTATAAAAATTGGCCATGTTGAACTGTATGTTGTTGTTTAAAATCCATAATTGATTGTGGCCTCTCGTTAATGCTGAAACTACTTTATTAACATTTCTCCATGATTTCTCAATTTGACCATTAAATGTGGTTGTCCATCTCCATTATTGCATCTGAGTCAAATTGGAAAAGATAAAGATGGTTAAGGAAATAGTTCCATTAGTTTTCCCATGTCTTGTTTGACCATTAAAGAAAGGGACACAGCTCGTACATTCACCAAATCATTGCCTCCACAATGAATTGGTGTGACATCTGGCTGTCCTTTACTTCTCAGACTTAACAATTTTGGAAACACTTGGAACCAACATATTCCCCGCAATCCAAATAATTTAACTGTAAAATCTCTCAAACCTAGGTCCATGTCAATATTTAGTTTCTCACAAAAAGGCAGTAACCAAAACAGCCAAATGTCTCTGATCAGCCACACAGTTTTAAAACCAGCCATGATATCTGAAGGCTTTCTCTGTTTCCAGGAAAATTATTCCTAGTTGGGATTTCTAGTAGTTTGTATGATCAGGGTATGAATGATGTGCGTGTTTTCAAGATTGCAATTGGTTGATGGTACTGTTGTAATTATCCGCGGCTATCCAGCAGCCATTCAGTGCGCAGTGTTGCTACCCATTTGTAGAAGTGGTACCCTGTGCTGCCGCTGCTATGTTTGGGCACATGGCACGTTGTGTGTTTGTGGACGTGTGGTAGCCACTGCTATCTGACATTTTGGGTGGAGTAGCATCATAGATGCATTGAGTGTTTTGGGGGATTGTGAGAGACCAGGGGAGTGGAGGATGACCATGGAGAGTGGAGGGAGTCTGGTATGTGTGTTAGGGACACTTGTTTGGAGTTTGGGGGAATGTTTTAATTCATAGTTTTTGCAAATAGCCACGCTTATCAGCAAACGTTCATAAATGGATTTGTCTATAACCACATGCATGAAAAGCACGTGCTTAGGTGCGTCAACACTTTTTGTCTTATTGGTTGTGTCCATAGGCACAGTTATATTTATAGCTGCATATATAAACATACATTTTCTGTACAATCATCATATTGTTGTGTGGATGATATTGCACATAATTTTATCTCTGTGTGTTATTTTGTGTGCTTAGGTATTAGTTTGTAGAAAATGTACGTGTAGCTGTGGCTACAAGTTAGCTTTGTAGCCACGTTGAATATCCGTGGCTACTAGTGATGCTGGGCAGGGGTTTGTATGTGTTTCAGTGTTTCTAATTAGCTGGTGTTAATGTTGTATATGTGTACTTCTGTGTGATAGGTTGCAGTAAATATGTGTCAGCCATTTTATTAGTGTTCTTAGGATATTTATTTTATTTATTTATTTGTATTTGTATAGCGCACTTGCAGCCCTGAGGCATCGAGGCGCTGTTACAGGCATTTTGTAGGAACATTTAGCTTTGTATTTAAAATGTTGACCCGAAGGTCTCTTAGTTACAGGTACAATCTACATTGCAGGCATGTCTGATCGGAGTTACAAAGGTGATCAGAGTGATCTTAATCAATATAGAATCACACAAAAAGCTTGGTATTGATTGCTTTGCGGAATGCTTGGTGTGACTCAATCATTCTCAAGTCTGTTGGGAGTGCATTTCAATGGGTGGTTGCAAAAGTAGGAAAACTAGAGCCCCCAGCGCAGACTTTTCGCGTCTTGGGCGTGAGAATCATATTGGAGTATCACTTCCTCAGAGGTCTGATAGTGGTGTGCTTGGTGATTATTTCAGCCAGGTACGGGGGAGCAAGTTTATGGAGGCATTTATGTGTGAGGGCGAGGGTTTTAAAGACAATTCTCTCTTCGACAGGGAGCCAGTGGTCCTCTTTTTCTGGTTTTGATTTTAGAAAGTATGAAACTCCCCATTTGATATACTTTCTCATTTTGACTGCAGAACTCACACTGTGCAGTTCATGTTACCTATGATAAAATATGACTGGCATTAATCAGTTTGCCATTGTTTTGTTGAACGTTTCATTTGTTTTGTTGAACGATTCAACCCAAGGGTTTGGCGCGCATTACCAAATAAATAAACAAACAAACAAACAAATTTGATAATATGTTGATGATGGGCCTGTGTGTGTGTGTGTGTGTGTGTGTTTTTTTACTGTATTTGTTAACAATGAAATGGTCCTGCTGTTTATGTAGAAAATGGGTGGGAATAATTGTTGGATGTTGTTTATTAGGAAAGAAAATAAATGTCAGTGACACGCATGATACAGAATCATTAAGTATACTTCCTGCACTCAAAATAAGACAATGGTCACAGATCAGTAGAAACGTGATTTTATCTACAATGATTTTATAATCACTTATGGAGTGTGTTAAAATTCTTTTTGGGGGGGATATGAAAAGGTGTTTCTTTAAAAGAAAATGTTTTTGCTGCTGTGGGGTGACTTAAAAATGTCTATGCTTTCAAAAAATAGATGTGGTTTGCTGAAGTGCGTTACTGTGTGGTTATCTATAAGAGAAAATGCGTTGTCTTCATTTGGGTATTGTTTTGTGAATCCTAGTGTTGAATTTTATGAACAATGTGTGATTGGTTTTATTTTTAAATATGTATTCATAAATATAGGAATGGTATTAGTTGTGCAAACTGCTATTATGTCAAATAGAAATGGAAGGGATGTTCTGGTGCATATTACGCTAATAAATGCAGGGGCAGTATGTACTTAAACAAGGGGAGTCCTGGAAGTGTCTCTAATGGCCTATATCCCAGGTTAGAACCTCAACCAGAGTCATTAGCTCACCATCCTTTCACAGAAGAGACATTTCCACTGCATATCAGTCTTTGTCCTGCCCAGGAGCAGTCCAGCACCAAAATGCCAGGCAATTCTGTTCATAGTTACAGGTCCAACCAACATGAGGGCTTTAATATAGACTGTGGGGCATTATCTGATGCAGGAATGCCCCCTTTGCTCTGGGCTTATTGCTATTAGGACTGTGGCTGATTATACTGGAGTAGTAATAGTGTCTGTATTTGGTTGGAGAACAGCAGCAGTAGTGATGCTTTTTTACAGTAGATTCCTGTGTGCAGATTATAGGCCATGCTTTAAAAAGGAGGTGCAGGATGGTCAGTGCACATTGTGCAAGAAAACAGTAAGACATGGCCCTTGTCACAAATATTGGGAACATGAATCATACTAAATCATGTGGTGCGAGTCTCCTGGGCTGATGTGGATGATGTGTATTGGAAATTGTATGTGAATCCCAAAATAAAAATGCTTGGAGCTGATGTGTTACGTGCATGGTGATTGGCACCACGTCCAGTAGGTGATTCCACCAGTGCGACACTACCAAGAGTTAATGAACCCTAGACTTTGGAAGTTTTGACAACGCCACATGTTCCAGTTTTACCGTCTGACAATGTCTACATTATGAGAGGTATCTGTTGTTGTGCAGAATCAACCTCCACCCATTAAAGGTGCTGCCAGCAACAGCCAGAGTCTTCAAACACCTGCTGGCAGCACCTTTAATGGGTGGAGGTTGATTCTGCACAACAACTACTCACAACTACAGTGAAGATATAACACCACATATAAGCCAAAAAAGGCTACCGCCCGAGTAAAATCATTACTGAGGTATTAACTTGTCCCAATCCTTACTTACACCACATCCCACAGCTACCCATCGGTGTGTTCCACTCTATTAGAAGAGTCATTAGAAATCCTAGAGAGGCTTCATTTTTGTGGCATTGTCTTTTTAGAGTTGTCATTTTTGTTATTTTATGCTTTCCTCACCAGTAGTACATTTGAACATGGCTAATATTGTGCAAGAAAACACAATGATGTGGCCCTTATGTTCCATCAGAAAGCCTTGGGAACATCAATAATGATAAATCATCTGGTGCAAATTTCTTTGGATGATGTGGATGATGCATATTGGAAATTGCACAAGATGGTCTGGCCCATACTTGGCAGCAGCATTTTTTAGCTTATATGTGGTCTTATATTTTTATTGTAGGTGTGAGCGTTGGTTGTGCAGAATCAACCTACACCTATTAAAGGTGCTGCTATGAACAGCCAGAATCTTCAAACACCTGCAGCATTGGAACATTCTATTTAAAGGGTCATTACAAATGGTAGAGAGGTTCAGAGAGGAGGTTTCATTTTCTGTGGCATTATCTTTTTAGAGTTGTTATTTTTGTGATTTTATGTTTTCCTCACCAGTTGGACATGTCTAAAATTGTGCAAGAAAATACTAAGACGCAGCCCTATGTAATATTCCGACAGAAAGCTTGGGAACATCAATCATGATAAATCATCTGGTGCGAGTCTCCTGGGATGATGTGGATGTTGCATATTGGAAATTGCACGAGTACCACAAAATAAAAACGCTTGGGGCTCATGTATTACGTGCATGGGAATTGGCACCAAATTATGAAGATTATCTGTGATCTATGCCACACATGGGATGCTGTGGAAGGTGGTGCAACTAAGGATTGGAATAGGTTTACCTGAATACCACATTAATTGTCATACTTAATATTTTTGAAGTGCCCATTTTTTCCCATCTTCGTTAAAAAAACAAAATGATTATGTGTATGTAGATAAAACATTTATGGCATTAGATATAATGTTATCTATATGTTTGGCTATAAACATTTTGTACTTCTTAATAATAATGTAGGTATGTTTGCAGAAGTCACACTGTGCAAATGCTTACTGTGTTGTTGATGTAAACATCTGTGGATCTTTTGGATAAGCAGACAGTAAGTGTTAGTAAATATTTAAAGCTTTATTTGCAGCGGAAACCCTGAGAGAGTGCATTTGTTGTGTTATTTAGAGCTTGCTTTTTGATAAAGTATTGTTTACCCTCTTACAGATTTCTATTTGCAGATTTAAGAACATCTATAGTTTAAACCATTTTTTATGCATATTACTATTAAATAAAAAAAACATGTAAACTAATAATTTACACATGGGTTTAGGGAATTACTGTCTTTTCAGTCTAAGTGTGTAATATATTGCACATCTGTGTTGCAGAAAATTATTATTTAACAATAAGCTCTGAGCCGGGTGGGCATTATCGTGTTAGCTAATGCCCCAGGGCCCATAGTTACAAATTCAACCGAGAGGTTCAGAGAGAAGGCTTTATCTTTTGTGGCCTTGTCTTTTTAGAGTTGTCATTTTTGTTATTTTCTATTTTCCTTATCAGTTGGACCTTTAAACATGTCTAACCATGAGAATAGCAGCAGTGATGCTTTTTTTACAGTAGATACCTGTGCAACTTTATAGGTCAGGGGTTTGCACATTTTGATGTACATTAGCCTTTGTATAGGGTTCCTATATATTGACATAAGGGAACTAGATGAGCCAATTAATCAAATTAAAGTTCGAAAAAGTTTGGGATGGTTTAATGTAAGCTTCCATCTGCAACAGTTTACAATATGAAACAAACAGAACTTTTTGAATGTCTTTTTTTTCTCCAATGCTACTTGATATACAAATACTACCAGCTGTTAGTTAAAGGTTTTTGGGCACACAGATTCTTTCATGGAGTTAAGATGAATATTTAGCATACCCAGGCACTTCTTCATAACCTTCTTTAATTGCTTTTTCCTCTTTGTGCTGAGCAGGTTTATTGTAAAGTTTGAGCAAGTTATTTGCAAATTCCCTAAGAAAGTGATTTTGTCCAATGCAATTTAGAGATATCCCTGGTGTTTATTTTATTGATATCATTGGTGAAGGACAAAGTGTATGGTTTATTTATTTATTTATTTATTATTACATTTGTAAGGTGCGCCTAACCATTGGGCATCTGGGCGCAACAATCTTATGAACATGGTTACAGAGACAACAACTTAAGAGATTGGTTACAGGTTTGACTTAAGGAAGTGGTTACATGAAATGCAGATCATAGAAAGGCATGCTTAAAGAATATGGTTACAGGGTAGACCTAGTAGCTTTTTAGTGGCTAGGTAACAGACTTAAGGAAATGGTTGCAGAATCAGAATGCTTGAGAGATTAGTTATGGATTTTGGCAGGCTTAAGAATATGGTTACAGGTAATGCAGAGCATAGTGAGGCATGCTTAAGTATATGGTTGCAGGATAGCGTGGCAGAAATGGGTCTGGGCTTAGTGTTGCCACATTGTGTCACTTTAAGCGTATGGTTGCATGTCTTGTGGAGACTTACTTGGGTGTAGGTCCTGGTGCAGGTAGGTGGGTACCGGTCATAATGGGTTACTTACAGGAGGGAGGGTGTAATTTGATGTCTTGAGTAAAGAAGCAGGTTTTTAGTTTTTTGCGAAAGGAGAGTAGGGCTGGGTCCAGTTTTATCTCCAGTGGCAGGGCGTTCCAGTATTTGGCTGCCATTAAAGGGAAACTTTGTCTTTTGTATCTGGGCATGGTTATTTGCCCGAGGTAGGCAGTGCAGGTGGGTCTGGAGGATTGGTTCCTAGTTATCATGCTGGATAGGTAGTGTGGGGCAGTATTGGTGAGACATTTGTGTGTCAGCGTATTTTAAATTTAATCCGGTCCTTCACTGGTAGCCAGTGAATGTTTCTTCTGGTGGTGGAGATATTTTCTGATTTGGGAATGTTTAAAGCAGCTCTTATGGCATTATTCTGCACTGTTTGGAGTTTCTGGATGTTTTTGGATGAGGAGCCTGCAAGGTTTGGGTAGCAGTAGTCAACTCTGGAAAGGATAAGTGCTCTTGCCAGGATAATTCGATTTTCTACTGTGAGGTAGGGTCTACAGGCCATGATAAGTTTGGCTGTGTAGGCAGATGCTGATGTGATAGCATTGACTTGCCGTGTGAGAGTGAGTGAGGAATCGAGATAGACTCCTAGGGTCTTAACTTCTTTGGCGGTGGGGATAATGTTTCCATCTATGTTAAAGGATTGGTACAGTGGTGAGATATTTTTGAGTTTTGCTTGGCTGCCCAGAATGAAGATCTCTGTTTTGTCGTCATTAAGACATAGCTCATTCTGGGCCATCCATGCTTGGATTGTGTGGTAGATTGCATTTAGGGCATTTGTGTCTGTGACGTAGTCTCCTGTGATTGGAATAAGTATTTGGGTATCGTCCGCATAGTTTGTGTGTGTGACGCCCAAATAGTCCAGTTTGTCAAAGAGAGGCTTCGTAAAAGCATGTATATGGTGGGAGAAACACATGACCCTAGAGGGACTCCACAAGTGACTGGTGCGGGGCTAGCAGCTGCTCTAGAGGAGAAGACTCTCGTTGTTCTGTTAGTGAGGAATGATTTAATCGATGCTATGGCATTGTTGGAGAAGTGGGCATTGCTGGCTAAGTGACGGCATGGGATGTTAGATTTACCAGGTCAAATGCTGCTGAGAGGTCTAGAAGTAGGAGGATGGCTAGATCACCTTTATCTCTGATCAGATCCATTTGTGCTTTGAGGTCAACAGGGGCTGTTTCTGTGCCGCGACCCAGGTGGAAACCTGACTGTCGATGGCCCAGTAGATGGTGTTTTTCTAGGTAATTTTGGATCTGGACATAAGCTACTCTGTCCAAGATTTTTAACAGGAATGGTACCGTTGTGATGGGACGGTAATTAGTAGGTACATTAGGGTCCAAGGAAGGTTTTTTCAAAAGAGGCATTACCCAGGCTTCCTTGAGGTTGTCTGGTACTTTATTAGAGACAAAAGAGTTATTTATAAGAGAGGTGATGAACGGTGCCAGGTTATATGCGCAGTCTTTGATTAGGGTCACAGGGCAGATGTCACCTTGGCAGTGTGTAGGTTTGAGACCTTTGATGATTTTAGTAGTTTCCTCTATGCTAATGGTGGAAAACCCAAACTTTGGGAAGGGTTTGGGTGTTGTACGTTTAGGTGTAAGTTGTTGGGGTGAGTTAAGTTTCAATTTTTTGTTGTTAATTGTGTGCTGGAGAGTTGTGATTTTGTCCATTAAGGCCTTTTGTATGTCCTTGCACCAAGCTTGGTCTTTGATACAAAGATCCGGCACTTGCAAGGGTGTTTCTAGTTTTCTTAGGGCTGAGAAGAGCTCTTTTGAGCTGGGACTGGCATTTTCAATGCGCGGGTTGCATGCATTACATTTGGCTTGATGGGTAGCTTTCTTGTAGTCAGAGGCTAAGGAGATGAATAGTTCTTTGTTAGTGATTGAAGGGTTTGGTGGTGAACCACTGAATAAGATGTATTATTGGTTTAGCTTTACAATTTCCCAGGGGGACTACCGTGTCTAGTGCTGATTTTATGGCTTGATTATAGGTGGAGACCATGGACGTAGGGTCGGCTGTCTTTTGGATGCATGTAGTGAGTTGTGGGATCAATGGGAGAATGCTATCAGGAGTGATGTTACACGAGTTGTGGGCCTTTGTGGCCTGAGCTAACTTTGTTGGAAGAATAGTTGCTGGGCTAGTGCTGATTGAGAAAAGTATGGTGTTATGGTCTGACCAAGGGCAAGGGGTGTTCTTGGAGGTGTCTTTAGAGAAGTTGTGGTCAGCGAGCCAGTCGAACGTACGACCTTTGGCATAGGTAGGGCCAGAGGAGCGTAGGGTGAATCCGTGAAATTCAATGGTTTTCGCTACAGTGGAGGCTTGAGTGTCTGCACTGTCATGAAGGCCTAAATTGAAGTCTCCAAGGATGATTACCTTGGACGTGTGTTTAGTGTCTGTGGTTAGAAGGGTGGCAATGTCCCCGTCAATGGAGGAGATGGGACCTGGGGGTCTATAGATGAGATGTAGGTTGAGTGAGGTAGTGGCAGAGATAGTAATTTTAGTGGATAGAAGTTCTCCTAATGTAAAAGGGATGTTGTAATTTCTCTGATGTTCAGGTTCAGTTTGGAAATGAAGGCTACGCCTCCCCCTTTTGCATTAGTTCTGTCCTTTCTAATGATGGTATAACCACCTGGTAGAGCCAGGGCTAATGATGGGCCAGCTGCAGGGTGCAGCCAAGTTTCTGTTATGGCTATGAAATCTAGGTTGTTTGTTGTGATGAGATCCGAGATGTCTACGGCGTGGGCAGGAATTGATCTGGCGTTGATTAAGGCTCCTTTAATTTGACCAGGGATGTTTCCTGGTTTGTTGCTCATTAGGCATGTGATTGGGCCTCATTACGACCTAGGCGAAGTTACCGCCTGGGTCGTACCTTTACCACCATGGCGTAAACTACGTTTACGCCATGGTGGTTGGCGGACTTACCGCCCCATTCCGAGGTGAGTGGGGCGGTAAGTCCCCATTAACCCATTTACCCTTCCCCATTCCCATTTTTGCCCCATAGGGCATAATGGGAGTGGGGAAGGCGTTAATTACGCCACGGTAAATTACGGTGGCGTAATTAACAACAAGGTCCCTTAGCGCCATGGATTAAAAGCAGGTGTTAAAACCTCCATGGCGCTAAGGGACCTCGGAATCAGGCGGTAAGGGTCGGCGTTGTTTACGCCGCCGTAAACCCCTTACCGCCTGAGTCCTAATGAGGCCCATTGTGTGTGTTGATTCTTATAATCTTGGTCCGGTGTGTAATGGTGGTTTTGTCGGTTAGGTTAGTGGCAGTGGAGCTGCTGGTGAGTTTTGCGAGACCTGTGGGGTGGGACCATAGTGTGGAGTTTTGAGGCAAAGAGTGGTTTTTTGTCCTATTTCTGAGTCTGGTGTTTCTTTGGTCACATGTACGGACCGAGGACGCTGTGATTTTTTAAGGTGAGTATGACTCATTGCTAGTTGTTTGAGGCTTAGGTGCTGTTATTTCTCCTATCGCCTAACATCAAATAACACTGCCTTATAAAGCCAAGTGTGCTCTGTGTGCTTACTATTGTAATCATTTCTAAGGTGAGTTCAACTGACAAATTCTAAGTAAAATATCCAAAATACACAGACAAAAGAAACTGCATGTACACGCTATGCACAATTAACAGAAAGCAATATTACTGCAAAAAGAAATAAATACATGTCTACATTAACAAGAGTGCTGTTAACACACACATGTACTAACTTCTTTCTTTCACATTGCAATGAAGACCACTCTCCTGAAAACCAGCAGCATCTGAAGTACAAAACAGAACTCAGAAGAAATCTACTCTTTGCATCCAAAAATGTAAGTGCAATACTGCCATAATGTTGTGACTGTTACTCAAACACTGTAGAATTCTAGTATTGTAGAACAAACAATTGTATTAATCCTGCAGCATTAGATTCAGTATTACTGATTGCCCCTCAGCAGGTGCACACTTTTCATTGTCATCTGAACACCAGTATAGTAAAACACAAATACGAGAATAGCCTTCCCAACCTGAAGTAACAACCCATTGCACAAACACACACCTCTACATACATGCCTACCATCATACTCAGACATTCATGCAGCATGCACACATACATTGCACAACGTCCCAACCCACACTTTCTTTTTTTCTCCAACAGACCCCAAAGAATGCCTACCAAAAAGCAACTCCATAGAAAACAACACAGAAGTAGAGCAAATCAAAAAAAAGTGTACAAAATAAGCATCCACCTCTAGCAGAATTTATACAAAAAGTTCAAACAAAACAGCTAATGCTATCACTAAGTGAAACAAAAGCAGCTTCCAGTAAAGACATGGTGCCTCCTCTTTCAAAATATAAAACTAAACAGAAAGTTATTAAAAAGACTGCAGCTAACACTGCACCTATAAATCTTGTAGCCACAAGTAAGCATACCAACAAATATATTATACAAAAACTGTTCCACCACAGAGTGCTTCAGAACCTTATAAAAATAGAAAAGAAATCATGGTCAACCCTTAAAATCAACCGCAGAAAACTAATCATGGAAGCTCTCATGGACAGTGCAATCCTTCTCAAAAGGAAATTATTTATTTTAGTTTTAAACAGAATGAAACCACTAACAAAACTAACTACTAAACTACAAAAAAGTCTTCTCAATAAACGGAATATCAACGAAGATATCTTTGCAAACATCTGTGGAGGTCAGTGGAGTCACGCCACCAGCACAGAACCATATTTCAATGAAGAAGCATACAAACAAAAGCAAAGACACCCAATTGTCATACATAGCAGTGGACAAGGGTATGAAAAATGTAATAATACCATTATGGAACAAGAAACACTGCTCATAAAAATATTCCCAGAAAACTATCAACTCTCCATTCCACTGAAGGAATGTGTCCAGTCTACAAATGGCAGTGCGCATCAATGTGTAACAAAAGCAATAAATCTTTCACAAACTATCTTCTACATGGTACAGCCAAAAAACTACTCGAAGAAATAAAGCATATCCAGAGATAATATTTTGGAAGTGAAACCCACTTAAAAAATCCAATAGCTTTACAAGCGACTAGCAACAACTTTAAAGAAGGCAAACTTCTACTACACACATACAAAAAAGAAATACTAAAGTTTAAAAGCACATCTGCTGAAGTACCAAACCATGTGGGTGTGTGTTGCCGCAGGTCATTTTATAAGAATAGCACAAAAACTGTAGACATAATGGACAAAATAGAAGACAATGAAGATTTCAAGTGGTTCCAATAAGCTCTCTAACTTATAACAGAAAACAAATGTGAAATTACTAACCCCTAAATACTTTGCAGTTACTGCACTACAAAACTTGGCAACAACCAAATACCTTCATGTGCTATCACAAATAACTTGGAATTATTCCCACTACAATAACCCCTGCAACAACTTAACTTGTATGAAAGCATCATAATTCAAACAGTGCACCCA